>NC_134782.1:17655848-17765848 GCF_046742065.1 Oratosquilla oratoria
GATGTAAGGGGGAAATGGTAAGAAGTAAAGAGGGGATGATGGGTGGAGGGCGGCGACGTGGGTGGGTGGAGAGGGGTGGAGTTAGACAGAAGCAAGCAGATGATGCGACGTTGTCCCTGCCCAACCGGCCGTTCACTCCACTTCCCCGAAGTCCTAAAATCCAGGGCCCACTCCACCTACTCCACATCTCTCCCTCGCTCTACCCATTCCGCTTCCTCCATCTTCGCCAATCAAGTTCACTCCACCTTCCTCACTCTGCTCCACTTCACCTTCTCCACTCCAGATCTAAGGCGCATATCACGATTCCTGTGTATTTGGACGAAAAACCAATTGAGGAGAATTTATGCTATGAATCAATTGAATTAAATGGTTAATTGCTTAATAAGAAGTAGATATATAAATGAATATTGAACGAATAATTAAATAGATAAACAACAAACATTCATTGCAGAGCAACTGTCAAATATATGACAGAACGATTTTTTCATGTTCACGTCTTTGCGGAACGGACCTACTCAAGTTGTAGATATATCAAATTATGATAAACGAAGGAATGCAGATATAATTCTACCTCGAAAAAAATCATAACCTGACGGGATTTCAAACTGGATGATTAAAGAATATAGGCGACAACTACCAAACAAGATGTACATCCTTATTTTATGTTCATTAGAAGAAGGAGTAGTGACACAGGATTAGGAAAGGGCTAATGCTGTACCAATTTACTAAGGTTTTGATACTATCTTATACGAAAAATACTTAACACATATCATGTTTCTTTAAATACTACGTAATGTGTTTTTAGTATTTTTCGTGTAGGATAGTATCAGAACCTTTGTTGATTGGTACAGCATTAGCCCTTTTCCTTCATCTAATGAATATACAAGGCTGTGAATCTTGTCTGCCAGTTGTCCCTTACATGCTTTGATTATCCAATTTGAGATCCTGTCGGGTCCTGAAGCATTTCGAAGTAGAATTATATCTGCATTCCTTCGTTTATCATAATTTGAGATGTCTGGTATGAAAATGGAGTAGTTTTGTTCCGCAAGAAACATTAAGTTGAATCAAAAGTTAGCTTTAGCAATCCTAAGAGGTTAAGACTTGAATTAGAATTATATCTGCATTCCTTCGTTAATTATGATTTGAGATGTCTGGTATGAAAATGGAGTAGTTTTGTTCCGCAAGAAATATTAAGTTGAAAAAGAAGTTGGCTTTAGCAATCCTAAGAGGTTAAGAGTTGAGAGACAACGCTCCAAGTTGAGATGTTACGATAGAGTTGTTCAGTGTCCTGATAATGTTCTAAGTCTGGAGGACAAGCAATCTCCACAGGATCTATTTCTCAAAATAACATTTTGGTCCTTTTTTCACTGCAACCTTTCGGGAAACATAAGCATATTGGGAAACCGACAAAAACAATATAGCCTAACTATACATTGATCAATGATGTCTCTATATATATTTTGCTGATAATTTCATTTGTATTGTCGAAAGAATGTGTGGTATGTGTTGTTTTTCTCTGGAATGTGAATGTGTTGTAACTATACTCAGTATCCAGTGCTTCTGATATTAGTAAGACACTAATTTGACTTGTTGGTGTAATAGGCTTTACTTTTACACCAAAATCCTCAAAGATGAATCAGCCAAAGCCGTCATTAACCCTCAGGGCTCTGACGTAATCCCGTTTTATAGGATTAGAAGGATTTCAGATGCCTTTCCTTGTCACACGACATTCCTGTCATTACAACTTCGCTTTCACTCTTTCTGGGGTTCACGATTTGAAGGTCTGCGAGGGGCTAAAGTCACTGTTCCCACGTGAAGGGAGGTTAGGCAAACATGCACTCTATTTATGTTACCAAATAGTAAACACGCTATAAAAAGCATGGTGGCCCAATAAAAAACGTGCTGGTCTCGCATTCGCTAAGTTATGGCTTCGAATCCCGCACTCCTCTCCGATTCCCAGTAGTGCCTGTTAGCTACTTGCCCCCAACAGTCCCTAAAGCTCATAATAGGGTAAAGGTGACGGCTTTGGCCGCAGCTACTCAGCGCCTCCTGGTGTGGGCCCCTCACCTTCACCACCAGATAAGGAAACCGTTATAAACTATTTCAGGAGTTGAGACATCTGTATCGAAAATTGTCTCTTAGCATCTTTTAGATATTGTGATTATTTGTTTCCATTACCTCGTGACTACTCCCATACCAAACCAGTTTCTATCTCCTTTAATAACTTGAACATTATGTTTAAGAAAGAAATAGGTAAGAACTGGTTTGCAAATAGCGTGGTTAACGAATGAAATAGACTTAGTAACCATGTAGTGAGCTCTGAAACAATTGGTTGTTTTATAAGAAGATTAGATAACTTTATGGACAGGGATGACAGATGCTAAGGGACATGGAACTGCCTAATGTAGGCCTTATAGTCTCATGTAATCTCCTCAATTCTTATGTTCTTATGTTCTACCATCAAATCACCTCTTCCTCTTCTTTTAGTGACATGTTAGGTTAGGTTAGGTTAGGCTAGGTTAGGTTAGGTTAGGTTAGGTTAGGTTAGGTTAGGTTAGGTTAGGTTAGGTTAGGTTAGGATAGGCTAGGTTAAGACTAGAAATGTGTGCTTGATAAATTTCAAACAAGCGAAACTTTGTACTTATAAAGGCTGCGTCCTCAAATAGCGTTTCTTTCGATAAACTAGAAACCAAATTGGTCGTTTTTCTCTGTATTATTTCAATTTTGTTTACACACTTTATTTTATGCAGGGACCACACCTCCACTGCTTATTCTGATCTAGGTTGGATTAGGTGTTCTATATGTATTTTTTTCATTCCTTACCCTGAAAGTTAATTTAATGTTTGTTAGTAGCTAATAGTGTGTGTTTGTGTGTGTGCACGTGTGTGTGTGTGTGTGTGTGTGTGTGTGTGTGTGTGTGTGTGTGTGTGTGTGTGTGTGTGTGTGTGTGTGTGTGTGTGTATGTGTGTGTGCGTGTGTGTGTGTGTGTGTGTGTGTGTATGTGTGTGTGCGTGTGTGTGTGTGCGTGTGTGTGTGTGTGTGTGTGTGTGTGTGTGTGTGTGTGTGTGTGTGTGTGTGTGTGTGTGTGTGTGTGTGTGTGTGTGTGTGTGTGTGTGTGTGTGTGTGTGTGTGTGTGTGTGTGTGTGTGTGTGTGTGTTCAGTACGTGGTAAGTTCAGTAAGTGGTCAGGTGTACATGTTGTGTTTATGAGTTTATATGCTTTTTATTGACACACGAAGCACTCGTCTTGAAATTACGTTGTCATTAGCGTCACTGTGACCGAATGTCCTCACACACTCGCTGCCATCCCGCCCACCTAAGAGTATGATGGCTGGAAGGCAAGGCCATGTCCCGACCCACGCCGCGCCACGCCGTCGCTCTACGTCGTCCACCGCCTCTCGGTGCTCCTCTTCGCACATCTGCAACTTGTGCCCACGATTGCTTCCCTGTCGCAAGCCGCATCACGCGTCTTACCTCCCCTGACGCTGCAACTGCGAGCAATTATTGCAAGGCTACGCCCGGAAGAGGTTAGGCGTTCTGAGTCGGGAGGCAGAGCGAGTTTTGTTGCCTGCAATTGTTGTTGAGTGATTGAAGGCTTCTGTAGTCGCTGCTTCTTCATCGTCGTCTTCTTTGAGGGATTGTCACAGCTGGTGTAGCGATGTTCCCATCCTCATGACGATGTCACAACAGCCACCACTCATGCTGGTGTCCCAAACCCTTTTTTTTTTTTTTTTTTTGTGAAGATGTTTTGGTCATGGGCGTCCGGAGAGAAAGAAGGGCAAGAAGGGACAAATGTATAGCTAAATCAAAGAATAGATTCTTTTAAACGGGTCTGTGGTGTTGGATGACCGGTTCAGGTGATGAGCGAAAGATTTGTCTTCTCAAGTGTTCTCTCTAAGAAGGGTAAGACTTTCTTCCCTCAGCCTCAAGAACGACTGCATTTTTTTTTCTTCTTCTTTTTTCAATTTCTGAGTAGTACCATGAGGAGCCTTTACGTGAGCCAGCGCTCAGTGGGCGAGCACCACACGGAGTGCCCAATCGTTTTTCTATGTTGATAAGTAAATCGGCTCAGCATCTGGAATTCTTGAAAAATAGACATGTGCATCTCATTGCACGCAGTAATAAGATAAGTTCCAGGAAATCCAGGCGTGGTTTTTATCAAAATAAAATATATTTATACGATAGAAATAACCCAGCCTTTGGTTAATCAACTCATTGAAAATTCTCTTCATAGTGTGGCGTTTTTTGTTTTTTTGTTTTGTTTATTTTTTGTTTTTAACAGTGATGATAGTGTTCTTGATTGCGTCGACTGTGATGTATTTGTATATATATCATGCATATCATAAGTTGTTCAAACAATTGGTATATAATTCACGTGACTGACAGTGCGAGAGATTTGTAAATGTGTACAGTGGTCTAATTTATTTATCTATCTATTTCTGTCCTGCACGGTGTTACGAAAATTTTCAGGCAGACCACACAGAAGGAACTGGGACAAAAGGTAGTGATATCAGTGGAAAATGAAATCACTGAAGTAATGAATGACTGAAGTGGTGAATAAGGATACGTAGCTCCTACGCCTGTGACTGTGGTATCAAAATAAACGGTCGAAGAAATGTTGTTCTCTTGGCCCAAGACCATTCTTAGAGTATAACTACTGAGGGAAGTGATGCGGATGGATGTCAATGTTGCAGGCGCTCCGGAGAAGTAGTGAAGGAGGAAAAGATGATAATGGCGGTGATGGTGAGTGATGATGGTGGTGGTGTGGCGGGATGGAGAAGACTTGAGGAGAGGCAGAACTCCCGGTACACCACGTATAAGGACTCCCTGTAATCAGCGCCGTCTCCTCCTCCTCTCCTCCTTCCCTCCCTCCACAACTGAAGGTCACCGGACGCAGCCCACGACGAGGGTCTGGGGAGCTTCTGGTTCCCGAACTCAGAGCCAAGACGAAGACCCAGATTACCTAACCAGGGGCTGGATACACATAGCTCTCCCCAGAGATAACATATATTTTAAGTCGTAAGATGACCCTCTTCAGCATCTTTCGTACTGCTGCCAGAAAATAGGTTCTCAAAGTCAGTTCCAGTCCCCTGCTAGGGTTGGGTATTGTAATGTATTTCTCTTGTGTCAACAAGTGTGTGTAAACTCTGTCTGGAGTACCATGGTAGTGAGAAGAGGTTTTTTTTTTATCCCACCCCCTTTTTTTTTTTTTTTTTAAGGTGCTTCTGTCCTGAACACCTCCCATCGACAAAGTGACTTAATTTAAGGAATTTGCTTTTTAAAGCTCGACGATTTTATTCAGTTTTAGAAGACTGCACAGTACAGTAGGGCTGTACAAGAGGTCTCTTTCGAGTAAATAAAATTTTCTTGCGACATCCAGAAAAAAAAAATGTATGGGGTGATAAGAAATGATATGGAACAAACAAGAACATCACCCTTTCGTTCCGCGTCAGCCTTTTTATCCATTCACTTCAATATTTTTCACTTTCTTTTCCCTGTTCCACATGCATTCCACGTGCTTGGTCCCCTTTGTTCCACCTATCCACCCCATTTTCGGTCTTCCTCTTAAGTTCACTCCATCCACCTCTGCTGTCCATACGTTTTGCGAGTCTTTCCTCACTTTTGCAATTATCTTTTTCATGTCACTTTTGCATTTATCTTTTTCATGTCAACAAAGTGGTAGGGATGAAATATTAGATTTAGTGAGCATTATATACAATATTTTATCCTTTCTGATTATGGATATGTCTTGTTTTATACAAAAAACTAACCTCCACCTTTATTTATATAATGCAACACTTGCTATGGCTAGACCCTTAACAACTTCTCTGTCATTGTCACAACACAGTGCCTACCCCACCTTACCTTTGGCCTTGACTGTAGTGAAATAACGGAGATCACTAACTGGATATTGATGATGATGGGGTAATTGGTACTTAAACGTAGAGTCAAGGATGTATTAACAAGTTATGAAATGACATTTGGCTTAGGTAAGTCCGATTGTATCATCATTTCTTATGCTAACTGTGGACGACCTCTCGAAACAAAACCTTTATATCATAGCTGCCTAACAACCTATCCATTACTTACTCATCATTTTTTTAATATTGCATGAAGTATCAACGCCATATACGTTTGGTATTTCGTAACTGACAGCGTCTCAACTATTTCTTGTCGCGATGGGGAGGAACCCTTCTGTCACTGAAACAAAGTCGAAATGCTGAGAATTAAGAGGAAAATGCAAACAAAAAAACATTGCACTATGACATCAGCCAATACCTCCCCACTCCCAACCCCAGCAAAGTCAACCTCCTCGTCATTCCATTCCCTCGACGAGCGTTCCGCTAGGTACGCGTGGGTAAGGTCGCCTGACGACGGGGCGACGAGCAAGTGGGAGGAGAGTCGCTTCCTTGTCACCGCGAAACACGTGTGTTCGTGCGTACGTGTCCGTCATGAACAAGCACCTTAATGAGTATGTGTATGTGGCTGATTGCGTATTTAACTAAGTTTTACTTTAGAGTTTTGATTGGCATACGAAAGGGTGTTGTTCTGAATATATCACGTATCCGAACGTGGGCTTATCATTACCGATCTTGAACTTCCGTATTCTTCAAAACAAACCTCTCTTTTTCAAATATTCACGGTTCTACTTTGAGGGCTGAACGTGTTATAGTTTTTATTTTATTTTATTTTTTTTTATCTTATTTCACTTTATTTTATTTTATTTATTTATTTATTTATTTATTTATTTATTTATTTATTTATTTATTTATTTATTTATTCATTTTTTTTTTTATTTGTTTATTTATTTTTTATTTTTTTTTTTTTTTTTTTTCAGCCGAAGCCGTCACCTTTACCCTATGCGTTTGGACTGTTGGGGCAGGTAACAATCGCTGCTGGGAATCGGGGAGAAATGCGGGATTCGAACCCAGAACTATGCGAACGCGAGAGCGGTAGGCTTCCGATTATACTACCAGCGCACAGTTAACGAAGGTAAGTAAAAAAGACACAAATCAAGGTTCGCACATCAGAGAATTACTCTGGAGAAGTTTAGTGCGAAACTAGCCAGAAAAAAACCTCGTACGTAGACCCGTGAGCATTTTACGACATTTAACTTGTTAAATCTTTATCAAGTACATGTACTTGATTAAGCTCTAAGAGGGCTTTTTGATTATCGCCGTTATATATGAAATTACACTTATACTTATAGTGTTTATTGTACATAAGTCTAATGATTACAGAATTCGGTTACTTTTCCTACATTAGGCTGTTAGTTTCACAGGTGGCTCATATAAAGAATATATTTATATGTCAAAGTTATTGTTCATAATTTATTTGTGTTAGATTACTTTAATTTAATCTTTATTTTCAACAATTGGTCACTAGCATAAGTGACTGATATCGAGGTTTCATTTAAAACATAGCGCTGGATAGCCCCCGCCAGGAGTAAGCCCCCTTCACGCATCCACACATTGAGAGCCCGGCAACGACAACCATTTAGTACTTTAACAGGTCAAACACGCTGTTTTCGTTAATAATGATAATAATAATAATAAGTATATTTGGAATTGAGTCAATATACTGTACATGATGTGCAGATAATGAACAGAACACATATTTCTAAATAACAGTTACAATTGCCGTGGATAACACAAAAAAGCATGTAAGCTTATTTCCATTGTTGTTATCAAATGGGTCCATTAGCATTGGCTCCCTCAAATTAAATAATTGACTAGGTTGACGCAATATGGTCAATTGTCAGGTCACTTTGGCACAAATAAAATGATTGACTGGGTTGGTGTGATACACTTATCTGTAGGGCAATCTTGGCACTAACAAGATAATAGATTGGGTTGTTGTGTTATACACAATAGTTAGACCACCTTAGCACAAGGAAAATTATCTGTCGAATTCATGTAGTACACAAATCTGTTAGGCCACATTAGCAGTTGTGTAAATACTATAGATCAAGGCAGCTTCAGCCCCAGTAATTGGACTAGTACATACATATACCAACTGCTTTTTTCCCCTTACAAGGGAGGTAGCCAAAGTCAAAGGCTCCCACCTATCTCATCCCCACATATTCAACTCCCATTCACCATCCCTCCCTCTCTCTTTTCTTGGCTCCTCCTGGATGATGGGTTATCCCTACATCTCAACCACTGCCCTGGGTCAGAAGCAATGCAGTAAGACATATCACATCCACAGCAAGGCCGCTTCATTTAATCGGCTACTCCACTTTCCGCCACCGCCACCCCCCTCATGCAGAAAAAGAGAAGACGGGGAGAAATCCCTTAGGGCTGCGTCAAAATATCATTCACACATATTCGCTTACCCCCCATACACCACAACATCATCTTCTCCCTTCCTTCCTCTACAGACATTCCTCTCTTTCTCAGTGCCCCATTTACTCCATCCATCCATCTCATCCTTGATCGCCCCCTCATGTTCACGCCTTCCACCTCTACCTTCTACACCTCTTTTACTAATCTTTCTTCATTCATTCTTTCCATGTGTCCAAATCATCCCAATACTTTCTCATCAAACCTATCTCCCAACTCCTTTTCCACCCCCGTTCTCCTCCTTACCTCCTCATTTCTCGCTCTATCCAGCCTAGTAACTCCTACCAAATTTCTCAAGCATTTCATCTCAAACTCATTTAAACTCTTCTTTTATGTTCCATGTTTCTGTCTCATACAGTGCTGTCGGCATAATCATACAATCTCATTTTAGCATCAATTTCCAAATGTCTATTTCTCATTACACGGTTATCCTTGATTTCTTAAAGTAGCAAATTTTATTAAGGGCATTATATATATATATATATATATATATATATATATATATATATATATATATATATATATATATATATATATATATATATATATATATTCATTCATTTGTCTATTTATTTGTTTATTTACTTATCAACGCTTCTGCAAAGAGATTGCATCGTGCAGCATTGACCAAGAACGTTATTACTTACGACGCATGCCATTTGGGTGGAAGATTGCGCTTGGAACTTTTCATTCGCTTATTATAATCTATTTCAGGAATATATAACCGAATTCATCCTCCTGGTTTATTTAGTTAATTTCATTTTAATCAGATTGAACATTCGAAAGGTAAATATCCTCTGACCTAAAGTTTAAGTTCCCAGTGTATGAATTTTCTGATCCATATTGTATACAATGATACAGCGAGAGAACTCATGTGGTATGACGAGGGTAATTGTAATAATGGAAATATCCACGCTTTATGTAGGTTCGTTCGTACTTTCTCTTAGGTGTGAGCGGTGACTATAAATATTGCATGGCCAAGCTTTGGGAAACTTCTTGGCCGCCCACCTCTGTGAGCTCCCAATGCGGTTATCACATGAACAACTCTGCTCATTTTGGCCATTCAATGATCATGCCACTTTGATGATGATGAAACAATTGAAACCATTTTATTTCGTGAGTGCAATGACTTGAGGATCTCACCATTAAGGAGTCCCATAGATTGTAGTTAGATATAGTTCATATTTATTTTATCCAGCATAGGCCTAATAGAGCGTCATCAGTAGCTGGGCTTGAAGTTCAATCTGAACCAACTAGTATGTGATCGATCATTGCAACACATAGTATTGCTATACCACGTCCATGTGTATGGCTTTCGTCTCTGGAACCAGTAACCTGTAGTCCCTAATTTTTAGGATTTTGAGAAATTCAGAATAAAAGAACTTTTGTATTCCTTGTTCCAGAACTATGTGCACATCTACTATTATTTTCAAATCGACCGCGCAAGTAATAGATGTCTGCAATGAAACTTGGCACGTACGAACGGGACTCGGTTTCGAAGTGTGTTATTTTGCAAAAAGGAGGAGAATTAGGTATGTTTATTTGTACATTCTATCATCACATATTGTTTGATCATTCTTATCATTTACATTCATTAAGATCATCATTGCCGTAACAAAGATATATGAATTTAATTGTTTATGTTTACCAATCTGAAACTGAGAACCTGTTATCGTCTTGCAAAATATCAAATTGTATTAATTTGGCAGTCCATGATTTTGATATCTCTCCATTGTCCAGACCTACAACACCGTTCTATGAAGATATGAATGGTGAACACCAATAATTATGACGGACAAATCGTTTAAAGCGATAGTGAACTTTTTGCAGCGATGGAAATCGTCGCAGGCTCATGCAAGACTGAAACATGGGGTGACAATGGGTAAATTTTGGTTTTGTTTTTGTTTTCACCCAACTACCATATATCTAGGCAATTGGAAATTTTAATTTACATCTCTTAAGAATTACAGTCTGTAGTAATTTAGTACTAGATATAAAAACTACTGTCAGATTGTCAATACCAGAAAAATAGTACTACTGTCTCTACTCACTTGGAGTTGGAGGCAAATTTAACCTTCCAGTTGATGTATTCTAGTTCACTCTAGTGCAATATAAACTTATAAGATTATATCCCCTTTGTATGTTGCATGTCTGATGCCTTTATTTTCTTCAATAAATGTATTTAATGTAGACGTTACAGTTCTTATCATAGATGGATGTATACATTATTATCATAGACCTCAATAGCAAATGCAGTAATAGGTATTTCAAGCACAAAATTTTCCTGTTTTGCTAACCAATGAAGTAGTGGAAGGGGGCTGGGAGTTAGCAAAAAACAAATAAAAGGTCACCGGCTAACCTAACCTAATTCAGGTGTGCCACAGTCAAGAAGAAATTATTTGCTCATATTTCACCACAGGAAAATAAAGGTAAACTTTATGAACCCTATTTTTTTCCCTGTTATTATTTGTTCCTCCAGCTTCTCACCCTCAAAATTCATCTCCAACCCTACAACATCATTACTCCTTGAACATCTTGTCACATTACTAGTACCAACATTTACTTCCAGTTTTCTCTTCTCTTACACCCTCCCTAACTCTTCCACCAACTGCTTCATTCCATTCTCAGACTCAGCCAGATGTGCAGTGTTATCGGCAAATAACAGTTGGCTCACTCCTTGATACACCTCTAATCAAATTAGATAAGGTATACAACCCAGTCTTTACCTCACTTAATACTACTATCATCCCATCCATCTTATAAGACTGACATACCTTCATATCCATGCTATACCTTTTACTGTCTTACTTTGCCTGACTAGTAAATAGGGATAGCCAACAAGGTGAGTTGATATCCCACTTCCCTTTACACTTGCTCTCCAATTCCAAACTTCTGCCTCTCACTTTTACATTTACCTCCCTCACAAACCCATCCACATAATTTATGTACTGAACAACTAAGGCAACATTGCACAACCCAGGTGCAGCCCCACCTTCTCCTCAAACCATTCTCCATTCCCAACCCTCTTACAACCCTTCATACAATACCAACACAGAATTGGCCTAGCAAGACTCCAGTTGCCCTAAATGTAACCACCACACAAAAGATACAGAACACTTAATACAAAACATCCCCACTATTTATATATATATATATATATATATATATATATATATATATATATAAATAACTTATTAATATAATTTTCTTTGTACAGGTTCTGTATCATGGTGTACCAGACACCAGAGATTTTACAGTAAAGATGCCAAGGATGATGCATCAGAAGAGGTCACAAACCAATCCTCAGTGGTTAAACAGAAATCTGCTGAAACTCCTTTACTGAAGCAATTGAAAACAAGGATCAAGTTTGATGGTAAGATATCCTTTATATGTATGAATAAGGATTGTGCAGGAGAGGGACCAACAATTTGTACCAATAAATGATGGTCCTGCAAGATGTATGTCAGAGAGAATCATCAAGCTGAGGGAGTGGCACTCCGTCTCCAGACTTGGCTCAAGATCTCTCCCTCTTAGCTTAGATTGTATTTTCTCCGTCCTCACAAGTATGAGAACTAACAACTAGCAGCTGGTTTTTGCACACCACTATAGTCTGTTAGCATAAAAACTGTCTCATGTAAATACAACACAGTACTACAATGTTTCTTTCCAGAGAGATATATGGGAAGGTCAAAAGACTATTGCCAGCAGCTTTGGGTCTGCAATATTCTAGTCAGTTAAACTTGAGGAAATAAATATCATTATTGTTATGTAGATTTGAAGTTATTTAGAAAGATTTCCACTTGATTTATAAAAGAATGGGTGTATCAGTATTGTTTCAGATGATTTGTACAAATTAGACAGGTCAACAGTACTTTGAACAAAAGAAAAAATTAAAAGGTGTATAGAAAAACTCAGTTAGTAAAACACCAGGGCCTGACAGTTGGCATCTAAGAATCTTAAAGGAAATAAAAAATGAGATTGCTGTTCCATTAGGTGCCAAGATAGGAGGGAGGGAGGAAGGTGGAGGGGAGTGGAATATATGGGAAATGAAATGGGTGGGAGTGATTTCTATGCCTTTTTCTTTTTAGCTACCCCCCGTGTAAGGAGGAAAAAGCCTTTGGTATATGTATGCATGTTTTACAGGACCTTTGACAGTACATGACTACATGAGGGAAGTTTTAACTAATCCATACTCAGGCTACTACATGAATAAAGATGTTTTCGGAGCTCAAGGTGATTTCATAACCTCTCCAGAAATATGTCAAATGTTTGGTGAGGTATGTACTACGCCACCTACCCCTTCCCTTTTAATCCAAACAGTCATTACCTTTAAAGCAAAGTGACTAGACAAGGAAAAGAAAATCTTCAATCTTTTCACTCCTGTCATACACATCAATTTCATTCCCACATGCTTAAACCATGCAAAAATTACACCCCATCTCTGTCCCAGCAATACCACCAGTTCATCTTAAATGCTCCCCTCTCGTGAAACAGGTTGTTATCTACATATGTACATTCTTCTGAAACTCATGCTGTCACACATTTTTACTTATTTAACATCTTGACTACACCTTTAGGGAGATTCTCATCCCATCCCTCCAGTTTTTCCTTGGTTCTCCTTGTTCTCCTTGGTTCTTCCTTTTCTCCTTGTTCTTAATCCTGTGACCTAACATTAGCCTGTTCTACTCTTAACCCAATCCCATCTGTACCCCAGTTCCTTCACAAATTGTATTACTCCTTTGTTATTTTTCATAACTACATAAATAGCCCTCAGCAGTCACAATATAAAGATATGTGCCATTCAGTATGGAAGGGATTAATTGAAATCAATTTGATCACTTTTCCATTGAAGGAGTCATGTGCAGTTGAATAGTGCATCAGTCAGAGTAAAAGGATTCAACCCACATAGGTATAGAAGGGGCTAAAATCTCTTTATTGAGGGGCAAACTGTATAGAAATTCAAGTATGAAGTCTTTTTCGAAGAGGAATTGATGTTAATTGTGTAATCGTTGTATTTTCAGCTTTTGGGTATTTGGGTGTTCAGTGAGTGGTACAAAGTAGGATCCCCAAAGCCACTGAAGCTTGTCGAGTTCGGTCCAGGCAGAGGAACACTCATGCAGGATATCCTAAGGGTAAGTTAATCTCTTTATCATCATCAGACAATAAGGCCTCTATGCACTATAGTTGTGCAGAATGGATATGATCATCTCGCTTCTCACACTTTATTTAGCTTCTTGACATTATTTCTCTTTACTCTTCTCATTTAATTAGTTTACTCTCAGCATTTCTCTACATCCCTCCTTTTTCCTCCTCCACTTTTCCTTTATAGTCAGTTTCATTTCTACCAAAGAATTATCTGACAATCCCTCTGAAAATATGAACATCCAGAACTCTTCCAATCCTTCCTTTGGGTACCACTGCACAGTCCATTAATGCCCTATCAACCACCTTTCCCTCTACCACCTTTTTCTATATATACATATACTTGGCCCACTTCTTAAACACTATGTTCTGAACACATCTCCAACTTCATATCTCTACCACAGTTCTTACCTGGCACTACAGACCTCCCTGTAACTCCACCTATTACCCATCCCCTACTCCTGTTTATGTAGTGGGTGTGTGATTTAGCTCAACAACTACCCCTATAAGGGGAAAGAGCATTTGGTATGTACCTAATTGTAGTACACAGGAAAGAAACAATGCCCATGGGGTTCCATTTCTTTCTTTACAATTTATCATACTTAGCATCAAATTCATTATATGTCTAATTTTTAATTATCACATTTATATTGTAATTCGTGTATTGTTCCAGCATGGGGTATATTTATATTATGTATTTACATTTGTAAAATAGACTTCTATATGAGCTTACACATCTCTCTTCTTCTTTTTCCACAAGGTTTTGGGCCGTTTTGACAAGGAGGCACAGAAGAACCTTGAAGTACACTTTGTAGAAGTTTCACCACATCTAAGTGATATACAAGAAAAAAAACTCTGCGGAACAGTAACAAAACCCATTGAGAACTATGAAAGTGATGGTATATTTTCACTGAGTCTTTATTCCCCACCAATTTCATAGATATTTTAGTCTTAGCAAATGGTACCTAATAAAAGGGATGGCCAAATCAGAGCACACTATCTGTATACCAAGGGCTTTATCCCCCTTATAGGGGAGGTAGCCAAATCAGAAGGCATGAACCCACTCCCACTCATTCCACTCCCCTCCACCACCCTTTCCTCCCGCTCATCTTAGCACCTCATGGATGAAGAGTCATCCCTGTATCTCTCCCACTGCCCTGGGTCAGAGGCAATGCAGCAAGACACAGTATATCCACAGCAAGGCTACTTCAATTAATCAGCATCCCCTTCCTCTCCATCCCATCATGTGGGATTAAGTGAAGCAGCCTTGATGTGGATGTAACTGTGTCTTGCTGCACTGCGTCTGACCCAGGGCAGTGGATAGGGTACTGGGATAACCCTCCATCCGTGAGAAGTTGAGATGAGAGGGAGGGAAAGGCAGTGGAATGGGTGGGACACAAGCACACTTGCATAATAAAACACATTCAACTTCCCCTTCCATCTCTGCACCCCAGGGATGAAGGTTGCTTGTTTCCTTGCTACACTGCTAGGGTAAAAAACAAGATGCAGGTCTTCCACAGTTGGAGTTAGTTTATTCTCACTGCATGATAAACCCCTCCTTCCTCGTCCATTCAAAATGATTTATGAAGTAGTTGACCCAAGGGTATGGTTCATTAAATCCCACACTACAAAGTCTTCTGTAAGAGACACCATCCAAGCTTCCTGATAGGAGTTATTGACATTAAACTAAAATCAGATGTTTGGGGCTGGGAAGGCAGATGAGATATCACAGGAGAGGTTAGAGGGTCATTGGGGGAAGGTGATCACAAGAGGGGATGAAGGTGACAGAAACACCATGCTTCATAAAAATTCCTTGCAGTATTTTTATCCTTTGTAACTTCTGGTGGATAAAATGCAAAAAGAAAATAGATCAAATTGCAGTGTATATGTTAAAGCTATAAAATTGCAGTTAACCAAATTAGAATGAAGTATAAACAGCTGACCCAATTTTCTTTGGGCCCAGAGTTTAAGAGAAGGTGCATATTGGAACTTATTTTTATATTTACACTTTTTTGTAGGAGTAGAAGTCCACTATAAAACCAATAAAACCGTGGATGGATTTCAAGTATATTGGCACCGACACCTGGCACAAGTACCATATGGATACTCAATATACATAGCACAAGAGTTTTTGGACGCTCTGCCAGTTCATAAACTCTTAAAAACGGATAAAGGCTGGAGAGAAATTTTGATTGATGTTGATGAAGGAGATGGTCCCCATCACCTGCGTTATATTCTCTCCAAAGCTCCTACGCCTGCTTCAAGTCTCTTTCCTAATGTAAGTATAAAAAAGTTTTACTCTGTGGTGGGGGTAAAGAATACTGCCACCAAGTATCCCCTCTTGAATCGTAAGAGGTGAGAAAAATAGAATGGGGATTAGGACTAGGCATCCTTCTTCCTGTAGCCCCACAGAGGACATTCCTAAAAAAGTCAGCTAGTCTATTGCCAAACTCTAAATAAAGTGGAAAATAAAAAGTATTTTCATGTCATTATCATCATGACCTTAAAACATCTAAGCATTTTATTTCTACCACAGAGAAAGAAAGAAGGATACTAGGATTGTTAGCATGATGTTTTTACTTAAAAAAGAAAGAAATCCGGCTAACGTCACCCAGTTACATAGATCACTGGTCTACCCACACATGGAAAGTTATGTTTCTGTATGGGCACCAAACCTCATTAAAGACATGTAATGATGAGCCACAAAACTCATACTGAATATAAGAAACGAGGCATATAAAAAGTGTTTAAGTAATAGAACCTGTTCTCTGTAAAAAAGGGAAAAAAAAGGAGAATTAGTGGGACTATACAAGCCAGAAGCAGTGACAGGTACCTGCATGTGATGGTCCAGCAAGATGGACAGCGAAGCTGACCATTTTCAAAACCCATCAACCCCCTCAACTACATTAGGAGGTGTAGCCCTGAGTAGCTGACACATAGTCTCCAGACTAGACCCAAAATCTCTATCAACTAAAGCTACATTTTTCACACATGGGTAGATAAAAACTGGTAAACACTCTCCTCTCCTTTCCATTTTCAGCCATGACATGGAAAGAGTCTCACACAGGTGCAGCACAGACAACAGTCCAAAGTATTCCAGAGGTCTGTGGGATGTTCCAAGGACCATTTGCATCCTCTATGGGTTTTCCATGCAGTGAAACTGGAGTCAATAATTGATTGATTGAATACGAGCCTTTAAAATTTTGAAGTGAATTGATGATGTCAAAATTTAAGATAAACCCATCCCTCTATTGGAGGAAAGGAGGGACACTGATCACATAAATATGATAAATTCAACGTACATACATACATACATATACCAAGGCTTTTTCCCCCTTCCAAGGGAGGTAGCCACAAAAGGAAAGGCATAAAAACACTCCCACCCATTTCATCCCTAAATACACTCCACACCCCTCCCACCCTTCCTCTCAAAAAAAATTCAACATATTTACTGGTATCGAACTTAACGAGGATATCCTGTGATCATATAGTGGGGTACTCTGAAATTTATTGCAAGTAATTGGCCTTTGTTGCCTCTAAAATCCGTTAAAAGGGGGCCATCAAGCTCCAAAAAATTTCCCTCCCCATGGATGTAAAAAAAAATATATTACTTTTCAGAGCCCTTAGTCAGAGATCTTTACAACTTTCTCATCATTAGTATCAGCAAGATATATGAAACTTTATTTTTCATATCATTATATGCAGTAGATTCTATAAATGTATAGTTGATCTGTTCACATATAGTTCGACATCAAATACCAGTTGCTATGCCTTAATATACATGTTTAAGTATGTGTATTTTTCATGTCACTATTCTTAATTGTTGATCAGGTGGAAGAGAAAAGGGATGAAATTGAGGTCTGTCCAGAGGCAGGAGTTTTTTGTCAAGAGTTGGCCGTAAGAATGGAAGAATTTGGAGGTGCTGCCCTAATTATTGACTATGGTCACAGTGGTGATAAGACCGATACTTTTAGGGTAAGTATATACATGCATGCATATACCAAGGGCTTTTTCCCCCCCATATAAGAAAAGTAGCCAAAGTCAAAATGCATAATTCCACTCCCACCCATTTCATCACCACCCACTCCACTCCCATTCACCACACCTCCCTCCCTCTTTCGGGTAAGAAAGACTGTCTTATAATTCTCTCTTTCTCTCCTCTCTCTCTCTCTCGGTCCTCTCTCACTATCATTTCTCTCTCTCTTTCAACCTTCTTTCTATCCTCTTGCTCTTTCTATCCTCTCTCTTTCTATCCTCTCTCTACACTCTCTCTCTCTCTCTCTCTCTCTCTCTCTCTCTCTCTCTTTTTTAGGAAATGTGCAAGCATTGAGAGAAACAAATACATACATAACATATATAGGTACATACCTGTACATTTAAATGTCAGCTTCAGTTGTGTTTCCTAAACTTTTAAACAAATATATATATATGTGTGTGTGTGTATATATATATATATATATATATATATATATATATATATATATTGGTAAAAAAAAAAATGTAAGTTCTCTCTAAAAGGATTTTGTGGATTGTTTCAGGGCTTCAAAAATCATCAACTCCACGATCCATTATGTGAACCAGGCTCAGCTGATCTGACAGCTGATGTTGATTTCTCCTATCTCAAACAGCAAGTTGAAGATAAACTTACCACCTATGGTCCAGTCCCACAAGGATTTTTCTTGAAAAACATGGGAATTGAACTCAGATTAACTGTAAGTTGCTGAGGCTCTCTCCCTCCTTTTCTCTTTATTGCTCACTCTCCTTCTCTCTCTCTCTCTCTCTCTCTCTCTCTCTCTCTCTCTCTCTCTCTCTCTCTCTCTCTCTCTCTCTCTCTCTAATATACAGAAATACAAAAGATCTTAAGTGACCATTAAGATAATTTACTTTTTAACTCTATTTTCAGCAATTATTGAAGAATTGTCCATATGACCAGCAGAAGAACCTAATATCAAGTTACAATATGTTGGTTGATGCTGATAAAATGGGCCAGAGGTTTAAGGTCATGGCATTCTTCCCAGCTATACTCAAAGACTTTTTGATTAAATATCCCCCAGGTGGAGTATATAGAGACCTGGAAGCATAACAGAAGCCTAAAGAGTTTGTACATTTATATTTAAATTAATATGTAATATACAAATATCTTTACTCTGTATTTGATTACTGGATGTGTTTGTATTGATATGCAGATGTTATGTAATTTTTGTAAAATTTTATTTTCATAAACATGGATAAAATCTCTAATACAGCTTTAAAATATATACATAACAAAGACCTTTTCCCCTTCATAAGG
Organism: Oratosquilla oratoria; assembly: GCF_046742065.1. Classification (NCBI taxonomy): domain Eukaryota; kingdom Metazoa; phylum Arthropoda; class Malacostraca; order Stomatopoda; family Squillidae; genus Oratosquilla; species Oratosquilla oratoria. Next base: position 17,674,622 of record NC_134782.1, read on the forward strand.
AGGATTGGCTAAATCAAAGCCCGCACATAAAAAGAAAAATGTAAAAAGATTTGAATTGTAAAAACTTATGCTTCTATCATGAATAGTTTCACAGTATAACCTTCATACTGTTATATCATCCCATAACATTTATTAGATCACTGTATTAAACTGTAATCAGCTTAGTTCACTGTTGCATGTAAATATGTTTTATTAAAAAATCTTTTGTCAGTACCTGTGGTTCAGTTACACATACTCATTGGTATTTTGTATATGATTGTTTGCTCCCTTGCATTACTCCAAATCACTATTTTCAAGTGAAGTGTTATCTTTCGTATAATTCATCTCAAATGTGGCCTACCCGCATTGCCTTAGAAGCTGATCATTGGTGAAGGCGATCCTTAGAAACACTGTAAAACTTTAACCTCTTGGTGATCTGGGTCAATGATGAGGAAGAAATAGTTCTTTAAATGTGGGCAAGGTTCTGGTAGACACAGTTGCAGTTGTACCACAATAGATTTTATGACAACCTTCCCATTCTCAGCTGAGGCTCTGAAATGAAGAATTGTTTTTATGATGCTGGAAGATAAAAGAGGTTTAGAATTAGAATGTTTTTCATTTTGTATCCTGCACCTGTATATATATATATATATATATATATATTTTTCCCTTTGCAAAAGAATTGATACATCCTTTGACTCCACCCAATCCCCACAAAAAAGGGGAAAAGGCCATTGAGCAGTCTATCAATCTCTCTCCTGTTCCATTGATGTTGCAAGAGAGATATGAGGCATCTAGGACAGAGAGAAGTACCTCCTTGGAACAGAAATATGATTCTTAGAGCATTCTTGATGTTAAAAGGCAAAATAGTTTATGGATGATAACAGCAATTTCTCCTTTCTAATCATGTATTTATATTAGAAAGGGGGAAGAAATAGTATCATGTGTAAGCCATTTTTGCCTCTTATCAAGAACGCTCGAAAAACCACATTTCCATACCAACGAGGTGTAGCATTTACCCCTGTATTCTAGACGCCTCGTATAGTGTCTGGTGCTCAAGATTCTGGCATAGAATTGTGTTCAAGTCATTGTCATTTGTTTTATGGGAAGGAATTTGGTATCTATCCAGGTGTCCAACTGAGGTTGTTTTGGAGCATTCTGATGTTATTCTGTGTTCCAATCTGTAATGTTTGTAAGTTCTTTGTTTTCATGTTGCTGATTGTTGGGAACCAAGCTGTGTAGGAATAGTTGAGAACAGTTCTCACAAATTACCAATGATATGGAACATGCTATCTTACAATGCCTTACACTTACTCCAAAGAACTCTACAAATATTTCCTCAACGAGTGTCATATGAGGTAATCTGGGGGCTGTGGCTGGTTCCTTGGAGCCATGGGTCTCCAAAAAGAAAGATATGGGGCAACAGATTGATTGGCTACAATGTATTTTATTTTATTATTACCATTATTTTTTATTTTATTATTTTTTTTTTTTTCAACCAGACCAAATATGCACGTCATTTATAACAGCCACAGAAATAATCCTCTTGCAGCACAGGTGGTTTCCCTCAGCTGAATAAAACTGATTATTGGGACCCAGAACTAATGTACAAGTTAGTAATAGCAATGAAAAAATTGACATTTTTCCTGTATTACCTTAAAAGGTCCTTGTATAAGCCCTTTGTCATCACCAAGTAATTTTTTATATTGTCATCATGTTGACAACATTCTCCACCAATCACAAAGAGACTGAATATTAGAAAGAGGAATTCTCTGCGGGTTTCAGCATCAAAAACAAGGAATGAATCGCTATCATCAATTAGGAGTGCCTGAAAAAGATATGTAAAATTGATATTCTGAAGCACATTTCAGAAAAATATATAACTATTGGTAAGCTTGTACTATACAGTAAAATATTGTGTTACCTTTTGTAGCTCATCATCAACAGAAGAGTGACAAAGATACTCTGGGTAGGATAGTTTGATATCACCATTTTCAAACACAATGCCTTTGTCAAACAAAGCTTGAAAAACATCCATGGATGTCAATGTACATGGCACAAGCTCAGCATTTTTTACCTGCAGACTACAACCTTAAAGAAGAGTGAAAATTAGTAGTGATAAGACAGAAATAGATGTTGGAAGATTTGTTAAAACAAGTATTGTTTGATAGCTGTTTAGAATATGTAACATATTTCATAAATCCAATTTGTATTGAACAATTACAAACTACACTCTTTATTGATGCATACAATGGGCCTGCCTTAAATGGATATCACTAATGGCTGTCACTATAAACGAACACTGAAATCAACAACAAAATGCATGGACACAAAACACAGAATTTGCAAACATTTGTCAACAAAGTCATGAAACAAACATCAAAAAACTGTACAAGACACTCAACAGTATTACACTATCCAATAATAACACAACATGCTCTCACACAGTAATAACCACAACAAAAGTCAACTTACCCCCAAACAGACAAGTAAAAACACTCATAAATCATTCTGCACAGACAAGCCACCTCACCCCTCACCCCAACAACTGGTGCATCATTCAATGTAAGAAAAATTTCCCCATAGACCCAGACTACACACCCTTCATAGACAGCCACACAAAGCATATAATCCATAACCTCGAGCATTCATCTGCCTCTGGCCCTGATAACACAAGTAACATCTGTCTAAACACCTTAGACCACATACATGCACTCAACAACATTACAAACTACAGCTGTTCGCACAACATTATACCCAACATCTAGAAACATGGGAAAATCACCACCATCCCCAAACCCAACAAAGACCCAACAGTTCCAGCATCACACCACCCAAACACATTTCTCTGCACCCCCTCCAAAGTCATAAAATGCCTCATACTACTAGTCACACCAGATACCCCCTTGCTGAATCACATGGTTTTAGATCACTATACTACACAAACATTCTTCTGATAAACCTCACACAAAGAGTTTTTGGTGGCATCAATTCAGATAAGCCCCCACACAGAACACTTCTCATAACACTAGACATTGGTCAAACTTGTAATCCTATCCTTCATCACACTCCCAAACAAAATATATAATACAAACATGCACAATAATACCAAAAGATGGCTGGCCAATTATTTGGCAGGTAGAAATGCTTATGTGTCATACATTTCTTAAATGACAAATTATTGTACTACAGAAACTTTAAGAACAGAGTACCACATGGCTCAGTTCTATTCCTCGCACACTTTATTCTATGCATATATGATATGCCCACACCCAACACCTCAGAAATACAAATTTTTTCTTGCACAGAGGACATAACAATTATATGCACACACGGTAATGCAGACAAAGCTACAGCTACAGCCATACCTCGACATACTCAACACCTGGTTCACTACAAATAGACTTAAAATGGCCCCAACCAAATCTACAGCCACACTTCTCACCTACTGGTCAGCAGAACACAAGTACATACCAAGCCTATACATCAAAAACACTCTCATAACACACACATACACCAAAGATTCTTGGCATAACATACAATACATCCATGTCATTCAAACAGTACATCACAAACATAAGGAATAAATGTACATCTAGACATAATGTGCTTGAATTAATTGCAAGAACAACATTTGGACAAAACAAAGAAAATAATACTACAGTATAAAAACAATGCATACACTCAGTTATGAATTAAGCGAGCCCTACATGGGCCAGTAATCTCACTAAGACACACCACAACACACAAAAAAAAAACATACAAAACAAAGCCCTAAAGACAATTACAGGCTGCACAAGTACAACACCTACAGACCATTTACACCATGAAACCTAAGTCCTCAAAGTCCAGGATCACCTTGACATAAGAGGCACACAAACCCTTGCCACAGCCTCCACAAACACAACACACCCACTACCAGGGTGACCAGACGTCCCGTATTATACGGGATCGTCCCGTATTTAAAGCATTTGTCCCGCGTCACGTATCAACACTCCTCGGGGCGCGTTTTGTCCCGTATTTTCAAGATTTTAGACACTTCGCAGGAAAATTAAAAAAAATTACAGATACAGTATATTATTTCGAAAGCAATGATATCTGAGTGAAATTTCATATGTATGAGCACAAGCGGATCTGGCAACACAGCGGGGGGCGCGGCTTGGCCGCTTGAGTCCTTCTCAGTCACGATCGCACTGGAGCCGCGAGCTTGTTTTGTGCGGTTTATACAGCTGATACACATTGTCCATATACCTCTCCAATTTAAGTTTTCAAAATCTGGTCACCCTGCCCATTACACTACATAATAGAACACCCACACATGCCAAGAAACATCAAAACAACACCCAAATACTTATATCACACACAAATATTCTCTTCCTCCACAACTACCAGACACCGGCCTTCAGAAGCATAACCCATAATCACATCACTCATAGCTCCATCAGCAAACTGAAAGACAATACATTGCTGCATGCCAGACCCCCTGATATCAATCCCTCTAGATCCTCTCTCCCCCGAAAGGACAGAGTCCACTTGGCCAGACTGCGGTGCGGCCACCATCCAGTCCTTGTGGAGGCTGGATGACCGCATTTCAGATAACTGTCCAGGATGCAACACTAAGTCACTCAGAGAAACCGTCGCTTGGATCGAAAAGTAGACGGCAGCCCGAGTCATGACAATAGATAGCAACTACAGGAAATGACATGAGTTCCGACCAACAAAAATCCAATAACTATAAGAATAACTGAGTCAGAAGAAATATGTAAAAAAAATATACAACGAATGCAAAATGCTGTGCCATTATGGTGCCCTGGTGCCATAGTTTGCGTGAGGTTCAAGACACGTTTCGATTCTAGAAAAGAACTCTAAGAACTCACATGATGTCTTCAACCGAAATGGTGGAGGTGATGTTCCGGTGCACCATTGCCCTTGCAACAACCTCCTACAAGCCACAACGATCCGTGACCAGCAGTAGCAGACGTAACCAAAGAACCTACGTCATCACAGATTACTACTTGTTTTATGATACTCTGAGATAGTTCGCGAGAGAAGTCTGGCCTTAGCCAACGTTGAACCTAAATGTCGCGGTGGAGGATGATCGGACGTCTGAATGAAACTCTCCAAGCCACACAAGAGGTTCACGAGCAGCAACGCCGGCCCACAGAAAATGGGACTATGTCGAGAACATTTCACTTGTGGCGCCAAACGGATTTCCGCGGCAAACAAACAAACAAGTTTGGTTGCAACGCGGTAGCTAAAGTGTGAGACTTTCGCCTTGATATACGCCACGGACTCGACCAAGCAACTCTGCTTGAGCCAGGCAGCGATGGTACAGTTCGGTGTGGTTGGGCCTGACTTCTCAAACAACGGGGTATCAATGTCGACAACATTTAGCTGTGGTTTGGTAACCAAGTGAAGAATCACCAACCCAACTTTGGTCAAACAAAGAATCCCCCACCCTGAGAGGACTGAGGGAAGATTATTCACATGATCCAATATGATACGTGTCACAAAAAATGGATAGAGTAGATGTGGTGAGACAGAAAACGGTGCTGGAAAGAAAATTGACGGGTATAGTCAGCGCAAGGAGAAATGACCGATAAGGCGGGGCTAGGAGATTTCCCGGTGTTGCCACACATGGGCATCCATGGCGAGAACGTGCGTGTGGATGCAATGTTTTCTGAATGCAGTGTGAGGGGGGCGGGGCCAGAGATTAGATGTAGCGGCACCGTCGCTCTCTCTTTTCCATATGCCATGTCTACACTCGAAGAAACGAAACCTCTGTATAGAAAACATTGCTTTGATTTTTACCTCAGTGGTGGTGTGTGACAAAAATTATAATATGATCATATGTGGCAACATTATAAAATCATAAAATAGAATTATAAAATAAAATAAAATTATGAAATAATTAGATGTGGCACCACAGGGAAACTCCCAGTGCTCCGCCCTAACGGCCAGTTCTCAGTGCAACGGGTATAGTAAACCGGATCACGGAGTGCTCCGTGGTTTGGGTACATGGGAAGAATGAGGGAGGAAAGGTTAGCAAAAAACGTGGAAAGCAGAAACAGAGAGAAAGAACTTAAGAGGAAAACAAATAAGAAGAAGAACGGATGAGATTCACGAGAAATGTCTAAGGAACAGGAAACTGAGAGACTCCAAAAGATGAGTGAAAAGAGGCTGATGGAGTGGAAAGGTGATGCAAACCGATGGGATGTTTTCATCTGGGAAACTGTAATGTTATAACACATTTGTTAAGGTACACTTAAAACCCACTATCAGAGAAAGAATATCAGAAGTACAAGAAAAATATATATATTTCGACTACTATCTGTGGTCCTTTTCAGCAGAATAGTTACAAGAAGATAGAGTACAGGTATAAATATACTGTTCACTATCTCATTTATACCTGTATTCTATCTTCTTGTAACCATTCTGCTGAAGAGGACTACAGATAGTAGTCGAAATATACATTTTTCTTGTACTTCTGATATCATTTCTCCAAGAGTGGGTTTTAAGTGTACATGTTTTCATTTGTTCTGCAAAGCATTTTGGGTAGAAGAGGAAGGGATAATCATTAGATGAAGTGGTGAGGGTAAACCAGTTCTATCTGTCTGACCCTGATTTGGAAGCGCTTCATCTCCCTCGCTGTATTGTCTTTGACCCAAACAATATGGCGGAAAACAGGGGTGAACCTCCATCCACGAGATGCTAAGATGGGAGTGGCGCTAGATGGGTTTTAATGTGCATGAAGTGGTATTTTGACTCAACCATCCCCTTTATGTATATGTGTATATATATATATATATATATATATATATATATGTATATATTGTGTGTGTGTGTAATTTACCATGGCCTTGGATCACGTGTTGGACTCGTGATCCACAGCTACTACCCTTCCAGAAAAGAGTTTAGAGCTCATATATAACCGACCTATGGGTAACGCTGTGACCTCACACGCACACACACACATACAACTCCCCACCCACGAGAGTTGTAGTAACGACTCGTAGCACAGCGATACTGAAATTATTTCAGCCCTGGGCGAGATTCGAACCCGGACCGCCGTGTGTTTGTGATTAACCCTGGTCTTAGATCACGTGTCGGACTCGTGATCGACAGCTATTTCCCTCCCGGAAGAGAGCTCAGAATTCATATATGACCGATCTATGGGCAATGCTGTGACCTTACACGCACGCACACACACCCAACTCCTCGCCCACGAGAGTTGGAGTAACGACCCGCAGTAATGCGATACTGAAATTGCTTCAGCCCTGGGTGGGATTCGAACCCGGACCGCCGCAGTAGCAGACGGGAACTCTAACCACTGCGTCACGAGTCGTGTGTGTGTGTGTGTGTGATTCACCATTGTCTTGGATCACGTGTTGAACTCGTGCTCGACAACTATTTCCCTCCCGGAAGAGAGCTCAGAGCTCATATATGACCGATTTTCACACACACCCAACTCCCCGCCCACGAGAGTTGGAGTAACAACCCGCAACGCAGCAATACTGAAATGATAACAGCCCTGGGTAGGATTCGAACCCGAACCGCCGTCTGTGTGTGTGTGTATGTATTTACCTAGTTGTATTTTGCGGGAAGGGGTGCTACGCTCGTGATATCCCGCCTTTGTGTGTGCGTGTTTGTGACAAGCTGAGGCTGGCGGAAAAAGAAGACACGGATTTATTCCTCACCGGTTTCGCTCTACGCGAAAATTTAACAGATTTACGATATGTTTTTGTCACACATCTAGATTGTGTCCAGTTCGAAAACTTACCCCATTACCAAATTAATTCTTTTGTGCAGAATATATACATCAATACGATTTTGACAAATGATATTTTACCTGAAACGGAAGAGTTTGGCATCCGCAGCGTTGATTTGACCTCTTCGTCTTCAAGAAATTCCTGTCGTTAAACAAGAAACAATAAGTGAATTGAATGAAAGATGAATAGCATTAAATATTATCTAGATCTAAACCTGGTTTGTTTTAACTAAATTAGTACAGTATAGAATAATCTATTGAGTAAATGTAGTGTATACAGACGATTCAGAAAAGTTTTTCCCAAATCGAATCACAACCAAGATATTTTTTATCATTTATAACTTAATAAACTAACCTGTATAAAGTTTTTCCATTGGTAAAACGAAAACTTGTGATGAAAGGAATAAGCCTGATAATGTAGGCGATCCAACAGTGACCTGCAAGTATTGTTAATAATAAGAAATACATCAAAGGATGATTTTTAGGTGCTACTTTAGCGTGACTATAGCATGAGGTCTACGATACTATAGCGTGAGTTCTGCCTCCCGTTAGCACTATAGCGTGAAGTCTACAATTACCATACATTTATTTTAGTGATAAACACACATTTTGTACATATCCTAAGAATGACTTAGATAGATAATTGGATTTCTAATTACATTCATATTAAAGGAAGAAATGTAAAAATAAACATGTTATCATATATTTCCGTACATTTATTCTATCGATATATACACACTTCGTACATCTTCTAAGAATGACACAAATAGGTTAGATTAGGTTAGGTTAGGTCAGGTCACGTGAACAGGTCACGTTTTTTTATGTATTTGGGCAGGACACATGTTTAGTGGACAGGTGCGGGGAGCGACATATGGCGGTAGACCTCACGCCAGGCGCGGATACAAGGGGGGAGCCCAGCCCCCCCACCCTCCAATGCCCCGAGTATGGTACACTCATCTCGAGTTTGATTCCCTTTGGATAAACACTTTTTAGTGCGAATTTATTATTTGAATTATATTTGTGAATTATATATGATTTTACATACAATTACGAGCAAAACAGACTTAGGTTTCTGGACCGATCTCCAAGCCAACAGCATTATTCTTGGGGTTAAAATATCGGCGTGTTTCAAGTATCGGTTATCGCTTATCGGCCCCCCCCCACACACACACACCCAAATAACATTCCTGGATCCGCGCCTGCTTCACGCTAAAGTAGCACCGATTTTTTTCTTCTTCTTCTTCAACTTTTCAGTGTTAATGATTTATCCTGCTTCACTGAAATCTAGACACATTTTCATCATAGAATATCCTTGAGTAATGGGATTTTCCATCATAAAATGTCGTGTACGTTCTAAGTGAATGTCTCTCCAGGAAGAAATATCAAGATGTTATATGCTGATGTTATATTTTCTTGAATTATACCAGTCTTAGTCATAAAACATATAATGCTTGATATACTAAATATTGAAAGACAATATGAAAGTTTTCATCTTTTATACAAGTTAAGACCTGAGCCTTGAAGCTGGGGTCCACTTTGATCAAATCGGTCAAATAGCCTTAAAAAAACAGCCCTGTATAGACTTGAGTCTATGTATATGCCACTGGCTGTTAGAGGAGAGACGTTGTTGCTGGCTGTCTACTCTTCATATGTGACAATATGGTGGAGGATTGAAAATTTGATATAGGAAAGTATGAGACAGAAAAAAACGACGTCATCCAATACAATACCCCTTGCAGTGGATACAGTTTGGTGTAGGTTACATAGACTAATATAGGCGTGGAGTAACAAATAAATATGAAATGCCACAGGACGAGCAACATTCGTTAAAATATAAGCAGCACGACGGTGGAAGGACGCTTACATAAAAGAGGCATGGGGAAGAGGGTGAGAAAAGCAAAGGAGGCAGCACTTAAATACATAGGTCATGTCATGAAGGGCCAGATTCAGTGCAGCAATGTTGCGCCATACTCCGTTCGCTTACTATGCCCTTCCACTAATTCCAAACATGTCTTTCACTCTGTTGAACTTTCACCTCGCCCCTACACCAAACCTCATTTAAAATACTTAGACTACTTTTAATATTTCCTCTTATTCCATATATGTGTGATCCAAACCACAGATCTTCTCTATCAAATTTATCACACGTATTCTCAAAGTCCATGAAACCCAAAAACATAACGTCTTTCATCTATGCCACGGAATAAATATAGTTTTTTCATAGCCTACGAGCTCACTTTCAAAACTATAAAGTCGTATAATAGTGCCGAAATACTGTAACATGTCACCATTTATGCAGAAGGTCTTGATTTCCATTATCTCTGAGAGTGGAAATCCTGCTGTCAGTTAATTTGAACATTGTACAATTATTTACATTCTAGTGGCAAGAGCGTCTACCGTTGTCATGGTAACTAACTCTAAGGGATTAAAAAAGTAAGTATGTCATGTTGTTTTTGTTCTTATTATCGAATTAAATATCTTATTTTATGGAAAAATATATTTGAAACTCGAAAGGAATTAGATTTATAAAAATATTAAAATTTCATCCCTCAATTATTTGACAAGAGATCGTAGTGTAGTGGGTGTAAACATAGGCTGGGATGGCAGCAATATTTCAGGTTAGGCTGTAATAATTGTCTTACAGCGTTCGTAGTGTATACAAAACTTAATAGATATCAGTAAAGAGACTGTGTGTTAATACTTTGAATTTATAAGCAAAGGTTTGACGTCACTTTGCAATAAGATATTTGATATATTTATTGAGTACATTGTAGTCTTGTCATCGCCCCAATTGCTCGCATAGTGGTTGAGAGTTCACATGATTAGTGCTTGTTTCTTTTTTTAAGAGGGTGGGAGTACTGTGGTTTGATAACTAAATAAACTATACTTGTATTATTATCCAATGTGAATAGCTGGTTAACCGTAATTCCAACTTAGAAGTCCATATTTTCCTAATTCGAATATAGTTGAGCCTTCTTAACTAAGACATAAATTTGAACAAGAAATGTAACTAACTAGGCCTCAGAAAAAATAAAAGTAAATCCTACCCTACCACCTCAGTGGTCAGCCCACTGCCATGAATTGACAGATCCACCCCACCACATCCATGATTAACTTGCCATCAAACAGTTAAACATGTATGGAATTGATAATCATAATGCTAATAAGATGAATAGCAGTTACATGTGCAGTATTGCTCCTATCTGTACTTAAATTGTAGTTTTATCTTATTATTTTCCTAGGATTTAGCTATCTGAGTCCTTTTTGTGAAGCTTCAAAATCCAGGGGAAAGTAGAAAGTAGTCATTGTATATCATACAGAAAGTTGAACTGATGATTGAAGTTGCTTTGTTGGTGTTTAAAGCTTGTAAGGAATATATTGTGAAAAATTAAACTTTCAGTTAAAGAGAAGTATCAATCATTTACACATGCTGTGAAGTATGATATAGAAAGATATATCTTTGAAAATAGCAGTCAATCAGTCTGTTGTTCCAGATCTCTCTTGCAAAGGACCCATGGTTCCCAAGATAGCTGGCAACAGTCACCAGATTGGCTCATAAATCTCTAATGGAAGAGATATGTTGTCTAGATAAGACTAGAGCAGGGTAGCATAGGATGAAGTGTTCAGTTTCTTCTGTGTAATAATTACATCTAGGGCAATTTGTATCTAGAGCAAGATGCTAGAACAAATTTCTAACCTAAACATTATAAACTCCAGCAACAACCCCACAAGACAACCTCTCCAACATGATCAACAATCAACATCCCGTGATATGATTATGACAATGTGTTCATCCTTCCTACAAATACAAACAACATGCAAATAGCATGGGGAACCATACAAGATTTTTCACCTGAATACTTCCAAATAAAGATTACAATAGAACTGGAAGAGAAAATACAACCCATGACCAAAGAAAACTTATAAACTATCATAAATCAAACATGATTAACATGTCATAATATCAAGTAAATTTCCTTGTATATCTTTTTCAGTGGAGGAAGTTCAACTTCTTTGACGTGAAAAATAATGTAGATGGTGGAAAGTTGGCTGAGGTAATCAAGGTAAGAAAAAACAAATATTCATCATTATGTATTGACTTTAATGTAAATTTGAAATTAGCCATTTTGTATAAAATTCTAATATTGAAATTCAAGACTGTGAGGGTGACTAGATAAAGATGTTATAAGGAAAATGTAAAGAAAAATATATCAGTTTATATGTAGAAATATCATGAAAATTGTCTTGCAATACTTCCATTCCATTCCATTGTGTCTGAACTAGGTGAAGGAAACATCAGTTGTGATAAATCTCTTTATTCGATTACATCCAGGATGTGAAGGTAACATGCACGTCATCTGGCCGTGGCGTGCTGTGTCTGGGAGACTCATCTGGCAGTGTGCACATAATTACTCGACAGTTTGCTGTCACATCCTTTCAAGCTCATACACAACCCATCAAGGTTCTTGCTGCTTTTGACCACACAAGCACTATCATCACAGTCGCAGTGAGTATCAGGAGAGGCAACAGTATAGGTTCTTTTCTTTTGATCTCTTCTGTACCACATCTGTACACATTCAGTGACCCAGTTATTAGGGCTTTGATTGGAGTACCTCTCCCAGACCATCTTATACCTTGACTTTTTGTATGAGAAGAATGATAAAAAAATTATGTGTTGGAAATAACTTGTCACTGGAATTTTATAAAGATACAAAGCTTATGCAATATTAAGGTGCACACATGCACAAGAATATGTAGATATGTATATGTTTGTCAGTGTGTGTACATGCATACATTAGATGTACAGCTTCTCAAATTTAGATTGCTTCATTGGTCTCATTGATTCTATCCAGGATGGCAGTAGTGGGCCATCAGAAGTTAAGGTTTGGGCACCAGATCGACCTGACCCTCAAGGTGTGCCATTATGCCTCCGCACAATCAGGCCAGATCCAAGCCCAAACCCTCAAGGAGGTGCCAGAAGTGGTGGTGCTAGAATTCCTTCTATAACTGCCTTAGCAGTGCATCCAAATCAGGCTTTGTTAGCCATAGGATTTGCAAATGGAGCAGTAATGCTGTATCGAGGTAAAGTGTCTAATATTCCTTGAGAATGTAACATTTTATTTTGTGATTACAAATTCTCATGATCTGTATACACCCATACTTCAATTTGACAGACAAAAGAAGAGAAACATCAGTCTCATTAATATAATAAATTGAACATATTTACTGTAATATAACATCAGACTTACCAAGAATTGAGTGTTAGTTAAGCAGTAGGGATCTTTGCTCTAAGTGACTTATGGTCCCAACCAGAGACTGATGCTGGATTCTTGGAGGCCTCAGGTCAGGTCTTCTGCAAAATAGACCTGAGGCATCAGATTGATTGACTGATTAGGTAGTAGAGAAAATTCATCATTTTTATTTTGCTGCAGGGGAAGTGGGCCGGGAGCGGGGCAGCAAACACCGTGTTGTCATCACAGCATCCAGTGGAGTAACTTCACTTCATATCCGCCACACATCTCGAGCAGTACACCTATTTGTAACTACACATACCCATGTGTACTGCATCAACTGCAGCACAAGGGATAAGGAAACAACAGTATGCTTACATCATGTTTTTGTTGAAAATAACAATATATTTTAGAAAATTGAAATGAGAACTTTAAAGAGGACAAAGAATTCATTCATATGATGTCATCTCTAATATCAAAATCCTGTTTTGTGTTACAGATAGAGCTAGATAATGTTGGTTGTGCCCCAGGTTGTTCTACTTTGGCTGATGGACGACAGGAGCATCAGTTTCTAGTCGCTCGACCAGACGTAAGTGTTGTTTGATTAGATTGGATTTGCTTAATACAACTATCTTCATTTTAGTTATGTTAAGTCTTAACATGAATGTTTGAAGGGCTGTATATAGTATAGGTGATGATTTTTTATTATTGATTCATTTTTTAACACTGTGATAGGGGAGAAGAATACTACCACCAATTGTTCCCATTTGAGTAGTAAAAGACAACTAAAATGGGATGGGGATATGACTAGGCATCCTGCTCTCTATAGCCCCAAAGGGGACTTTCCTAAAAAATGTAAAGGCATAAGAGGGTTGAGAAGAGTTTTCCAACCAGAACCCTAAGGTTTGAGTCTTTTAATGTGCATGGATGTGGTACAAATTAAAGTAAAAGGGAAGAGATAGGCAGTATGTATGTGTGAAGAAAGATGGATGTGTTGGCATTGAGTGAAATTAAGTTGAATGGGAGGGGCAAGTTTGAGTTTGGGAGTGTAGTTGGGAGGGTGTTAGGAGTGAAGAGAGGACAAAGGAGAGAAGGGGTGGCTATTTATGAGGGGGTGACCTAGGATGAGATGGATGGATGGGGGAAAAGGGGCATTGGGAAAGAGGGGAATGTCTGTTCAGGAAGGATGGGAGAGGACAGAAGATATGGGTGAATGGAAAATGTTTGTGTATAGATAATGCTGTGATGTATGAGGGGGAGTGGGTAGAGGATGGGGAATGAGGGAGTATGTGTGAAAAAGAAATTGATGTAACCCGAAGGGATTTCTCCCCATCTTCTCCTTTTCTGCATGAAGGGATGGAGAGGGTAGGGGTCGCCGATTTAATGAAGTGACCTTGCTGTGGATGTGCTGTGTCTTGTGACACTGCTTCTGACCCAGGGCAGTGGGCAAGATGCAGGGATGACCCATCATCCAGGAGGTGCCAAGATAAGAGGGAGGGAAGGGGTGGATGGGAGTGGAGTATGTTGGGGATGGAATGGGTGGGAGTGGTTTTTATACCTTTGTGTTTTGGCTACCTCCCTTGTAAGGGGGAAAAAGCTTTGGTATATGTATGTATGTATATATATATTTATGTATATATATATATATATATATATATTTATGTATATATATATATATATATATATATATACATATATATATATATATATAATTATCTTTATGGGACTTTTCTAAAAATGTCATCTTATGGTTCAATTATAGGCAATCTACAGCTACACTACAGACAGTAGAGGATCTTGTTATGTGTTTGAAGGAGACAAGAGTCAAGTGGAGTGTTTCAGGGGATATCTAATTGTGGCCACTTGTGAAAAAGGACCTACTGCTAACAGGTAAACATGTTCTCATGTTTCTTTGATTATATGATGAATTAGACAAGAGTATGCTCACCCTGTTCACCTTTGCTTTGATGATGCCTCCCTCATCTGTCTCAGCTGAACAGTGATCAGATATGAGCCAGACCAAAATTAATATACTTGTTTTGTCTATATTTAATTTTTCACGATAATAGTGCAGACTGAGCTCAATTGTTTGTTTGACTTTCTGATTATTTGTGAATTCTATTTTTATATCATGGTGTATTAATTGATAATAGATATGAAAGAACTTTCTTATTAGAATACCTACATGTCCACAATTGTTTTTACAGGTTTACAGATACAAGTATAACAGTATATGACTTGACTAATAAACTTATAGCGCTTAGCACGAGAGTCAAAACCTTGGCAGGTATTGTCAGTGAATGGGGAGGACTCTATGTTGTTACCCAGGATCCAGTTATACTGTACTTCTCTGAAAAGGACTTACAAAGCAAATTTGAACTCCTTTTCAAAAAGAATCAATTTGACATAGCAATCAGGTAAGCTTTTACTATATTATTATTATTATTTTAAATATTTTTTTTTTCTCTTAATGAAAAGTAGATAAATACATGCACAGATACATAGATGTACGGCATGATTGAAAGGTTAGACAGCTTAGGATTGCATAATGTCTCCTTGGTTGTCCATCATGTTTGTGGTGTGGTGAGGGAGGTGTATAAGAGTGTATATAAAGGTTTGTTGTCATTGAGTGAGAGTGGAGGGAAGTGGGAGGTAAGCCAGTCGTTGTTTGCAGATGACACTGCACTTGTAGCTGAGTTGGAGGATAGACTGAACCAGTTAGTGGCAGAGTTTGGGAGGATTTAAGAGGAAAAAGCTGGAAGCAGATTTGGGCAATTTGCATTCAAGGTACTGTCCAGCACTAGACAATACCAACAGAGAATAGGCCTGAACATAAAATCACTGCCTCAGATGCTGCCAAGTCTCAGAGGACACTGAATACCTTAGCTTACACTCCTCCACACTAACTGTTCCAAGACACCACAATATATTTTCTAGCTGAGTTGAGGAAAGAATTATTGGAAGCATTTCATTAAAATCTTGTGTAATTACCATATCAAAACTTATTGTACAGGAAGAATAGGACACACATGAGAAAGTGCTGAATACGCAGGTTCTGGCCCTTCTTACTGTTACGCGTGATATAGCTTGAATATTAGTAAGAGTTAACAACAGCAAAATTGTAGATTGTATAATATAACCATTACTCTTTTCACAACAGCCTTGCAAAAACACAGTGCTGTGACCAGGAAGAAGTTGTTGAAATTTTGCGGCAGTATGGTGACTGGCTTTATAGTAAGGGTGACCATGCAGCAGCAATGGATCAGTATATAAAGACAATTCCCCATCTTGAACCATCTTACATCATCAAAAAGGTAACAGAGGAGATCCATTTATTACACCAATTTGTAGACAGTACGCAACTAGTATTTCTGACAATCATGCATTTCAGGTATTTGATATACCAGATTCATAAGAATTATTTCAAACTCTGATGTAGGCAAACAATCCATGGGTGTGGTTTGTAGGAGCATCCCAAAATTGCCCCTAGAATTGTTGACTGCATATTACCATGCAATCAATACTCTGTCTTTTTTCATATGGACTCAGTCACCTGCAGGCCTATAAGTAGATGTATATTAAGTATTTTCTCATAATGTATAACATACAGATTGTTATTTTTAAGCACCTTTCAATGCAATTTCAGTTCCTGGACACACAGCGGATTCATAACTTGACAACGTACTTGCAAGCACTCCATAAATCTGGTACTGCTACAGAAGACCACACCGGCCTTCTTCTTAACTGTTATACACGGCTTAGGGATACTGAGCAGCTGGATGCTTTTATAATGGTGAGTCGAAAAGAAGAATCGTACATTGAAGCGTTACAAACACGTTTTAATTATACCTTTGAGCAAAATGTTTTCTGTTAGTTCTCAGTGTTAGGAGAGGCACAGTTGTTCTTCTATTGGTACCATGTAACCTAGTACTACCAGTCACATAGGTTGTTGCCAACTGAACCAGACTTCTCACTGGTTTTCCTGAGAAAGTCACAAAGTCATGGAAACAAATTAAAAAAAAAAAATAAAATAATAGATGCATCAATTCTTGGAATAGGTTAGAGGACAATGTAGCCCAAGTTGAAATGATGAGTGAATTCAAGACTAGATATGATAATTGTAGAAAAAGACACAGGACCATGTTTGTAACTTCTTTCTTGTATATTACCAATAGGTAAATACACATTTGTATACTGTTGAACTCTCAAAATCAGAACGTAATTGGGAGGAAGGAGATCTGTCTAGAGTTTGAGAGGATATTAGTTTCCTCCTTTACTCCATTGTCATAATCCTCTGACATAATTAACAACAACAAAAATCAAGAGCCTGTAGAGCATAGCCTTGTCAAAAAATAGTTGTACAAAATTACTGACCTAATGTCAATTTTCAGAGCAAAAATGGAGGAGTAGATTTTGACGTAGAGTTAGGAGTTCGGGTATGTCGTGGTGCCGGTTACTTTGACCACGCCCTTGCTGTTGCTGCTAGGCATGGTTTACACACGCACTACCTTTCCATCCTTCTTGAGGACAAGCAGGACTATCAAGCTGCCCTTAGGTAAGTAAGATTTTTTTCTTCCTGTTTGTATTTCTTCCCATCTTCTTTTGCTTCTTCCCCCCTTTCCTATTTCATTTTCTTGTTCATTTTTGTGTCACTTCTTTGGCTAATACTTGCCAATTACATGTGAATCATGTGTCTCCTGC
The DNA here is from genome assembly GCF_046742065.1 of Oratosquilla oratoria. Lineage (NCBI taxonomy): Eukaryota > Metazoa > Arthropoda > Malacostraca > Stomatopoda > Squillidae > Oratosquilla > Oratosquilla oratoria. Next base: position 17,692,301 of record NC_134782.1, read on the forward strand.
AAAAGAGATCATGGGCAATAGATTGATAGATTGACATTTTATGTCCAACCTACTCTATTTTAATATACTCACACACTTTTCTTCTCCTTTTCTGCATGAGGGGACGGAGAGGGGGGTAGCCGAATTTATAAAGCAGCCTTGCTGTGGATGTGCTGTGTCTTGCGATACTGCTTCTGACCCAGGGCAATGGACAGAATGCAGGGATGATCCATCATCCAGGAGGTGCCAAGATAGGCAGGAGGGAGGAGGGTGGAGGGGAGTGGAATGTATAGGAAATGGAATGGGTGGGAGTGGTTTCTATGCCTTTTTCTTTTTGGCTACCCCCCATGTAGGGGGAAAAAGCCTTTGGTATATGTTTGTATGTACACCCTTTCCCCAAAAAATCAGGTTATTTTGGGGATTATTGTAGCCAATATATATATATATATATATATATACAGATATATGTGTGTGTGTAATTTTATCTTTGATATCCCACAGATATATATCTACATTGGAGTTTGAACAAGCCAAAGACAATGTTTTACGATATGGGAATGTGCTACTTCTTCATGCCCCAGATGAAACCACAGAATTATTGATTAAGCTTTGCACGGACTACAAGCCTTTGAATACTCCAGTTATCAAAGAGGTAGAGATTGCTAATGTAGAGTTTTGGGGTGTTTTTTTATCAACTCTATGTTATGATGAATTCATGGTGGTAACCCAGTTTTGACTGTTGGGCCCACCTGTGGAAGTGCTATGTTTTGTTGCCTTGTATTTGACTGGAGCAATATTGCAGGTGGACATGCATCACCCTTCATTCATAATGTTCTAAGATAAGAGAGACAGTAATTTAATTATTCATTTACCTGGAAAAAAAGACCTTTTGGTTAATGTTTGTACATATTTTGAAGTTATTTCTGTCTTTCCCAACTACCAGGGTTCACTGGATACTTACTTAACACCAGATGAGCCTGTATATGGTGATCCAGAAGAATTTGAATACTTGTTGGTTGGCCATAGTGATCAAGCCATCACCTTCCTGGAGCATCTGACCACTATCCCAGGTCGTCTCTCTGCACGTCTTCACACCACTCTCCTCGCTGAGTATTTGCATCAGTATACCCTCGGCCCTGAAGGTATATACAGTATGTATTTACATATGGGCGGAAGTGATTTCTATGCCTTTTTCTTTTTGGCTACCCCCCCGTGTAAGGGGGAAAAAGCCTTTGGTATATGTATGTGCAGTACATAATTATATGGGTCTAGTTGTAATTCAGAAGTGCTTTGCATTGCTCCATTCATTAAAAATGAATTATGAAGCAGATGAGAGCTATGTCATTCCTTCTTCTGTTTACAATCTCCTGTCTTATATCTTATGTACTCTCACTTTTCAGCTTAAGAGACATTCCACATGCATACAAAGCCCCTTCACCCCATTCATCTCATTCTTAATCTTCATCTCAAGCTCACTCTGTCCATTTCTGCTTTCCACACTCTCTGCTCATCATTCCTCATTCATTCTGTCCTTTCATTGTGTAATTAATAGTTTCATAGATTTTGTAAATGTATATGTTGTAACTGATTTCACTAATCATATTTATCTTGATTACTCAGGGCATGAACAGGAGTCACTGGGCAAGAAGATATTAGATTTATTGCGCAATACTGCATCAGGCTACAATACTGACCATGCACTTTTGCTGTGTGATAAGCACCAGTTTCATAAGGGCAAGCTGTTGCTCTGGGAGCAAGCGGGCATGTAAGTTCGAGATATTAGTTTCTGTATCATACCTCCTTTTTGTCTGATTTGTCTATACTATTAAGCACCAAGTTTATATTTACATGCTCTATATTTCCTCATGAATTATACCTTCAGTCATCAAATAGTTACTTGTGTTATTGATTATATTTATTTGTGACCTGAAACAGGTATGAAGAGCTCCTAAGCTGGCATGCAGAGAGGGGTGATATCAACAGTGTTGTTGAGATTTGCAATCGTCACAACCACCACCAGCCCAAACTGTGGAGCAAAGCACTCCACCACTTAACTGATCCAGCCTTGCCCAGTCCACCCAACCCAAGTTTGCTTTCTTCAGTCCTTAGTAAGATTGGTGGGTTGTCCAGGTGCTTTTTGCTTTAAGCTGTTAACAGTAAGGTATATAGGTATATAACTTACGAGATAACTAAATCCAAAAATTATTAAAGTGATTGTTTATAAAGAACTTTTTGAAATATTGGGCATTTCATACATATTACAGCTTAAATGCATTTTTTTCCTTTCTTTCTTTCTAAAGGGTATTATTGGTATATATCTTTTTATTTCTCTGTTTAGTTCTTGTTGGTTTCCCAGAACGTAATACTGCTGTTATGCATTGATTATTTATACATATATATGTGCAATACTTGACAAAAGTTTGGGCTGGGTGACCCAGAATGAAATAAACTTATGTCCAAATAAGAATGTTGTTGGGGGTGTTTGAATTTTGCCATAAGTTTGGGTGGGCTATGTGGTGTTGCATTATCCTTTAGCTTCTCATTACAAGCAACTAAGTGACACTCAGTGCTTGCTTAGCTGTGGTAGTGACTGTTTGTGCGAGTGCTTGCTCTTAACACTTTCATTATTTCTCCTGGGTTTTTCATGAACTTTAGCTTTACTATGGGTAAGGTGAAGCTGGCGTTAAACCTTTTGCCAGTGGTCTGTTGCAGAAGATTATTACTCATACTCTTGATTTAACCACTTCAGTACAACTCAAATTTTTATACGCAGCATGAGCTGCCATATGTAATTTCCATCACACTACTTGCATTATAAAATATAAAGTCACTGCTGTACTACTCATTCTCTTTTACTCTGAGTAATAATAAACACAAAACATGATCAAACCAGTTCACAGAATCCGGAGGTAACTCATGTACAACTACAAAAAAAAATATATAATCAAAACGCTGATGCCATTCTCGTGTACCCTCTTGTACCTACATAGGCATCATCGTACCGAAGTGGTTAAAGGTAGCAAGGAAGCAAACTAAAAAAGATTGCTGATTTACTTAAAGTTAATGAATGTGTTGTAAAGTGCTAGACAGCAAGGTATCACAAGGGAAGGTATGTTGCCATATCAATTCAGAAAAACCTGTCTGTCAGACCTCATAAGACTTCTAGGTATGCTGACAAGACTATGAAGAGAGGCCTAGAGAAGTTTCCTCATATTTCAGCCCATGAATTTAAGGAAAGCAACAGTGGTAAGTTTAGTGAAAAGCCTAAGAGGTGGCTAGTTGCTGTCAGCAAGATAGAGAGATGTAGTCCAGCAAAACTTACGGCAACATTCAAACACCCCCAAAAACATAATTCTGTTTACAACAGTTTGTTCCACCCTGTGTCTCCACCCCAAGCTTTTGCTCAATATTCTACATACATGTATGTGTATGTGTGTGTGTGTGTGTGTATATATATATATATATATATATATGTATATATATATATGTTTATTTGTTTGTTTATATATTTCTGGTTGAAATACACAGCATCCTCAGAATTGATGATCTTTTTGATGACTTTAAATGGATAATGGAATAATGAGATGAAGTTAAGTTATTGAGGTCTCATGTATAGAGAGAAGAACCCCACTATTTCTTTCCTGTCTGTGCTCTTTAGATATTTTGCCCCTTTCTTCAACACAAAATAAACTTTCAAAGTTGTATGTTGAGTTTATTGACAACGTAAACAATGGTACTTGATACTCATTTGTTTTCACATGCATCTTGGCTTCAGTTTTACACGTCACAACTTGAATTCTCCTACTTGCACTCATACCAAAAATATGAAAACTCTTTATGGTGGGGACCTCCTATGACAGTTCTTCTCTGTACTTAAACCAGCCTTGAAGGTTCCCACTAATTTTTTTCCCCAAGAGCACTCTTGTTGTCATCAGTGTGTGTGTGTGTGTGTGCATGTCTTGTGAAATCTCTCATAATAGAATATAGAATGTTTGGTTATTTTATTATTGTTCCACAGAACAAGGAAATCTACTTCCTCCTTTAGAAGTTGTAGACCGTCTTGCCTCATCACCCCACATAACTCTTGGGCAGGTGAGGGAGTACTTGGTGGGTGTTCTGTCTGCTCATTCAGTCACACTTAATGAGGAGAATGAGCGCACTGCCCAGTATGCTAAGGAAACAGAGGAAATGAGGGAAACCATTTCCAACATTCGTAGCAGGTCAGTATTCATGTTATTTACATGAGTGTTGGAGCATAAATTGTTCCCTCTAAAGTATTATGGTTCTTATGGTTCTGTAAAGTTCTCTGAAGTAATTGTTTCAGCAAGATGGTCTTTCAGTCCATTGCCCTAGTTCTTTCTTGTAGGACTTGTGGCCTAAAAGAAAATGGCCATATTCACCAATTTAACCCATAATTTACTCAGTGAAAAGATTTTGCAGAACTATCAAGAGTATAAGACAGTGTAGTATAATGTATTCACTTAATTGCAATATACAGTACTGTATACCATAAAACATTGCTTAATGAGCACCTCACATAATGAGCAAAATTAAAAACAAATGTTTTTTACTTGCTTAACGAGCAACATTTTATGATTCATATGCCTGACAAGGAAGCTCACTAGCTGAGCGGGTTAGGACGTCATTACTTGCAGTGAAGTTCAAGGTTTGGGTGGTTCGAATCCTGCCACTGGCAAAGTTGAACCAAGAGCATAGTTCATTAAATTCCACGTTACAAAGCCCTCTGTGAGGGGCACCGTCCTAGCCTCCCAATAGGGGTGTGTGTGACCGACACGAAGGCTCCTTCCTACCTCACTAGCCAAGAGTTACAAGGAGCATCTCCTTGTTATCTGTGGCTAGCTCGTTCTTGTCTGCTTCCGGGCCAGTATTACCACTGCTTGAAATTTTCTACTAGGTTTTGGATTTTTTATTTCGACCTTGGAGTCTTGATTTTTTTTTTTTTTTTTTTTTCTTTCTTTCATTTTAATATATAGTTTTTAAGGTATCAAATGTTTTCCCAATTATGTAAACATAGCCAAGTACGGGTATCAGGAACTATTTGTAAACCAAACAATGGACAACACTCAAATGTTCTCAATGTCTTCTGTGTGATGGTGACATCAAGAACATTTGATGTTTACTGTCAGGATGATTTCGTGTTTGTTCTACTTCAGTGCAGGGTAGTGACATGAACATAGGTGTGCTCATGTAATTCTTGTTTGTCAAGAGGGTGATTTCTCTTCAGCAAGATAAGCCTGTGATACTTTCTAAATATAATTTCATTTGCTTACTCAGAAAGATAGCCAAAATATAGAATGATCTGAATTATTTAACTAGAGATAGAATATTATATTCATGTACCTTTTTTGGTCCAATATCCTCTCTCTGATTATAAAATGTAACTATAGAATATAAGAATGGCTTTAGCAGGATTTATTAGAAAACCTGAAAATAGAGTATTTCTTGTAACCTTATTTTGTCTTTTTTTCTGCATTGTAAATTATTGTACATGTGTATTTTCCATTTTTAGTGCAACACAGTTCACAGGAACAAAATGCAACATATGTAATAATGAGCTGGAACTTCCTTCTGTCCATTTTCTTTGCCGACACTCCTTCCACCATCAGTAAGTGTTGAATAATATTCTTGTTTTATCATGAGACGGATTATATCTGATATACATGTATATATTTGTTGCAAAATATATAATAGAATTATATGGTAATGTTAGTATATACATAAGATTTTCAGAGACTAGTAAATGGTTATCGGAATTGGTTGTAGGAAGTAATGTATTTTAAGAAAGTTTGGACATTAGTACTGCTGCTAATTAATTTTATTGGTCCTCAGCCCAAAAATGGAAAGCTTTGAATTGAATTCTACTTTAAGATGTATTAGTTTATTTTTAAACTGAACAAAAATAAGTTCTTGTCTTGTAGAGCAGTTATTCCTAAACTTTTCAAGTTGCACAGCCCCATCCAGACTAGGGATAAGTCCACACATCCCAAAACTCTCACCAATGATTCTACATTAATTGTTGAAACATTCTCCAGTTCACTCTCTCACTTACTGTATCATATAACTTTAATAAATATTGTCAGTCAATCCATTGCACCAGATATCTCTTACAGTAAACCCAAAGTTCATTGGTAACTGGCAACAACCACCAGATTAGCTCATAAGTCATTCGAGGAAGGAATATTGTATAAAATTGGTAGTTGCTGACAAGTCTATCAAAATAAACAGTATTTGAAGATGGAGCCTTTATTAGAACGATGTTTCACTTGTTATAGCTTTATCGAGTACATGATTGTACTTGATGAAAATGTAACAAATGAAACGCTATACTGTTAAAGGCTCCGTCTTCACACGGTATTTATTTTAAAGGAATATTTTTGTTGTCTGTGTATGGCGAGGGTGGCTAGACCTATTCTGTGTTGGTATTGTTTTAGTGATGGATGATGACTTAAATGAAGTCATACATATACCAAAGGATTTGTTCCCCCCTTATAAGGGAGGTAGCTAGATATGATTACTTAAATATTATGTTAATGTTTTCAGGATGAAAGATGGGAATTATGAGATCATTATCAGGTGGAAGGGATATTGAAAGTGGAGAACAAGAAAAAGGGAGGGAAGTAGAGAAGTGTTTAGGGTAAACTAATTAGATAAGAAGGATAAAGGGGAAGAAAATGCCAGGAGAAGCTAAGAGAAATGTGGAGGGTAGCATGGAAGAGGAATAAACGGGAATAGAAGGAAAACATTATTTGTTCCCTGTAATTCCAGCTTGAATTGTAATGTCAATAACATTTCTTATCGTGTGTGATGTTCCTCATAAAAGGAGAAAGCTGAAAGCAGTGAGAACTAGAACAAGTGAATCTAAATAATATTTTGTCTGAAATCATTGATATGATATAATTTCTCCTCAGCTGCTTTGAAAGCTATAGTGAAAATGATGCAGAATGTCCAATATGCTCACCAGAGAATAAAAAGATGTTGGAAATCATCAAAGCTCAGGTAAGGGGTCTGATAAGTTTGTTGAGTAGCATACTGTTTTTCAATTTAGTGGTTGAGTTCATCAACATTCCAGGGATCCAGGTCTTGCCCTAAAATGTAAAAATGATTGTTGCCTTGACTTTAACTGACTGGAAACCTGCAACCCCATAGTGGCTGACAGTAGTTGTTAGCCTCTCCCATTGATCTCTAAAAATGAAAGTTGGACAGTAATTTGTGGTGGGTAAATGTCTGACTTTTTTTTTATGTCACCAGCTAACAGTATCAGGAGAAGGGGAGCAATTGTTGATTTTCAGCTCTCCTTACATGAAAAGGTGTAGGAAATATAGTGCTGTACCTCCAGATGGAGGTATTTACTTAGTTTTATAATACGGGAAGGGAGCTATGCTCATGGTGACCTGTCTTTGTATCTCAGCATCAAGTTTTTTCTTAAAATCTTGAATAGTGTTTGCACACACTGTTTCTTTATCTTTATTGATGGTTACTGTCAGGCTATTTCTTCAATACAAGTTGAATTCATGCACATAGCATCAGTCTGGTATACAATGATTCAATGATGCATCACAATATGTGCATTATAAGATATAAAGTTACAGCTCTATTACTTTTTCTCTTCCACCCTGAATGTTGATAACCACAGAAAAAACAACCAAGCCTGTTCACAGAATACGGGGTATACTCAGCTACAACTGCAAAATAAATATAATCAGTATACCCACTCATACCTCATGACACTGATGTCAGTGGAATGGGTGGGAGTGGATATATGCTTTTTGACTTGGCTACCTCATGTATACATACATACATATACCAATGCTTTTTCTCCCTTACAAGGGAGGTAGCCAAAAAGGAAAAGGCATAAAATCATTCCCACCCATTCCATCCCTAAATACACTCCACACCCCTCCACCCTCCCTCATATCTTAGCACCTCCTGGATGACAGGTCATCCCTGCACCTTGTCCACTGCCCTGGGTCAGAAGCAGTGTCGCAAGACACAGCACATCCACAGCAAGGCCGCTTCATTGAATCGGCAACCCCCTCTCTCAGTCCCCCCATGCATAAAAGGAGAAGATGGGGAGAAATCCCCTTGGGCTGCATCAAATTTTGCTCACACATACTACCTTACGTGTAGCATCACAACATCATCCATATACAACCATTCTCCACTCAACCCTGTCTTCTGTCCTCTCCCGTCCTTCCTCAACAGACATTCCCCTCTTCCCCAAAGCCCCCTTCACCCCATCCATCCACCTCATCCTAGGACGTCCCCTCATGTTCACTCCCTCCACATCTGCCTTCCAAACCTCTTTTACTAGTCTTTCTTCACTCATTCTTTCCATGTGTCCAAACCATCCTAATACTCTTTAATCAACCCTATCTCCCAACTCCCTTTCCACCCCTGTTCTCCTCACCTCCTCATTTCTCTTTCTATCTAGCCTAGTAACCCCTATCATACTTCTCAGAAACCTCATCTCAAACACGTTCAAGCTCCTTCTCTCTTCCTCTCTTATGTTCCATGTTTCTGCCCCATACAGTGCTGTTGGCACAATCACTCCTTCATATAATCTCCTCTTAGCATTCATTCCCAAATGTCTATTTCTCATTACACTCTTCAATCCACCAAGGCATTTACTTGCTTCTGTCAATCTACATTCTACCTCCACCTTCACTCCACCTTTTCCTGCCACATTTGCACCCAAGTATCTAAAACTATCCACTTCCTCCAGTCGCTTTCCCTTTATGCTCACGTCCAGTCTACTGCCACTTTCACCCCTTGTTCATCTCATCACCTTACTTTTACCCACATTTATCTTTAGCTTTCTTCTATCACATACTCTCCCAAACTCTGTCACCAACTTCCTCAATCCCTCCTCCGATCCTGCCACAAATGCAATGTCGTCTGCAAACAACAGCTGGCTCACCTCCCAATTTTCTCCATTTTCTTTAACCATCTCCAATCCCTGACCCACTACCCTTGCATTTACCTCTCGCACTACCCCATCCATGTATAAGTTGAACAGCCAGGGCGACATAACGCATCCTTGACGAAGTCCCACCTTTACCTCGAACCACTCACTCTCTCCATTTCTAATCCTGACACAAGCTCTACTACTCCCATTAAAACTCTTGACAGCTCCTAGAAGCACTTATAAAAGGGAAAAAGCCCTTGATATATACATACATACATATACCAAGACTTTTTCCCCCTCACATGGGAGGTAGCCAAAAAGAAAAAGGCATAAAATCATTCCCACCTATTCCATCTCTAAATACACTCCACTCCCCTCCACCCTCCCTCTTATCTTATCACCTCCTGGATGACGGGTCATCCCTACACCTTGTCCACTGCCCTGGGTCAGAGGCAGTGTTGCAAGGCACAGCACATCCACAGCAAGGCCGCTTCATTAAATTGGCGACCCCCCCTCTCCGTCCCCCCCTGCATAAAAGGAGAAGACGGGGACTTGGTCTATAGATAGATAGATATATGGAAATTGTAATATTTTAGTAAATTCATAATATAAATCATTGTGATGCTAGTCATTGTAATGATGACATAGAGAAAACTTCAAGTAATGATAATAGTGCCTGATAGAGTTAACAACTACTTCATTTTGGGTGTAATATGCTTTCCAGGAAACTCATCGTGGTCAGCACGACCAGTTCCATGAACAACTTGATCGCAGTTCTGATTCTTTCTCCGTCATTGCTGACTACCTGGGGCGTGGTGTATTTACGCATCTCCACACACTGGAAGCACTGTTCCCATCGCTTAACACTACTCGAGGTGATATGTTGTACTGGCCAGGTTATGTCTTAATTTATGTAGTTGTCTTTCTTATAATGTTGTTCAGTAGGAGCAAACCTCCCCATGGCTTGAAAATGCATCTTTATCATTAGTGTTCTTGACTTAGATATTGTGAATTACTTCCTGTTATTTGTGCTAAATTGATTGCCAAGCATATAGCTGTTATGTTGACATCTTTATTCTTCCTTGTCATTGTAGTTTTACCTCATGCATTTTGTGATATTAGCTTTTTCTCTGTATGAGCCATGCTCTGTTATATCATTAGAAATTTTGTTTTATTAAAGTACAAGAGTTATTCCGACATTGCAGTTTGCTTTTTTACTAAGTTTACTACAAACTTTAGTGAATTCATGTAATAAGGTGGGGATTATTGGCTTGTAAGCTTATTTAATGAGTTGATGTATTTTTTTAAATTGGGATAGAAATTCTCTTCTAAAAAGGTATTATTGGTATTAAAAGAATATTGATACCTGAATGCAAATGCACCCGCAATTGTCACTCCAACAATGTTTATTTATTTATTTATTTATTTTTTTTTTATTTTTTTTTTTTTTCACTGAAGACAGTCTAATAATTCTAATATTAGGTGGAAAGGAAGAACGTCATGTTTGAGATTAAGTATTTGAAAAAATATGGTAGATGTAAGGATGGATAGTGAGGCAGAGAGCAGAGTTGGAGAAAGAGCTGTCAGATAGGGTAAATCAAAGAGAACTGAGTTGGTTTGGGTATATGAAAGAATGAGTGAGGATTAACTAAAAAAAAATGTGGAAAATGAGTGGAACTTAGAAAGACCAAGAATGAGGTGAAGAGGTATTTGACTCAAGAGAAATGTCTGTCAAGCATGGAAGAGAAAGTGTAAAAGATATGAGTGAATGAAGAGTGGTTTTAAATGGATAAAGAAATGACATTACCTAAGTGTATGTTTTTGTTAGCTGCATAACTTTTTCTTATTCGGATGAGGGGAAGGGGGTTGCTGTACAATGAAGCAGTGGGAGTTAACCAGCTCCTGCTGTTGGATCTTTCAGTGGAAGCGCCATGTCTCACTGCTTTTTCATAGAACTGATTAATGCAATTGGAAACAAAGATGACCCATCATCCATGACGTGCTAAGATAGGAGTGGCAACGTTTCTCTATGCTTTGACTCAAACACCCATTTATAAGAGAGAAAAGGCCTTGTGGTATATATTTCTATAATATAGACTTAGTTTTAACATAATTTGAACAGGGTTGGTATTAGTTATAATTATGCTACTCAAAACACTAAATGAAGACATGCATTTGTAATTCAACATCCAAGTCCAGTGACCATTTTATGAAGAGTTTTTCTATCGGTTCATTCCTTTATCTTTGTGATAAGGAAATTTGGTACATACACTTATTCAGAGATAAGCAGAGGGGGGGCTTAGAAAAGGAGTTACAGTTTGATCCCCACCATATAGCTTCTCTGTTTTAGTTGGTTCTCCTTATTGTATATCTAATGTTTTTGCTTTGTTTAGCTTTTGTTTTCAATGTTTATTTCAAATATGCCAGACTCGGAAACTTTGAGCAGAATGAAGGCAACACAGGCAGAACAAGTAAGCTCACTTGATCGCACCGACCCTAACAAAACAGGAGTCGGAGCTGAAGCACGAATGAGGCTGGCTGAACATGTACCATTTGGGAAGGAAGGCGTTGTAGGTGAGACTATGGAAAATGAAAATCAGAGAAAAGCAGGAGTTTTATTTTATTATTTTGCAGGTTGGAGATACATACATATATACATATATATATATATATATATGTATATATATATATATATATATATATATATATATATATATATATTTTTTTTTTTTTTTTTTTTTTTTTTTTTTTTTTTTCTATTCATTTCTCTTTAGCAGGTAAGGCTAAGATAAAATTAAGGAAGCTTTCATGAAGTTACTTTTATTCTTTATTGTGGGAATTCATGCATATTTTCTGAATTTATACATGAAAGTAAAGAAGCTTGCTATTTGGAAGGCATATTGTTGTTTTCTTCTATATTTCTAACCAGAACCAACATTGAGAGAGTTTGCACATGGTAGTTCTCCGAGATGGATGTTGGAGAGAATCGTGTCACTGATGCTCATTTTCCAATCCCATCAAAACCCTCACCTCTATGTATTAGCTTCGAATATCTTTCATTTGCTTTTTCACCTAAGGAGTGCTGATAATGGGTGACTATTGTCCTCACTCCTCCTCCCACATGGCTCGATAGTGCATTGGTACCATTCGCAGCCGCTGATTCAGCAATCTGAGTTCAGCTTTCGCCCAGGGCTAAAATAATTTTAGCATCACTGCACTGTGAGCTGGCACTCCAACTCTGGTGGGCAAGGAGTTGGATGTGCATGTGTATGTAAGGTCAAAGCATTACATATATTGTTGGTCCATATATGAGCTATGAGGTCTCATCTGGGAAGGTAATAGCTGTTGATCATGAGTCTGAGATGTGATCTAAGACCACTCTACCCCTCCTCCTCCTCCTCTTAGGTGGAACCAGCATGTGCTGCATTTGATGGAAGTGTTGTAGTTTATGGTTGTTGAGCATGTGGGGCAAGTATAAGGGCCTGGGTTGGTTTCTTATCACCAGCTAATGGGTAGAAAAATGGGTGGGCAGATGCCAGGATATTGATCTCATTAACCACTTCAGTATGACTCAAATTTTCACGTGCAGCATTGGCTGCCATATGTAATTTGCATCACACCACTCACATTATATAAAATCACTGCTGTACTACTCGTTCTCTTTTACTCTGAGAAATAATAAACAGAAAATATGATCAAACAAGTTCACAGAATCCGGGGTTAACTCATGCACAACTACAAATAAAATATATAATCGAGACAACGACACCGCCATCCTTGTGTGTCCACTCATGCCTCATGACAGCTACGTAGGCGTCATCGTACTGAAGTGGTTAAATTAAAAAGCAGGAATAGGTTAATAAAGTTTTTAAATTGAATATTGATTAGTCAGTAAGAGCTTCAGTACACAATAAATTGATGTTCAGTTAATGTGAGTATATTTTCAACTATTATACATTGATATTCATATATTTGAAATGATTGTTCAGTTGTTTTAATTTTAGGTTTAGATTTTATAATTAGATATTCAATTACTTTCTGTTTGAATTCAGCTATTTTGAATTAACATTTACATTTATTAAAGTATAGTTCCGTTATTTTAATTTCAACTTCAGATTTTTTAATTTGAGAGCAAAAAGGTTTAGCATTTGAAGCTAACCTGAAAATCTCGAGATGTAGAATGATGAATTATTTCCCTCTTCTTAAATGTAGACCAATTTTAACAAAGTATTAGTTTTGATTTTATCCTATTATACCAGAAATATTATTTTGATATAGAGGTTTCATCCCTTTGTTATGTAAACCCTTTGAGTGTTATAGATGCTTAATGTTTCTCTCCTTTTAAAAACATAGGAGCCTATATTTTATGTAAATCATGTGAGACTTATCTTCTGCAGGCTATGTTGTATCTTGTTCATGAAAATCTATGCCCGTTTTGACCAAATCCATTATATTTTTGTAAGATGAGGGTATTTTCCTTTAGTTTTCCATTTGTGAAACATGTTTCCCATAAAACTGGATTGAATATCAAGTATGTTAATTTAAAGGATTTAACTTAAAAAGGGGAAAGGGCCTTTGAATTCTTTGGGTCTTTGACATATGTAGTACTGATTATATATATACATATACCAAAGGCTTTTTTCCCCCTTATAAGGGAGGTAGCCAAAAGTAAAGGCATGAAAAGTACTGATTACGATTTTCTTATAGTTCCAGAGTCCGAAGGTCGACTTCGTGCTTTGGAAAAGCGAAATCCAGGACCAGTAGGTAGGCATGAATGGAGTTTCAAGTCACTGGCTGGTATAGGTTATGGGTATGGTGTAATAAGCACTTTTATGAGACCAAATTACATTAGTGTGGGTTGGCAATAGTTCTGTTCATTCCTTGTGTTGCAGAGTCAATTTAAATGTTTCACAGCATAATGTGGAATAGCATAGCCCCTTGGAAATCATACCCTGGTAATGAAATTATTTAATTTCATTATCTCCATTATTGTAGATACGTTATTGGATGTTCACTGGCCAAGCGGGTTAAGGTGTTGCTACTTGTGGCTGAGGTCAAGATGATGGCCATTTGAACCCTTGCCACCAGCGAGTTGAACCAAGGGCATGGTTCATTAAATTCCATGCTCCTGAGTCCTCTGTAAGGGGCACCATCCTAGCCTCTTGATGGGGGAGTTTTGTGATGTTATACCAAATCACCGTCAATCATCTCCATTATTTCCTGTTTACAGGTGTCGGAGGTGAAGGCAGACTTCGCTTTAATGAGCGCCGAAACCAAGGCCCGCTGCCAGCTACGAGCGAATCTCAGCTACATAGTGACATAAAGAGCTCCGTCCTTCACACTACGTCAGAGGGAAGGATGCGAGGTGATATTTCCTCCAACATACTCAACACGACGTCAGAAAGCCGAATAAGAGCCGACGGGCAAAGCAGGGTGATGTCACCTTCATCCGAGGTAATGCCGACATTATTATACTATATTATTCTTCTGTTGGATAGTGACTGCAAAATGATATGCAGTCAGTACTTTAGAGATTTTAGGAACATATGTGGGCCTGATATTGAGAAAAGTGAAGAGGAGAGAGGAACTTTGAATTAAATTAAATTGGTTATGTGGACAGTTTTAGGAAGAATATGAATGTGGTGGCGGCATATGTAAAGAATTTCTTGTTTTCACTCTTACAGGCACGACTGCGTGCATCCATACCACCCAGTTCTGGTACGCATACACCAGAAAGTCGAATGCGAGGAGCAGAATCCCAAAGAAGCTCCGTAAGTCCGACCCAGTCAACACAAGGCTCAACTGGTTCTAATAAAGGTTCTTTACATGACCACATTATTGAATCCCCATCGGGGCATGTGCCCTCCAAGGCCAATGGTGGGCAGCAGACCATGGAAAGTATCTCTGCATCGCTAAGCAACATGCAAGTTACTCAGCCGAGCAAGACAAACAATATTGATAATCCATTTGAGAAAAGTATTGGGGCTGATGGAACTAACCCATTTGGAGATGATTTTGAAACAGAAGAGAGCATTGATAATCCATTTGAGGAATCTGTAGTGGATTCAAAAAATCCCTTTGCAGAGGAATCTGAAAGTAATCCATTTAATGAAGATGAAAGTAATCCATTCAAAGAGGATATGAGTAAAGGTTCAGATGATTATGACTCCAAATTAAATCCATTTGGGGAGTCCTAGGATGCCTTAATTGGCATAATTCACATTCTCTATGTCTGTGTTTATGAAATGTAATTTTCTTCTTGCTTGTAAATGAGATTCTTTTGTCATATTCACAAATATTCATAAGATTAAAAATTGTCTTTGGAAATATAGGAACTAATATACAGAACTTTTCAGTAATCCAGTTGTCCTGATTACCAAAACTTTTATCAGTTTCTATTTAAACTTTCTCTACACATTTTAACTGCGGCAAGAAGTTGGATATTCATCAAAGGAGCTTTACTTTGGATACTGATGATAAGGAAAATTTGAAGTGTGGAACCTTCATTTAGGACAGTATTCTTCAGGAACTTTTGTGAATATTAATCGTGGTTCACATGGTACTGCAAGTCTCACTTGATAACAGATCCCAGTCTTTACAAAAATAAGAATATTTGATTTGAAAAGAGCAACTTTCCTGAAAGACTGGGACATAATATTAAATTCTCTGAGAAAGCTATTTTGAAATGAATCTTATACACAAATGTGATAGGTATTTTGATGCACCATTGTGGTGGTTTATTGGTTGTCTCATGCTGTACTGTATAAAGTTATCCCATGTGTATCCTGACAGCTGAAAAAGATGTTCATTTTGTGTAAAATACTGTATATTATTGACAAAGATATTAGTGCCCAAAATATTGTATATGTTGGATATGGTGAATAACAATAATTCAAGTTTCACTGACTGGAAACCTGCAGCCACTGTGTCCTTGGGTCCTCTCATAGATCTCTCCAAGAAGAAACTTTAGACCAGTATCAGTCTTGTGTAAGTTTAGGATTGTTTATGTGACTGGCATATAGGAATAGGAAGAGGAGATAACTACCCAGTTGATTGCTCTCTTTACATGAAAAGGTGGAGGAAATTCGAAGTTGGGAGAGATCATAGACTTGGTTCAGAGACAGAGTTAACCCTTTGAGGCTGCATCTGCATATGGTGGGGGGTATAGATGGATATTAAAGATGGGTAACAGGGAGATGATTCCCTCTGATGTTCTTCCTACAGGATCACCATTTGCAGGTGCCTGTCATGGGTCCCTGGTTATGGTGGACCCATTGCTATATATTATTGTTTATAAAAGACATTTTTGTTTATGTATTATATTTTATGCAAGGCCACAATTTATGTATATCTTATATGTTATAGAAAGTGGCTTCTATTGATCTAAAACAATAAATTATCAGAATTAATGATGTTTGAGTTTATCCTACTAATTAAGTGCCTCCATTGATGTAAAGTGGAGGGCTAGGCTCCCTCCCAGGAGGATGGCAAACTGCTACTTTATCACTAAGATCAACTCCTACCAGGGAAGTGAGTGCTAAATGTGAGAGAGAGACTTACTGATGCTATACTGAGTCACCATTAATTTTCATTCATCTAGCAAGGAAAAAAGGAATGGGTGATGGACGGAAATGGAATGGGTGGGAGTGGCCATTTGCATTTTGACTTGGCCAAAGTCTCCTTCCTCTTTATAAGGGAGGTAGCCAGCCAAGGCATGCAACCACCCTCAGCCAATTCACTCCCATCCATCACCCATTTATTTCCTTTTCATCTTAGCTCCTCTTGGTTGAAGGGTCATTCCTGTCTCCCAACCACTGCCTGGATCAGAAGCAATGTAGCAAGGCACAGCACATCTACAGCAGGGCAAGCCACTTCATTTATATGGTGACTCTTTCTCCTCATCCCCTCATGTGAAATACTTTTGAATCACAATGGCAAAAGCCGACAAGACTGTGAGAATAAACACCTTGTGAGATCGAAACCTTTATTAGTACTACGTTTCGCTTGTTACAGCTTTTTCAAGTACTTGAAAAAGCTGTAACAAGCGAAACGTAGTACTAATAAAGGTTTCGATCTCACAAGGTGTTTATTCTGAAATACTTTTGGTTACTTTCAACTGAACAATGACATATACTGGTAAAAACCATCCATGAACATGCACACTTCTAACCAGCAATTAGTGAGGCAGGCCTTGAATTCCAGGTCTCATGCCCATGCCTCCTGAGCCACAACACAAAAACTCTAATAAATATACCTTAAAGTGCTCAGTGGTAATAGCCCCCTTTTATATACAACTTTTTTCATTTTCCTATAGACTTCTACAAACACCAATCCTGTGCAAGCAGGTGGTCTTCTCTAGGTAGTCCATAGCATGAGGAAGGTCTCAAAGACCAAAATGCAGTAACCTACGCAGAGATATAGAAATTCTAAACAAAAGGCTAAACAAACCAAAACAGTAGTATCATTTAACCTCTGTCTTCAAGAAATTATTCCCAGTTATACCAATATATATATATATATATATATAGTGTATACATTTGTTTACTTACTTATTTACAGCTTTACTTTCCTACTCATTCTGATCTACTTATTCATTATTATCTTTTTCTAGAAATTGCAGTATCATTTAACCTGTCTTCAAGAAATTATTCCTAGTTTTACCAATATATATATATATATATATATATATATATATATATATATATATTATATATATATATAGTGTATACATTTGTTTACTTATTCATTTACAGCTTTACTTTCCTACTCATTTTAATCTACTTATTCATTATCATCTTTTTTCTAGAAATTGTAGTCCTTTCAACTGAGTCCCCCTCCCTTTCTGAATGTCTGTACACATCATTGGTTACTATGGACAACAACTTCCCATAGAACCATTCCCTCCCCACCTCAAATAGGGGCACTATGGCATACTACTTCTTACCAGTCATGATGAGTCAAGACCCTGTCAAGGGCTTCCTCATGAATGGAGTTGCTATGAACCAGGACCATCACAGATTGAGCAAACAATGGACTATAAATGTGTGCCACCTTCCTGTGCATCTGCCAATTGTATTACATTTGTGATGGGTAATGTGACTGCTCCATGGGTTCAGCTCAATGAAATAGAACCACATACACTAGCAACTTCATTCATATTTGCATAACATATACCAAAGGAGCATAGATTGGCTGGGTCTCATGCAAACACCCTTGGGTGCAGGTTCCTCACATGCACATCGCAATATCCTGTGCACAACTCTCTCCTTATGGAGTAGGTTTGGGCCAAATTGACTGACCTGACCCTTTTAGTCAAAATCCTTTTTTTTTTTTTTTTTTTTTTTTTTTAAGGTCATTTTGGCCATTTGCACCGATTAGGCCCCCATCTCACCCACAGGTCAAGGGCCACGAGGTCACCTGCGGATTTGACTTGGAGACCATTCAGACCAAAGGTGCGGGTGCCAGAGGCAGAAATCTGGAATGAAGAAGAAAAAAATAAAATAGAATTTGGCTGGGCCCTATGCAAATGCCCTTGCTTCCAAGTCCTTCATATGTACCTCACAGTGTCCTGTGCATGACTCTTTCCCTGTAGGGCAGGTTTAAGCCAAATCAGCCAACCTGACCCTTTTCATAGAAAATCATGGGTTAACCCCTTAGGTTTTTTTTAGGTCATTTTGGCCACTCGCTCCAATTGGCCCACCATCTTACCCACAGGTTGAGGCCCACAATGTCTCCTACAGATTTGACTTGGCCACCACTCAGGCCAAAGGGGTGGGCACTAGAAGCAGAAATCTGAATTCCAGGAAAAAAAAAAAAAAAAAATGTGGCTGGGCCCCATGCACATTCCCTTGGGTCCAGGTTCCTCACATGCACCTTGCAATGCCCTATGAAAGACTATCTTCCTCTGGGGCAGGTTTGGGCCAAATCACCCGACCTAACGATTTTTTGTGGTGTTTTCGGCCACTCGCTCCAATTGCGCCATCACACCCACGGGTTGAGGACCATAAGGCCTCCCGTGGATTTTACTTGGAAACCACTCAGGCCAAATGTACAGGCGCCAGAAGCCAAAATCCAAAATCTGAGATGCAAGAAATGGGGATGGGCATCCAATCAGTTCATTTTGGAAAAAGAACTTAATAAGTTTGGTTTATATACAGTCTAACCGAATAAAGTGTTTATGTTTCATCTGTGTTTACATATTCAAAATATTTTCCTTTGTCAAAAAATATTTCAATACTAGGCCTTACATATAAATATTTGGGGAATACAATCAAGAAGCTGTCCAGTAGCGGATACGGGATCAAAATTTGGGGGGTGGGCCTAACCTGAGTTTTATAATTATGGATGACGGTGATTTTGAATATAAATTGAAGTGTATGTTCTCACTTGATTTAGCTTCTTTCAAATGGCAAAAGTCTTAATCTTACATTTTAAAAGGTTTTCCCTCAATAAATAATGTGTTGAATATCTGTCCAATTATTTTCACTGAAGTATTCGATAATACTGGGGAAGGAATATGCCACTGTATGATTGCGCCGATTTAATGAAGCGGCCTTGCTCTGGATGTGCTGTGTCTTGCGACACTGCTTCTGACCCAGGGCAGTGGACAAGGTATATATGACCCGTCATTCAGGAGGTGCTAAGATAAGAGGGAGGGTGGAGGGGTGTGGAGTGTTACAGTGTATTCAGGGATGGAATGGGTGGGAACGATTTTATGCCTTTTTCTTTTTGGCTACCCCCCTTGTAAGGGGGAAAAGGCCTTGGTATATGTATGTATTACTCCGCTTTGCCACGTACCGCTGTACTGTACACGAAGCAGGCTTCTCGAGTTCTATAATGGGGTAATGAAAAAACAAATTGGGGCGTGTGGGGGTGTTCAGCTACATCCCCTGGATCCACCACCAGAGTTGCCACGCCCTATATCACCAGACATCTGGACGCCACTCTCACTGCAGTGTCTTTGGCACTGCCAATAAACAGGTCAGCGTCATTAACTTTCAAATATCATCGATATTTTTACACCAAACCTTCACTTCATAATAAGCTGCCGATTCCATGATGAAAGACTCCTTACACCCTTTCACCAATCAAATTGAACAGTTAATTGTTTCGCATTTTGACGAAGGTAATCACGTGGTTCCCTGAACTAGCAAACCACACAAAGGCAGCTTCCTATTCCATACAGCGCTTGTACTACATTATTTACTACATACAGGACTATGAAACTAGGCGTCAGTTAACCTTCGGTGGCTGACATTTGCATGTGTGGCTTATGATACCAGTCGGCTTTCGTAGAAATAGCAGATGCGATATGCACAAAACGTGATTGTGCATCTACAAAACCGTGGGTAGTTAGTTTGATAGTTACCATCATTATTATTTTGAAAATAAGGGGTCAACTACGCAATAGATTTGCTTTACTCTGTAAGTGATAAATGATAGCTGTAATAATAAATGCGATAAATTATTATTATATTAACTGAGTAAGAAATAAATCCAGATACGGATGTTACACAACATGAAATAGACAATTTCTTAGTAATGTTAGTTAAGTAGTGAAATAATAATTATAGATATTTCAAATGCTAAGGTGATGAACAAACTCTAATAGTAATTTGCCGTCATCGTCAGTTTCGATGGAAGTGCAAGAGCAAACAGTGTGTGATACAGAATAAAGGTAGGATGCGCATTTTCTTAAGGAATGCTGGTTAGCAAGTTTTATCCACATTTTATGCCATATCAAACATTGGAATATAGATTAACTGTGCATTAGAATATACTAAATTTTGATGTTCAAACTACCAAAAGTCTGTGCCTAACGTTAACTATTATGATTATCCTGAGGCCTGTGTAGTGTGTTGATAAAGCCTACTTTTGCCCGTTTGGATGAGCAGCAAATAAAATTAGACGTACAAGTATTTCTTAAATCTACAGATGGCGGAGAGAGTTGGCATGATACGTGATGAAGTACAGAAAATCAGAGAGCACGTGGAGAACGTAAAAAAGGAAAAGTTGGATATTGCGTTGAGAATCCAGGACACTATTCGTAGTGTCATCGTAAGTACACGTAGAACCGAGTCCTGATTCACCTATAAGATTTACTTATGGGAGTCAATGCTCATAGAAATTGCCTCTTTGTTTTTCAGTCTCAACATATTTGTCAAAATTCACTTTTAAAGAGTTCATACTGCCATCCGTGACTTTTGGGATTCTTATTTGTATATATATATTTTGTGGTTTGCCTTTGATATTACTACGATCCTTGCGCTAAGGAATTTCTCCCTTCATAGTTCTGTGCCAGCATTAGGCAGTGTTCAAATGATTCCCTCTTGCTACAGGTTGCTAGAAGGTTTTGTCCATGACAGTATCAATATCATGCAGACTGCAGTGTCTTATATGTATGACTCATGTCTCCATATAACCTCGGTTTTTTATAAGTCTGAGACATGTCAACTTCTCTTCATTTGACAATTCAGCCAGTTATGAGACCAATTTTGTAAATGTTGAATTTGCTCCACTTTATTGGTATCTCATGTATAAAGTGACAAAGACCACATTCTGTATTCCAACTGGGGACTAGTACTTTGATCCTCACTTTTTTGGCCCAATTACCCCATTTGTATTTTAGTGGCAATAACTAGAATTGTTATTTCCTAGTGTTTTCAGTAAAGCTTCCAAAACTTGTGTGTGCTTGTAAACTAATTGGAAACGTCCTGATCTCACATTTGCTTAGTTGCGGGTTTAAATCCTGCACTTCTCTACAATTCCCAGCAGTGACATACCTGACCCAACAGTCCAAATGCATTGCCTAGGGCAAAGGTTTCTGCTCACGCTGCATCTATGTATTCACAATGGAAATAAGCTTACATGCTTTTTTGAGTTATCCTCGGCATTTGTAATTGTTATTTCGAACTATGTGTTCTTTTCATTATCTACACTTTATGTATATTGATTCAATGCCGAAGAAAATTATTATTATTACTTAGTTGTATTATACGAGAAGGGAGCTATGCTCGTGGTGACCCGTCCTTGTATCTTTCAGCATCAAGTTTGTTCTTAAATTCTTGAATAGTTTTTGCACACATTGTTGCCTTATCTAATTTATTCAAGGTATCCACCACTGTGTGGGGAGCTATTCTTTTTTTTTTTAGATCTCTCTATAATTATCCTTTTTGAGTTTCTTTTCATGTCCTCTTGTTTTTCTTTTATTCCACTTTAATTTTCACCTTATGATAAGATCTGTTGATCTAGACATTTGAATAGACTTGATTACACAGTTTTATCAGGTTAATCCTTAGTGTTTTCCAATGTCATCAACATTAGTAATATGTCAGTTCTGAAAATAAAATGCATAGAACAATAAGCAATTTGAGACTAAAACCTTAACATATGTATTATACTTTCATTCATAAATGAGTGCATACCATACCTCAATAACACCTGGATTTGCATTCCATAATTTCATATAGATACAGATTTAATAAAATATTAACAATGGACCATTTAACCCATGGATAGCCTAAGAGCCTTGTCAGATTTTCCTATTTCTAATCATCACAGAATGTGGGTTTTTTTTCATATTTCTTACTTATATACATAACATCAGACACAGGTAGGATACTGCCCTATGGTAGCACAGTTGCAGCAGGCATGGAAGCAAAGGGAATCATCAGTAAACCGGCAGATTAGTGTCATGAGTCAAAGTGTGGAGACGTGTGTGGCTATGCAGGGTATCATCAACCACTTCAGATCTTCTCTTTTAAGTGCCTTTGACCAACACCTTGTGCCACCACTCAACATACAACTAAGTACAGTAAGCATGGTTTCAGTTTGTAAATTTGTAATAGATGCACCCTCAGTTGATATAGACACTAAAACCTCATGTTAAGTATATTTGCAGGGTTGTAGTGCTGCTAGAACTTGCCAAAGCACCAATCTGGCACCTTTGCAAGTGTGTGTTGGGTGTGGGGTTGGGGGAAGAGAGAGATGATGAGAGGATGATGGCTTGTGGGTGCTAGTTGGTGGCGGTAGGAGAATATTAGTATTACGTTCCTAATAAATTGATAATACAGATTAACCTCTTATTAACGGACTAAAAGGGGAGTAACAGTGTCCGTTGATGTGAATAATTCGTTGATTTGAAGTGGTTTTTGTGTGTGTGTGTGTATTGGGGGAGATCACCTCTTAAGTTCTATAAAATCATAGTATACGTACATGCATATTAATACCGAAATACCTGTAATAATGTAATTAATACCTACTAATACTAATAATACTATACTATTGTAATTTTTATTTACCTTTTGTGTGGAGAGATGAGTCTTCTTTTTGCCGTGATTGTATAGTGGGACTCAAAGTAGCAACTACTCTGAGTCAGAGGAGCTGCTATACTCCACTACAGGTCTAGCACTGCCAGGATGTGTTGGCAGTGAGCTCGAGGTGCCTGGCTGTGGTGACAAAGAGCGCGAGGTGCCTGGCTGTGGTGACTGATTCATAACCTTGAAAGTCTGGTTCAGGAGTGGTTTTCTGCTTGAAAAAGGAGTCCAATTTTAGCTGTTTCCCTTTCTGATACTCTTCACGAATCAATAATTCTTTTTAAAGTGCGCAAATATTCATAATAAGCCTAAATGTCATCGTTAGCAGAGAGATCAACGTAAGTTATGAGTGTGTCAATAGCCAGGCGCACCTCCGACGTCTTGGATTTAACACTGCAAACACAGCTAATAAACGTCCACACCGATCACGATCTTGTTAACTAGTAAACAAAACAAAGTGTGCACCATCACGCCATGAGACACTCAGCTGACAAACGCTGAACTAATGGACGCATTCACCCTACCTGTGAAATTTAGACTGTCAGACCGGACCAGCGGATTTTGTCCGTTGCATCTGATATCCGGTAATGCGGTGTCCGTTAATGAGAGGTCAATCTGTATTACAATATTTATTTGTTTTCACCCTCCAGAGTTCTAGTACCTCTAAAATTGGCACTGTAGTCATATATATATATATATATATATATATATATATGACTGCATCTGTACGTTTATATATATTAAGAAAGTGATTGCATTTAATGAATAACATTTCATTTTCTTTGGACAAATTGCTCTTTTAAACCAGGATTATCTACTTAGGTCTGGGTTGCATCTTTCTGCAGGCATGCACGTTTAAAGGGACAAACGGGGAGGCACAGACAAATGAAATGTTAGAGTTAAAGGAAAAAATACTTCATAGCCTGGAAGCTGCAAGGCATCAGGAAGAAATGTGTATGGAGGCCCTGTGTGCACTTCTGAAGAAGGTATAGTATCTAGTTAGACTGGGGCTTAGATTTTGGTCAGCTCTATGCATAATTAATTACTTGCATAAGTAATAAGAGCCAAGAAAAGAGGGAGGGAGGAGTGGTGAATGGGAGTGAATTGGGTGGGAGTGGAATTATGTCTTTTGACTTTGGCTACCTCTCTTGTAAGGGGGAAAAAGCCCTTAAGATATGTATGTACTTATATAAAGGGTTTATTGTGAAAAATTTTGAGGTTAGCTAGCTCCACTATGTAGTTCTTGATGCAGTTACATAAAGGGTTTATTGTGAAACATTTTGAGGTTAGCTAGCTCCACTACATGGTTCTTGATGCAGTTTCATAAAAGGTTTATTGTGAAAAATTTTGAGGTTAACTAGCTACACTATGTGGTTCTTGATGCAGTTTCATATAGGTGGTTTTCCTGGAGGCTACGGGTCTTCGACAAGAAAGACCAGGGACAAGATTGGTTGATACAGTTTACCTGCATTCCTGCTTCTCCATTCCCTGCTAAAATCAATCAATCCATTTCCCCTGGTCTCTCTTACAGAAGACCCACAGCCATCAGGTAAACAGCACAGCCTCCAGGTAGGCCCAGAAGTCATGCAGAGAAGATAGATTGTGTTGATGTCTAGGGATTGGCAGTGTGAGGTGTTCTGTGTCATCTTTGTCGTGGTTTCATCTAGGGTAATTTGAATCTAGCCAGACCTTTCCTGGGTCATTGCGGGGTGATGTCCAGAGCACAAGCATGCCAATGTGATTCTTACCAGATGAGAGAGGGGGCTCTCTGCTGTCGTTTTTGACCTGAATTTAACCTTAATTGTTCTGGTCTTGTCTATACTGTATTTCTCTAGCCTGTATATTTCTTCAATTTCTTTCCCTATTTCCTGTTCACCTTCTTGAAATATTTTTAGTACCATGTTCACTCTTTCTTTCTCCTCTCTTACTCTTGTAATCCTATTTGGATTACGTTTCTCTTCCATTCCTAACATAATTATACATTTCTTTTTATCTGCTAAGTCTCTTACTATATTCTCCTTCTCTCTCATCACTTTGATAACTGTGTCCATAGTGTGTTCCTCATCTGTTGTTTCACTATATCTCTAAATTCAATTTTGCTATTCTTCTGAACCTTTTTCCAACCACTTACCTCTTTTTCTATGGAGTCTCTATTCTCTTTATTATTCCTCTTTAATTTCTCATTCTCATCCTTTACTTCTTTTAACTGTCTTTTTAATTCTTCTAATTCTTCATTTAGGTTTTTGTTCTCCTTCTTTAGTTCTTCCAATTTATCAACACTGTGTAATCAGTGCAAGTTGACTGAACCTAACCTCCCATGATTTGTTCATTTTTGTTAGTTTTTCCTCAAAACTTGCTAATCGGGGGAGGTTGTCATCTACCTCATTAAATCCATAGAAATGATTATCTCCACTTTCTATTGCGCTGCTCTTATTTATATTTCTAATTTTTATGCCTTTACTAATTTCTTCAAATTCACTGTCGTCTGCGCATCTCATGTTGACATTCCTTCTGACATCCGGGGCCCGTACTCCCTCATCTTCATTTCCTTCCATTTCCTCAGTAATCCCTCCCCTTCTCCTTTTTCTACACCTTCCCACCACACCACGAGCTTTTCCCTACTAATACAACACAGGTACTTTTTTTTTTTTTTTTCACCCTGTTATTACTCTCAGAGCTCTATTCTCTAAAGTTTGTAATATGTGTGTGTCTTGCTATTTGTTGGGAACTATGCTGCAGAGGTCTAAAGGATCACCCACCCTTTTTTATGTTGTTTGGATACTTGAAATCATGTCCCATATACTGAAGTATACAGTATTTGTAATTCCCTGTGTAATATTCATTACTGTCATGGTTTTTCTATCAACTGTGATTTGTTAAGGCTTCATTCTTTCCAGGTTGATGGTGCCTCAACTAATTTTGTGTCCACAGTCTCCACTGTCAATCAAAATCTGGAGAAAAAGATGGAGTCACTAAATGGAAAGATTGAGGAGGACCTAGTACAGTGCAGTCACATGCTGAATATAATGGCCCTCATGAAGCAAAAAGTCAATTCTGTTTTCCAGAACTTCTCAGGCATATAAAAGCTGTGAATTATTTTACATTTGTCACTACTGAAAGAAATGTATTGTTGTATGGTTATGTACTTCAGAAAGAGGAATGATAAGATATATTTTCCAAAGTTTTCTTTGTAAAGTGAAGGATAATTTGTTTTTATGATTATACATTCATTATTTTATTTTCCCTCAACTGTGACACATCTGGGGTATTGGTTGCATATTATTGTGGGGTTAAAAGCTGCTCTGTAGCATAAAGCTGATACTTTAGGGTCTATATGGGATCAGTTTGTATGGTGGAGTGGAAGGAGGTTTCTTTAAGGTTAACGTGGATGAAGGTGAAACTGGGAAGCGAGATTGGGTTTTTATAAGTGCATATGGGCCTGGTAATGAGAAGAGTAGAGGAAAGGGAGACTGGATAGATTTAAATGGGTGCATAGAGGGTTTAGGGAGAAATGTCAATGTAGTGGTAATGGGAGATCTCAATGCTAGGATAGGAAATAAAGAAATAGATGGAGTGGTTGGGAAGTATGGAGTTCAAGAAAAAAATCATGGAGATATGTCTAGAATTGATGATAGCAAATGCAGTGTTTAGGAAGAAAGTCAAATATAAGTACACATAAGAGAGGGTGGTAGATGGAAGGGTATTAGATGGGGCTCTAATGGACCATATAGTGGCAAACAGGAGAAGAAAAAGACTTGAATGGACATGTTCTAAGGGGAGATACATATACCAAAGGCTTTTTCCCCCTACATGGAGTGTAGCCAAAAGAAAAATCATTGAAACCACTCCCACCCATTCCATTTCCTATATATTCCACTCTCCTCCACCCTTCCCCTCCCTCTTATCTTGGCACCTCCTGGATGATGGGTCATCCCTGCATCCTGTCCACTGCCCTGGGTCAGAAGCAGTGTCACAAGACACAGCATATCCATAGCAAGGTCACTTCATAAATTCAGCGACCCCCCTCTCTGTCCCCCCATGCAGAGAAGGAGAAGACAGGGAGAAATCCCTTCGGGCTGTGTCAAAAAATTTTCTCATACATACTTCCTCACCCCCCATCCCTTACCCACTCCCCTGCATACATCACAACAATATCTATACACAACCCCTCTCCATTCACCCCTATCTTCTGTCCTCTCCCATCCTTCCTCCACAGACATTCCTCTCTTTTGTAATGCCCCTTTCACCCCATCCATCCATCTCATCCTAGGACGCCCCCTCATATTCACTCCTTCCACCTCCGTCTTCCACACTTCTTTTACTAATCTTTCTTTCCATGTGTCCAAACCATCCCAATACTCTTTCATCAACCCTATCTCCCAGTTCCCTTTCCACCCCTGTTCTCCTCCTCACCTCCTCATTTCTCACTCTGTCCAGCCTAGTGACCGCCATCATACTTCTCAGACATTTCATCTCAAACACATTCAAACTCCTTCTCTCTTCCTTTCTCATGTTCCATGTTTCTGCCCCCATACAATGCTGTTGACACAATCACTCCTTCATATAACCTCCTCTTAGCATCCATTCCCAGATGTCTATTTCTCATTACACTTTTCAATCCACCAAGACATTTACTCGTTTCTCTCAATCTACATTCTACCTCCACTCCTCCCTTTCCTGCCACATTTGCACCTAAGTATCTAAAACTATCCACTTCCTCCAGTCTTTCACCCTCTATGCTCACTTCCAGCCTGCTGTCACTCTCTCCCCTAGTACATTTCATCACCTTACTTTTGCCCACATTTATCTTTAGCTTCCTTTCACACACCTTCTCAAACTCTGTCACTAACTTCCTCAATCCCTCCTCTCTAGTAAGGGGAGGTAGTGGGGGAATATCAGATAATTTTTTGGTGGAAGGTGAGTTGAGAGTGGAGGATAGATGGAGAAAGGAAAAGAACAGAAAGTAAGGAAGTGCTCAGAGTTAATTGCTTAAATGATGAAAAGTAGTACAAGAAGCTGAGAGAAGAGTGGGAGTGAAGGATAGAGTAGACCGAGGAATGGGGATGTTTCAAGGAGGAGTCACAAGGTGTGCAAAGATGGTGTGTGGAACAAGGAGGATGGGAGGAAAGAGAAGGAAGGGTAGTAAGTAGTGGATGATGAAGCAAAGAAGATTGGATGAGAGAAGGAATAAGCATTCACAGATTGGTTACAAAATAAGATGAGAGAATCGTGAAAGGTACAAAGAAAAGAGAAGTAGAGCATAAGAATAAAGGAGAGCAGGTGAAATGGGTGAAGAGTATGACAATTTTTTTAAACTAATGAAAAAATGTTTTGGAAGGAAAGGTGAATCAAGTGTAGAAGATTAAAGGTGCAGATGGAGAGATGATAATGGAGGGAACAGCAGTGTAAGGAAGATGGGCAGAGTATTTTAGGGAGTTGCTAAATGTGGAGGAGGATAGGGAGGGAAAGGTAGTTGCAGTGGGAAGTCCCAAGAAAATGACTGATGAATGAGGAAAATGGTAGAGAAATAAGGAAAGATGAGGTGAAAGCAGTTATTGAAATAATGAGAGCAGGTAGGGCACCCGAGTTAGATGGGTGTCATGCAGTGTCTAAAACAGGGAGGTACAGTGATGATGGACTGTGGTGGGGTTTAATGTGTATCCAAAAGTGGGTAAAATACTGGAGGAGTACCTGCATCATTCCACTTTACAGGGGAAAACGGGACAAGTGTGAGTGTGGTAGTTTCAGAGGGATCAGTTTGTTGAGTGAAGTTGGGAGGGTTTTGATTGAGAGGATTAGAAAAGGAACAGAGGGAGTAATTGGTGAGGAACAGTGTGGGTTTAGGACAGGTAGGGGTTGTGTGGATAAAATTTTTGTGGTAAGGCAGATATGTGAACTATAGGAAAAGGATCTAAGTACTCCTACTTTAATGGGCAGGATTCCTTGCAGAGGTGGAAAACTAATTGACCTGACCTATTAGACTCAAGAATGCACACAATTCTATAAGGTTTTAATACGGATAACATATAATTAAGTGCACTATTGACTTAACTTTTTTCATTATGAAAACAATTGTTGTCATTTTACTATATTCCCTGAAAACGTACAAGGACCTATAAAAGTGATCAGGCTGGAGAAGGTTACACCATGAAGAGAAACACACCATTCATTGTTTTGGGTTTATTGTGTTTTACTCCTCATCCTTGTTTGTGCATATTATGTATTATGTATTTTTTTTTTCTCCCTTAATGATGCCATGTTTTGTAAAATTGAGAATAAAAGATTGAAGTCCTTTTTGTTACTAGACTTTCCTTAGTGCAACAGTAAAGGTGAGGTACTGTATATGCCAATGTACAAGTCAACTCATAAAATTGTGAGGTGTAATTCAAGTTTAGCTCCCTGGAATGTTGTGTGTAATGACAATATGTCATATATACTTGATGCCCCCTCGTCCTATTTCATCCCACAAGGAGCTGCCATTGATTAATACTAACTATTGTAATGGTTGCCAAACAAGAGTTTCATATGTACATGCCAAGGGCAATTTCTCCTTTATAATGTTGGGGAAGGGGTGGCCAAGTCAGAGCATACACCCACTTCATACACATTAGAAACTAACATTTAAGCACCTCATGGAGGATGGGTTATCCCTGTCTTTGCCACACTGATCAGGTAAGAAGTAAAACAGCAAGACACGAGATTCTGCAGGAAATAATTGTAGTGGACTTCAAGTTATGGAAACATAAGATAATTACTTCTATGGATTTAATGAGGGAGGAGATGACAACCTCCCCCGACTAGTAAGTCTAGAGGAGAAACTAACAAAAATGAACGAAGAATGGGAGGTTAGTTTTAGCCAATTAACACTAGTTACACAAAGAGTTGATAAACTGAAGAACTAAAGAAGGAAAATCAAAACCTAACTAAAGAAATAGAAGAATTAAAAAGACGAGAAGTAAAAGATTAGAATGAGGAATAATACAGAGTCCAAAGCAAAAGAGGTAAGTGGTTGGAAAAAGTCCAAGAGAATAACAAAACTGAATTTAGAGATATAGTGAAACAACAGATGAGAGAACAAACTAAGGACACAGTTATTAAAGTGATGAGAGAGGAGAATATAGTAAGAGACTTAGCAGGTAAAAAGAAATGTATAATTATATTAGGGATGGAAGAAAAACATAATCCAAATAGGACTACAAAAGTAAAGTAGAGGGAAAAGTAAACAAGGTATTAAAAATAGTTCAAGAAGATGAACAAGAAATTGAATATATAGACTGGGGAAATACAATATAGGTAGACAAGACCAGACCAATTAAGGTTAAATTCAGGTCATAAACGACAGCAGAGAATGTCTTATCAAAAACAGGGACACTAGCAAAAAGTGAACTGTATAAACAGATATGGATAAAAAGAGGAAAGAGTGGAAGAGAAAACAAAAAGAATATAGGCTAAGGAAAAAAACGAGAACAGAACAGAGTCAAAGAGAAATTCTATTGGAGAGTAGTGGACATGAAAGTGAGGAAATGGTTTATAGCAGAGAAAAACGGAAAGGAAACAGAAAACAGGATGGAGGTAACAGAAAATTAAAAGTAACTTTCACAAACATAGATGGATTAATAATAGGCTTGAATGAATACCTGAAAGGAAAAGAACCGGACATAATGGGAATTGTAGAGACAAAATTGAGAGGTTCATTACCACCCAACAATGTAGGACATGGTGCATATAATTATTGGATTAAAACAGAGAAGTAAAACAAGGGAGTGGAGTTATGTTCCTGACTAGGATGGATATAAATGTGAGGAATGTTACATATGGAAAAATAGAGTGGAGATGATTATGATGGAAATAGAGGACAGGGACAAGAGCAGGAAGTTTGTGGTAAATTATGTGCCTCCTAAAACGGCTTCGTGGGAAGAGAAAGGACACAAAAATATGTTAGAAGACACAAGGATAACACTAAATAAGATGAAGGAAGAATAGTTATAATGGGTGACTTTAGTTGTAAAGGAATCTACTGGGAAGAGATGACAGTGAAAGAGGGAGACGACCTATGGGGAAATGTACTACTGGATATGATTATAGAACATACAATGGATACAAGAGAATACTAGATACAAAAATGAGGAAGAACCATCGAGACTGGACCTAATAATCACATCAGAACCTGAAATAGTGGACAAGATTGAATATAAGACACCACTAAGTAAAAGTGACCACATATTAGTTGAACTAGAAATAAATGAGGAAAAATGCATGGGAAAACGAGTAATATAGAAAGGGAAGATTGATGTATGAAAAAACAAATTTGGTATTTTCTTTTCTTTTCTTTTTCTTTTTAAGCAGACTGGGAAAGGATACACAAGGAGGAAACGATAGTAGAAGAGAAATGGTAAATGTTGACAATTTTTTATAAAGAAGGAATGGGAAAGCATGTTCCAAGACAAAAATAAGAAAAAGGATATGTAAAATGTTGGTACAACAAAAGATGTAGGGAGTTAAAAGACAAAAAAGATAAAGCTTGGATAAAATGGAAAAAAGACAAAAGACCTGAAAAATGGAAAATATGTACTAGTTATAGAAATCAATATGTACAAGTGTGCTGAGAAGAAAAGAGAAAATTCGAAAAGGATGTCAGAAAAATATAAAGATCAACCAAAACTATGTTATAGATTTGTAAACAACAAACTGAAAAACAAACAAGAATTAAAGAAACTACGACAAGGAGTTGTATACACAGAGGAAACAGATATGGCAGAAATTATGAACAAGCATTTTAAATCAGCGTTTACAAGGGAGAATATACAACTTAGAGATGTCGAGTGGGAGGAGAAAGTCCCCCCTATGAAAGACATAGAAGTAACAAGGAAAGAAATGATGAATCACATGAGTAATCTCGATGTCAGAAAATCACTTGGTCCAGATGAAATGACAAAGTGGATTTTGAGAGAATGCAGGAACGAACAGATAAAATACATAGTCTAATAAGCAGTTCATTGAAAGAAGGAAAAGTTCCAGAAGATTGGAAAAGAGTAAATATAGTACCAATATATAAAAGGGGAAACAAGGAAGACCCCACTAACTATACACCGGTCTCTCTTACAAGTATGGTAGCTAAAATTTGTGAAAGAATTATCCAAATTAGATGGGTAAGGCATTTGAAAAAAATGTACTAAATCCAAGGCAATTT
This sequence comes from Oratosquilla oratoria, assembly GCF_046742065.1. Taxonomy (NCBI): domain Eukaryota; kingdom Metazoa; phylum Arthropoda; class Malacostraca; order Stomatopoda; family Squillidae; genus Oratosquilla; species Oratosquilla oratoria. Next base: position 17,724,711 of record NC_134782.1, read on the forward strand.
GGATTTAGACAAGGAAGATCATGTCACAAACTTGATATGTAATGCAAGAAAGAGATGGATGGGCTGATTGTGTATTTCTAGACCTGAAAAAAAAATTGATAAGGTGCCACACAATAAATTGCCAAAGAAATTAGAAACTGCAGAAGGAAAACAGGGCAAACTGCTGAAGTGGATGGAAGACTTTTTGCATGGAAGAAAAATGAGTGTTGATAAGATTGTATCGGGGTGGCCCATGAAATAGTCAAATGATGCAATAATGGAAAATTTGCATTAGATATAAGCACTGCAAAAACGAGCTTACGGTCGCTTCGCAAGCTAGTTCAAGACTGACGCTAAGCGACGCGACCAGCTCCCACTTGGCGGGAAAACATACACGCTCAAAATGAACACTTGGTTCTCACAATAATGTATATAATATAATGTACAAAATAATGTCATATCTCACAATGATAATAAATAAACAATATTACAATTACGTGTGTACAACACAAAAAATATTCTACGCCACCATTACATAGCTCGGCCACCACCACTCGGTGACCCCACCGAGCAAACAAAAGAAATGGCCAGGCAAGACAAAAGCAAACATAACACAGTCCACACACATACAAAGGTGAATACAAAAGTGTGGAAAAGAATAACAGCATACCCTAATACATAAACAAGAATACAAGAATATATACATAAGAATCACATAAAACATAATGAAGGTACATAAGAAACACATACAACAAAATGAAATAAGAACTGGCGCCAGTTAACCAAAATACAAAAGATAGCAATTGCCGGACGTCCGGGACATGACACTTAATAGCTAAACAAGAGGTACACACACAAATCAATACACTTAAAAGAAGAAAAAACACAAAGTACAGGTCAAGACAAACATAAATAACAACATAAACACTGTACATTTTCAGTTATGAAGACACAGGACCCCTTGAACGGAGATTATAATTGTGAGGGGTAGATACAGAAGGCATAGTTTGTACAGTGGGCCTTGGAGGAGGCCGGGTAAACGTCGGTATGGGCACCTGAGTGACCTTAAGTCTGTCCACATGCACCACTTCGCTCAGTCCCTGTGAAGGATCAAAGACCTTGGGATACAACTTCTCAGTAACCAAAAAGGGGCCAGTAAATTTAACTTAGATTGGCAGTCAGGCATGCTCTTATAAACATGATCACCAACAACGATGGTAACAGGCTTTGCACGAATATGTTGGTGTTTCAACATTTCGGCCTTGGAAACATCAAGTTTTTCTTTCACAGAGTCATAAATGGCATGCAACGTGTGACTCTGGAGTTGACTATAGTCATCAAAATTGTAGAGGGGACGAGCAGGGCTGTCAATCACATCATAAGGGAGCCGTTTTTCAACTCCATAGATGACATAATGAGGCGTTTTGCCCGTAGAAACATTAATGGTGCTATTAATACAAGCACTGACATGGGGGAGCCAATCTTCCCAAGATTCATGAAGGTACTACCAACGTGTCTGAGTATATCTAGAATCTTCCTATTCGTCCTCTCTACAAGACCATTGGACGCCGGATGGTAAGCAGTCACGAATGTTTGTGTGATGCCGTAACGTTCACAAATACTTGCCAAAACCTCGTTCCTAAATTCAGTACCATTGTCACTTAGGAGCACCGAAGGAGTAGTGTATGGACACAAAACATGAGAAACTAAAGCATGGGCTACAACTGGTGCAGACTTGTTACGTAAGAGAGCTAATATTGCAAAACTACTAAAGTGGTGCACACACACAAGGACATACACAGAACCTTGAGTGCTACGAGGCAGTTCCAAAAGGTCTATAGCCACAGTCTGAAAAGGGCGAGAAGGAGTAGGGTACTCTAAGATGGGAGCAGTGCGTGTAGAACCTTTGTCCCAGGCACAAGAACTACACCGGGCTACATGAGAGGTAATATCTACTCGCATTTTAGGCCAATAATACTTCTTACGCGCCATAGCCAGAGTTTTGTCACGACCTGGGTGACCAGCCTGAGGGGCATCATGAGCAAGGGACAAAACAACGGGAACTAGAGACTCAGGGATCACTAGCTGTGCCACATCCTGCTCAAACACTTCCACATTACGAATGAGAACCTTGTCCTGCAAGGAAAATTGGGACAGAGGTACCGGTAAAGCTGGTAAGGTGGTATCATCACCAGACTCCAAAGCATAAATGACAGCAGACCAAACAGGGTCTTCACGCTGGGCTTTGGCCAAATCCTTCAGGGAGAAGTTGTCAATTACCGTAACAGCAGCAACAGGGTTATTACGTGAAAGTGCATCAGCAACGTTGTTTGCACGCCCTGGGATATGTTTAAGGGTTGGATTGAATTCCTCAATCGTGAGGAACCATCTGGCTAGGCGGCCTGAAAGATTTTTGCCCTTGAAAAGCTGAGTGACAGCAGTGTGGTCCGTGTAGACTGTAATAGGATATCCAAAAATTATATCACGGAAATGCTTTAAAGCCCACACCACTGCTAGGGCTTCTAAATGAGTAACAGAGTAACGGGACTCTGGCTTATTAAGAATGCGACTAGCATATGCAATAACATGAGTGTATCTCCAATGCCTGTACCAGAAGCATCTGTACAAATAGTAAAGGGGAGACTATAATCTGGGAAGGCTAACACAGGCGCTTCAGTAAGGGCAAGCTTCAAGGAATCAAAACTTTCCTGATGAACATCACGCCACTGGAAGGAAGAGTCCTTCTTGAGGAGGCGAGTGAGAGGGGAAGCAATTGAAGCAAAGTCTTTAATGAATGCACGATAGTATCCTGCAAGTCCAAGGAAGGAACGTACATGTTCAACTGACTTCGGTATAGGGAAGTCCCTCACCGCCTTGATTTTATCACCTGTGGTGTGGATACCATGTTTGTCCACAACATGACCTAGGAATTGGATACTAGACTTGAAAAAGGAACACTTGGGTAAATTGAGTTTCAACCCAGCTTCAGCAAAACGTTGCAAGACCATGGACAACTTAGTAAAGTGGCTTTCCACATCTTTGGAAACTAAAATTAAATCATCCAGGTAAACAAAAAGTCCATCCCCCACTAAGCCATGAAAAATGGAGTTAACCAAGCGCTGGCAAGTCAAGGGAGCATTCCGCAAACCCATGGGGCAACGAAGCCATTCATAATGTCCACTGGGAGTCGAGAAGGCCGTGACTTTACGAGACTTCTCCTCCAGGGGTATCTGCCAAAAACCGGCTTTTAAATCTAAGGTGGTGAATACCGTATTACCAGTGCCAATGGACTGAAGAAGGTCGCTTAAGACAGGCAAAGGGTAATGGTCAGGAACAGTGACCTCGTTAACCCGCCTATAGTCAATAACTGGACGAAAAGATCCGTCTTTCTTAGGCACCAGGAGAAGAGGCGAGTTCCACTCCGAGTGGGACTCCTGTACAACGCCTTCACGCAATAAGTCGTCAACCAAGGATTGGGCTATAAGCCGACGAGAGTGAGGTAACCTGTAAGAGGGGACGTAAACAGGACGAGCACCTGGCTGAAGATCAATTCTATGAACCACACGATCTGTAACACCTAATGGATCACCAGGCAAAGCCAAAGCTTGACGGTGGGTGACTAACAGTTCAATGAGACGAGGCGTCTCACCAGGAAAATCAATCTCGCCTACAAATGTGGCAAACTCAGAAGCTAAGTGAGCAGGGTCACGTGTTGGAGGAGACTGTAGTACAGAAGCTGCTATGATAGGCGAGTCCTGGAAAGCAACAATGTCAACCACATCAAAGGAGCCTAAGTGGCTGCCAGGAGAGAGAGCAATAGGAACAGCCGTGACGTTTGTTACCATCGCCGTGGTAACATGACCCTCGCGAATAGTGGAGAGAGTTCCTTCTAATGCAAGGCGACGAATACGAACAGAGTCAGGCAGAGAGAGAACGTCAGACCCTATCGGGGCACCTGAAACGCGCACCGGAACTCGAACTGAACTTGAAGGTCCAATAAGATGCTCCCCTATAACAACAGCAGCACAAGGAAAAGTAGGGTTAAAGCGCTTAGAAGCTGGTGAGGGCAAATGTGCGGACTGATCAAGCACAGGAGAATCACAAACAGAAACTGGCCTATCTGATGCAGGGATAACAAAATTGCAGAAAGTCACTACACGGCGACTAGGAGAAATATCTATGCCATGAGCTGTAAGAGCATCAATACCCAAGAGACAGTCACACATAAGGGCAATACCAGAAACAACAACGAAAGTGACATGGAAAACAGTAGCTGGCGAGTAAAACTGTAAGGGAAGACAAACAGACCCAATAAAATGAAATGGAGAACCTTGCACAGAATGCAAATTATTACAAAAGGGAGATAAAGGAAGATTGTACAATTCCCGGAGAGCAAAATAAGCTTTTCTACTTATGAGACTACATTCTGTACCAGTATCTACAGTGACGGAAATAGGCGTATCCCTTGTAAGAAATTGGAAGGTAAGAAGATTACTAAGGGGATGATTTGAGACCGAACATTACTGGTCAAATCTTTGGGTTGTGAAACAAGCGCTGGTGAAAATGGGATTGACGAGGCTGATGAGAAGTCTCATCTCTAAGTTTCAAAACCTTGAAACATTGATCAGTCGAGTGTTTACAATGACCATGGATATGGCAGTAACTGAGTTTATCCTGTGGCTCTACTCTAGAAAGGTCATGCGTCATATTAGAAGAAACATTAGATACACTCCTGCGAACAGGGGACTGTCTTGACTTGTGTACCTGGCGCCTACGGCGGTAACAAAAATTGCTTGTATGACCAGACCTGTTACAAAAGGTACCCACTATCTAATACTGTATCATGGTGTAGGTGGGTTGAACGCGATATTTCGTGTAGGTGTATACAAATATAAGCATACAAATATAAGAAAATCGTACTCAACTTGGCATGGAATTAAAAGTGATTTGTGGTTGAAAAATATATTAATTGATCACTGGGAACCATTCAGTGTGTATGTATAAACTTTCCCACGCGCACATACTATCCAATACTCTATCATGGCGGAGGTGGGTTGAACGCGATATTTCGTGTAGGTGTATGTAATTCGAGCATACAAATATAAGAAAGTCGTACTCAACTTATATCTCTCTTGATAGCGTATTGGTTTACGTCACTGTAACTTTGTTACGGGTTAGCTGGGTTCGAATCCTCGGCTCGTCCACGTTTCAATTTCCAACGGATGCCTCCTTCGAGCGACTCTCAGTCTCGATTGCGATGGCATGGAATTAAAAGTGATTTGTGGTTGAAAAAGATATTAATTGATCACTGGGAACCATTCAGTGTGTATGCATATACTTTCCCAAACGCACATACTATCTAATACTCTCTCATGGCGGAGGTGGGTTGAACGCGATATTTCGTGTAGGTGTATGTAATTCGAGCATACAAATATAAGAAAGTCGTACTCAACTTATATCTCTCTTGATAGCGTATTGGTTTACGTCACTGTAACTTTGTTATGGGTTAGCTGGGTTCGAATCCTCGGCTCGTCCACGTTTCAATTTCCAACGGATGCCTCCTTCGAGCGACTCTCAGTCTCGATTGCGATGGCATGGAATTAAAAGTGATTTGTGGTTGAAAAAGATATATATATATATATATATATATATATATATATACATATATATATATATATATGTATATATATGAGTGGAAAAGGTGGTAGAGAAACGCGGGTTGGAGCGAGAACACTATATTCCTGACGTTTCGTCTACAAGCCTTCTTCAGAGTGACAGACAACATATGTACACAGTATGTATACTCTCCTTGCAGCTCACCTGGCTGGACATCTCAGAATGTCGCATGCTGATTGGCCCGATACTCCCTCCTCCATGACCAATCTGGCTGCTGCAAATGACAGATTATCAAATCCTTCTCTTTTGGTTGCTGACCTTTCTCTGTGTTATGCATGCAGACTCAACCAGCCTTCTCATTTTCCTTTCTAGCCCAGTACCATTTGCAAAGGAAGCAAGAGCCATGACCAACACACTAGCTAAAGCAGGCATCCAAATAGCATACAAATCCGGGTGTGTGTGTGTGTGTGTATTTATGTATGTATACACATGTACCGTAGTACTGGCTGCATAGTTATATGCAGTCAGTAATTTTAGGGGCATGAATGTAATGGTACCCCTACTGACCCCAATTTATAGTTTTTGTTATCCCCTGTTCTTGCCTCGAATGAGAAAAATGAAAGACAAAAAGAGAGACAGAAACAATGAAATATACAATATCCCTAATTGAATGCTATAAATAGCAAAGCACTGCACTACTAGATTACAATAAAAATAGGATCAGTTTAGAATAGGGGCATAACTTCATAAGTATTCAAAACATTAATACATACATACATACATATACTGAGGCTTTTTCCCCTTTACCTGGGAGGTAGCCAAAAAGAAAAAGGCATAAAATCATTCCCACCCATTCCATCCCTGAATACACTCCACACCCCTCCACCCTCCCTCCCATCTGAGCACCTCCTGAATGACGGGTCATCCCTGCACCTTGTCTAGTGCCCTGGGTCAGAAGCAGTGTTGCAAGACACAGCTTCTCCACATCCATAACTTCATAAGTATTCAAAATGTTAATAAACAGATATTAAAGAATAGTACTAAATAGTACATACATTCATATACATGTGCACAAAAAATTAGAGTGGAAAAAGTATGGGAATATAGGGAAAAAATCATCAAAGCATGTGTAAAACCAGTAGGGCAGAGTAATACTTTGTGACCTCCCGTCCGATAGCTGGTGAGAGACTGAAGCAGAGTGAATGTTTTGAGAAGATGTCAAGACTGGCTGCCCCGCTCTGTTTAGTATATGTTCACTTCCCAGCTCAGACCTACCTATTTTTGCCTCCTAGGCATGCGCGGCTCACCCCTGTGCTAAACTGGAACCAAAAACTGAAATGATCAATTATTGCTAGTTTGGAACCAAAAGTATCAGCAACTCAATGAATTGATAACTGATAACCTGATATTGTTATCGCGATAACGCCCACCTTTTTACTCTCATCTGTACCACATCCATGCACAATAAAAGACCCAAACCTTAGGGTTCTGGTTGGTAAACTCCTCCCAGACTGTCTTATGCCTTTACTCTTTTTAGGAATGTCCCCTTTGGGGCTACAGAGAATAGGATGCCTAATCCTGTTTTTGTTGGCATTTATATTCAGAGAAGTGGTACAGGGCAGTATTAAGGGTGGGGGGACAGCACAACAGAGGGACAGTTGCAATATAATAAAGTGTCATTTCTCAAGAGATGTCCTCTATTACATAATGATGTGTGGCTCTGGTCCATAGGGGTGCCCCATAAAGTATCAGCTGCATGCTCCTGAGCAGATTTTAACCTCACAATATTATGCAACCAATAACCTAGACAATTACCTATTACTTACTAGCTGATGGTAAAGTTCAGTAAAAATACACAAAAATGCACCAAATTTTTTTTCCCTAGAGGTCTAAGGGAAGGGTAGAGGACTGTTACATGCATGATTACATTTATTGGAATTTGAAGCGAGTAATTATTACATTATTGTACAGAACTAAAGTATTTTAAAACTACTATGGAAGTAAATGTAATTTTTTCATTATTCTCTTTATCAAATGATCATAAATTAAAGCTTAGGTTAAGCAAAGCCATGAAAGTATATTCGCAATATTTAATCAAGTGCACAACATTAGGACTCACACTGAGCGCCCTCTTTCCTTAGAGGGATAACAAGTGCAGGCCAAGTATTACACACGATTACAGTAGTCACTTCTGCGGGTATCTTTGCCTCTGACAATGTATAGCACATAAAACAAGAACTCATTAAGTCCTTTGTCTACATTCTTCCAAAACAATGAAAATATGTAGACTGGGGCATAATTTTTTTCCTTCTGGTTTTAAAAACTAACTTCAATACTTGGTTGGTAAGCAGAGTTTAAATCTTGTCAGTCCAAACACCTACATCAGGACACTTTGCAATACAAGGATATATATCATAGCATTAAGGAAAGCCCACATAACATAGTTCATAATTTCATAGTATCAAATGGATGGGATAAAATATAATTACCATACATGCCGGCATATATATCGACACAAGAAAAAAGAGAAAAAAAAAGAAAAAAGAAAAAAAAAAAAGTGTGGGAGGGGGGAGGTTTGACCTGAATGCCAAGTACAAAATATGTAACAAGCTGAACAACCTGCATCACTTGTTACACAACACTCACCATAACTTGGAGTCCACTACAATTACTTCCTGCAGAATCTCATGTCTAGCTGTATCACTTCTGACCTGATCAGTGTGGCAAAGATGGATAACACATGCTCCATTACCACGAGGTGCTTAAGTGTTAAATGGTTTTTAATGCGTATGAAGCGGGTGTATGGTCTGACTCGGCCACCCCTCCCCCAACATTATAAAGGAGAAATTGCCCTTGGCATGTACCTATGAATCTCTTGTTTGGCAACCATTACAATATTTAGTATTAATCAATGGCAGCTCCTTGAGGGACGAAATAGGACGAGAGGGCATCAAGTATGTATGACATATTGTCATTACACACAACATTCCAGGGAGCTACAACTATTGTATCCTTAGAGATCACAACATGGGAAACAATGTGCAAGTTGACCCTGTTGTATACGTCTGAAGTCTCCCCTCCCCCCATCTCATCCTGCCAAGCTGCCAATGATATTGGTTTACACAACACAGCATTTTGGTAGTACAAAATGTTGGTACAACAGCTCAACAAACTTGCCATTTGCTAGATGATTAGCAGTACGCCACTTGCCATAACTTTCACAGTCCACTAGTTATTTGCTACTGAAATTCATTGTTGATGTATGTTTTTGAGGGATTATATGTAGAGGTGAATGAAGGACACAATTCTTGGTCCAAGTTAATTCCTTCACCCACATTTACATACTTGGCACAATGTATCAACAGATAATAACTATGGTTTACACAGCACAGCATTATGGTAATAGAAAAGTTTGGTACAACAGCCCCACAAAACTGCCATTAGCATCAGCCGATTGGTTTGCCAATGGTGTCATCAAGCAGTCAGCTGTTGTCCATTACACAAGATAAGAACTATCCTTCTACCACTAGGAGCTGTGCAGTAACTACTGTACAGACTTGTCTCTTCCACCAGGTGTTATCAAAGATACAATAAATAATGTGACCAATATTACTGGGTCTTGCAAACTTTGGCTGAACTGGCTACCTCCTTTATAAAGGGAAAGAAGCCTTTAATTTATATAGAATAGGCTCTAATAATGTGCTAGAAAACACATACAAATTCTTGGCCTCTTGATGGAATCAATGCTGCTTTAACCTGGGAGTCAACGTATCTGGCAAGTATTGGCCTAAAATTGAATTACACCTCCGAATTTTATGAGTCGACTTGTACATCGGCATATACAGTACCTAACCTTTTCTGTTGCACTAAGGAAAGTCTAGTAACAAAAAGCACTTGAATCTTTTTTCCCAATTTTACAAAACATGGCAGCATTAAGGAAAAGGAAAAGAAAAAAATCTTAATAGTATTTTGATTCAGAAATACATAATATGCACAAACAAGGATGAAGAGTGAGACACCATAACCCAAAACAATGAATGCTGTGTTTCTCTTCATGGTATAACCTTCTCCAGCCTGATCACTTTTATAGGTCCTTGTACGTTTTCAGGGAATAAAGTAAAATGGCAACAATTGTTTTCATAATGAAAAAAAGTTAAGTCAATAGTGCACTTAATTGTATGTTATCCCTGTATTAAAACCTTACAGAATTGTGTGCATTCTTAAGTCTAATAGGTCAGGTCAATTAGTTTTCCACCTCTGCAAGGAATCCTGCCCATTAAACTAGGACTGCTTAGGTTACATTATGACTTTCCACTAGGTTATAAATGTGGTGAATTTATTTCATTTTATTCATTTACTATTATTTTTTTTTTACTGGCAACACAACCATTTTTTTCTTTTTTATAAATCAAGTCTGATATTCAAAAAAGAGGATACCTATTTTTTAAGGACTATATCATCACTTTACTTTCCATATACAATATTTTGCAACCAATTTCCAAAGTTACTTCAGACTGAGGGGGGAGGGGGAATTTCCAATATATATTTCGAAAAGCTTTTCAATAATTTCAAGTTTGGGGTTAAACTTTGGCAGTTCTGCCAATATATCACATACAAGTCTTGCTTCACTTTGTTACATTTCTTCATTCCCACCTTTTAGAACTGATAGGTTAAAACAATCACAAGGCAATGAAAAGGTTCATCACATAGAATTTTTGCTACATGATTGTCACTGTCTTCTATCCGCCAGTCCAAGTATACATTAGGCAGGAAACTTCAAACCAACAATGTCCAATGCACTAGCAATGTTCCCACTCGTAACAACACCATTCTTACTACCTTCACTACTCCTCCGTTCTTTCTGGATTCGACGATGCAGAAGGTTCAGTTGGGGTTGTAGATGTATTTGTTGTTGTTTCTGAAGTTGTGATTGAGGAGGAAGTTGCAGTTGTACTAGTGGTGGTAGAGTCAGTTTGGGTGGTACTATTGTTGGAAGGAGTGGTTGGGGATTCTTGGGGATAATCTACTATTTTCCTTCGGCTCTGCATGACATGTTGTTGTTGTTTGTAGTACACTTTGAAAAGACCTTTCACCAACAGAAATGCACCTCCACCCTAAAACATGGGATAAAATTAAATCAATTATCTTTCAGAAGTGCCTGCATGCATCTATATATATATTTTTTATTTCTTTTACCTAGTATTACTAGCTGAAGTATCAAACTATTCCCTTGCAATTCAAAGACTACGGAGACAAAGATATGACAGCTTGAAAACCAAATGAAAATGACAGAAATTATAAGGCACATTTCTAACAGGACTAACAAATGGTGCTAGAGAATATACGAGAAATACAAATAGAAAACAATACTTGAATAACATTTTCTATGACAAGTGATTTGATTTAATGCCACAAAATCCTGCTTTCAGAGAGAGCTAGAATAGTGTCTCCTAATAGCAGACTTTTCAAAGCAAGAAATCTATAGTAGTATGCCCTTTTTGTAAACTCGCTCTGCTATGCAGCCCTGAACTGCTTCCACTCCTATCATCAAACAATGATTAGACTGATAAAACTCACCAATAACGTTCTGGTGAGGTTGTCCTGAACTGCCGGAAAAAAGAGTCGCCCTGTAATTGAAGACAAGGTAGGGAGAGAAAGAGCACCGCACAGGACACGTGTGGCGCATTGTGGGTCGCTGATGACTGCTGTTGTGCTCACACCGCTCACCTGCTCATACCTGAAAACAAAGCTTCAAATTACTAAAAATACAGCAACCACTCTTTAAACACGAGATTGAGACTTCATAAGAGCATTCAAGAAACAGTTCCTAATGTGGCTTCATGTTACCAAGCAGTCAATACTCCAAGTACAAGAAATCTATATATAAAGGGGATATATACCCTTAACCAATTTCATGTATTGAAACAAGACTGGTACTACAGTTGCTTGAGGAATAAATTTGGTTCTGTACATTATTTCATGTTTCTTCACCATACAGTGCTACCAGCACAATCACCCCTTCATACAATCTCCTCTTAGAATCCTTTCCCAAATATGTATTTCTCATTACAGTTTTTACTCTCTCAAGGTATTTACTTGCTTTTCTCAATCTACATTCTACCTCCACTCCTCCCTTTCCCACCACATGTGCCCCCAAGTATATAAAGCTATCCACTTCCTCCAGCCTCTCCCCCTTATACTCACTTCCAATTTGCTGCCATCCTCTCCCCTTGCACATCTCATCACCTTACTTTTATCCACACTTATCTTCAACCTCCTCCTTTCCCACACCTCCCCAAACTCCATCATTAACTTTCTTAATCCCTTTTATAAAGTGGATTATTTGTTTCATGGTTGGCAGTAGCTAGTAAACTTGCACATGATCTCTAAAAGACTAGTCTTTTGACAAACATTCTCCATCCTTTATTCAAACCACAACAACTAAATTTTGAACACATACTTTAACTACACCTCATAACCAATACAACTGAACCTCACTACTTGCTGATCAGCAACTATACATGTCTAGCCTCTCTTAAAGAAGAGAGGCTAGAGGAAGTGGATTGTATTTAGGGTAATGTATAGCAGGGAAAGTAGTACAGGTTAAGGTTTCTAGGGATGGACAGAAAAATACTATAGAAAGGGGTGTTGTGCCTATGACAATGAAACACCTATGTGACATGAGCATGTACAAGTGAATCTAAGTCCAGTAGCTCATTCTCTGAAAAAATTGTGATATCTGTGCATAAAGGGGGTGGGGGCATGGGGGGAGCACATATTTTCTATCTATACAGTAAGTCCTCGTTATACAGTACATATGTGTTCCTGAAAACCTTACCGCAAATTGAAATTACCGTATACCGAACCCACTATAACATGTAATAATAGGATATGGCAGACGTACCTTCTCCCTGCTCTTTCTTCTTCAAAATATCTGGCGGATACAGAGTCTGTGAATTTTTCTTACCATAAATAGAATCGAGGGTAGTAATTACCAAATACCGTAACTGTGAATTTACCAGATAAAGAATTACCATATGAGGAGGACTCACTGTATCAATTTATCAAATAATTTTTCCCCTCACGAGGGAAGTAATCAAGTCAAAAGGCAAGTACCCACTCCCACCCATTCCATTTCCCTCCACCACCCTTTCCTCCCCCTAATCTTAGGGTGATGGATGGGAGTGAAATGGGTGGGGTATTCCCTGTCTGGGATACTGGCTACATGTTACTGTGTAGTAGCGGTAGGGATTATATGGGGCACCCGTACAGACCTGAGCCACATATAATTTTGTCATGTTAGAGGATAAAGAAACGATGCTACTTAATTGTACTGTGACTGTCCCTACATTATGCTGCCCACCCCACCCTCTTAATACTGTCCTGTACCACTTCTTTATGCATGTATTTCCATTTTTGCCTGTCATCTATGAAAAAAAAAAAAAAAAAAAATCTATATATATATATATATATATACGGACACAGTTTCCCACTTGGGTCATAAAGGCAGCTTAAACAGGATGGAATGATGAAACTAGGCATCCTCTAATCTCTGTAATCCTAGGGAGTACATTCCTACAAAAAGTCAAGATAAGAGGGTCTGGGAGGGTGTTAAAAAAAAAAAAGTAAAAAAAGAAAAAAAAAATAATAATAATAATAATAATAATAATAAAAAAAATAAAAAAAAAAATAAATTAAGGTCTGGGCCACATATCTGCAGTTTTACATTATTTGTAGCCCCTACATTTCCCTAACCTTGCAAATAGCAGACTTCACATGTACATAAGCCCTCTCCATGTAGATACACATACATACCTGAAAGCAGGAAGAAGGTATTTAAGAAAGGGAAGACGTTGTACAGATGCCCGAATGAGTCGAAGAACTTTATCCTCCCAGCGTACCATTTTTCCGAGAAGAAGAAAGATTGGGATTGTGGGCAGCCCAACCAGAAGCACCAGTGGGTCTGCTTGTTCCATCAGGGTCATGCCCTCTTGATAACCTACCACCTGTGCCAGAGGAAAAAGAAAAAAATAATTGAAAACACAGATAAACTCTTGTAGAGAAGAACTGCTGTCATCAGTTCAGCCATGATGAGTACTTGATCTAAATGGATGGCTAGGATCCCGATCAATCTATTACTCCTATTCTCTCTTGCAGAAGATCTGCAGCCTTCACATAACCAGCAACTGCCTCAATAGGCTAGCTGCAGCATCCACCTGCACTGAGTGCCACAATAATGAAGAAAATCAATTAATTGTTGTTGTAAGTTTCACTATGTAGAAAACACACAGCCCCACAGTGGCTATCAAAGGTTCTTAGAACCTCCCACAGATCTCTATGCGAAGAAAATCTGGAATACTGCCTGTGTTGTATTAATGTATTTACCTAGTTGTATACAGAGGAGGGGAGCTATGCTTGTCTTTGTATCTCTCCGCATCAAATTTTATCTTAAAATCTTGTATAGTGTTTGCACATAATGTTTTGTTGTCTAATTTGTTCCATGTATTTATCACTCTGTGTGGGAAACTGCCTGTGTTGTATTAATGTGGGACTGTTTCTATGTCACCGGGTGAAAGTAGTAGGAAGAGGAGAGAAGTCATGTTGTCAGCTCCCCTTGTGCAAGTGTAATAAATACAGTTGAAATTAATAAAGTCCTTGGAGTCAAGCAAAGCACAAACATATAACTCTTTCTACTTAAATGTTAAAATTCCCCTGAATTTACCTGCATTATGGTGATTGCACCATATGTAACTGCACTCCAGTATATTGAGCCAACGACCACACCAGCAGCCACAAACGGGCAAACTAGGTATATAAATGCATCAACTCTGTCAAGAAAGAGCATCAGCTGACCTGGAAACAGAGAATTACAATGCAGAAATTGAACACATGAGGAAGTAACCAATTATCTATAGCAAATAAACATATGGGAACAAAGATGTATCAAATGTTTACTTCAGTTATAATTTACAGCAAAAGTTCTTTCATGATCTTTGAAGATTACACTCTCAAATGGACCAACATAAGGTATTGGCTAATATTCAGATGATACAAAGCAAATATCAGAGAGAATTGTCTCCCTGGTGTCCATCTTCGAGGTAAAATTACTGAAGCTACATAACAAACAATTCTTACCCATGTTAGGGAAGGCAATGAGGTACTGCACACCACATTGAGGACAATTGACTTTGACTGTGGAATTGCCCTTCTGTTTTTCATCAACCCATCGCTGCAGACATGACTGATGCACCTGTGTGAACATAAGCTTTGAATGACATACATGTACAGAAAAAATTCATTTTAATGAGAGAGAGAGAGAGAGAAGGAGAAGGAGAGGAGAAGGAGAGGAGAAGGAGAGGGGAGAGAGAGGAGGAGGAGAGGAGAAGGAGAGAGAGGAGAAGGAGAAGGAGAAGGAGCAGGAGAAGGAGAGAGAGAGAGGGAGAAGGAGAGAGAGAGAGAGAGAGGGAGAAGGAGAGAGAGAGAGAGAGAGAGAGAGAGAGAGAGAGAGAGAGAGAGAGAGAGAGAGAGAGAGAGAGAGAGAGAGAGAGAGAGAGAGAGAGAGAGAGAGAGAGAGAGAGAGAGAGAGAGAGAGAGGGAGGGAGGGAGGGATGGAGGGAGGGAGGGAGAGGGAGGGAGAAGAGAGAGAGAGGGAGAAGGAGAGAGAGGGAGAAGGAGAGAGAGGGAGAAGGAGAGAGAGGGAGAAGGAGAGAGAGGGAGAAGGAGAGAGAGGGAGAAGGAGAGAGAGGGAGAAGGAGAGAGAGGGAGAAGGAGAGAGAGGGAGAAGGAGAGAGAGGGAGAAGGAGAGAGAGAGGGAGAATGAGAGAGAGAGAGAGGGAGGAGAGAGAGAGGGAGAGGGAGGAGAGAGAGAGGAAGAGGGAGGAGAGAGGGAGGAGAGAGAGGGAGGAGAGAGAGGGGGAGGGAGAGGAGAGAGGGAAGAAAGAGGGAGGAGAGAGAGGGAAGAAAGAGGGAAGAGAGAGAGAGAGGGGAGAGAGGGAGGGAGGGAGGGAGGGAGAGAGAGGGAGAGAGAGAGAGAGAGTGGGGAAGAGAGAGCGAGAGAGAGAGAGAGAGAGAAGGAGGCTCATTTTCACAACTAAATTTTATCATCATTTGAGGATGCTGACTTACCCATTTAGTAGTTCCTCTGCATTTGCACGGCTTGACCCAGGGAGCTGTTTCATCATCTGCATCACTGGCATAACAAACCCAGCAATACCTGAAGGCAATTATTAATTTTATCAACACCTGACCTTTGGTTAGAAGAATGATTCACAGAATGTAATAATTAAATGTAAAACGATATATGTATTAAAAAGAAAAGTTATCACTAGCCTTCCAAGGCATTAAAAATTTCAAATTCAAAATGGCATCAAATTGCATTATTTTTTCATTCCTTATACACTTGTCCATACAACTGTAAAACTATTAATAATAACATCGCTGATGATAATAATAGAAATTATAATGATTACCATAATCATAAATTCATGATTACCATAAGAAGAGCTAAGAGATGGAGGAAAGGGTGATGGATGGGGGTGGAATAGACATGAGTGAAATGGGTGGGAGCGATGAGAGAGTACAAAACTCACTGCAGGGCACAGTATTATTTTAGTTGCGCACACCTACATGATATAGCATTAGAAAATTAAAACATAGTATGCAATTTTTCTTGGCAGATATAAATAACAAAAACCTTGCTACATGCATATCTACTAATGAACATAGTTGCTAGGATACAGTACAGATGCCATGCTGTCATCTGTCCAGTCCAGTCACTGTCAGCTAGACAATGGCTTTCACGTTGTGGGCCACGTATTCTCCAGCTTCAGGTGATGTTAATAAGTTCTATTACAAAGACAAAAGGGCTTCCTTGGACGATATGAGAGAACAAGGGGTTCTTCCATCGTCTGTTAATTGCCCTAGTTACAATAATAATCAGGCTGTCAGCATCTGTGATAAGAACAACCTGAATGATCTTTAGAATTTGAGGTATCAAGTTACTAAATATAGGTTAGGTTAAGTAGGTTAGGTCAGAATAGACGAATTTATCATCCTTTCATTTCTTTGACCTCGGCATCTCAAAACAAACATGGCGTATCATTCAACTGCTGTAACTTTGTTCATTAGTAAATTGGTTTTGACAACTTTTTTGTTATTGATTTCTGCCAAGAAAATCATATATGTTGATGTATTTTTATTTCCAAATTAATAATCCGTCTTCTATTGCTATATCACATAGTTATAGGTGTGCCCAAATAAAAACTTACCCAGGGCAGCCTCAAACTCCATACCAGACCAGATTGACTTCCAAAGAGGAGATTCTTGGTCTGAAGGTTGCAGTGGACCACTAAATGCTATGAGGAAGGCCCTCTAAATCTTACTAAGTAAACTAAGTCTTCTAATCTAACAATATTTAGTTAATTCTTTCAAGTCAGGTATAGAAGAGGCATTTCTCTTTGCTAATACTGACAATGTCAATCAGGAGTACTACCAAGTCTATCAGGTTGTTGCCGACTTGACCTGATGAGGGTTCGAGTCAAGAGTGGCAACCAATGAATTACGCTTGAATATCTCCAATGAATTATACATCTATCTCCACCATCAGTTTGCTCAGTACTTATCAAATACAATTGGTCTCTGCTTGTAACTATATAGTATATCAGGTTTTAGTGAGGAATATCCAAACAGGATGCAGAGGGCGTAACCCATGGCAATGAAGCATAAATTTCTGAACTAGACCAAATACACCTAAAATACCATTACCATACCAAGTATATGGACAAGTTAAAATGTCAATTCTATGATCTTAATACACACTATGTTAATACATTCATACAACGTATTATGCAAACATCAAGCCTATGTTCATTACATTGTAATAACAAGTTCTTATAAATACGCATATGTAAAAAATTGACAACTTTCTGCCTTTCAAGACGACAATCCATGATTTTCGGACTTTCATTTTTTCTATTTTTTTTTTTCTTGACTTACTTCTCCTCATTGGCCGCACTGGCACTGGGCACCTGCGTCTGTTTACCATCAACCTCCATGGCCAATCCAAATTTTGTTTCGTCCCGTCATTTAAATCCAATAGAGTCGATGCAGATGCCAAAGTATCAATTTCCTCTTCTTGCTGATTACGTTCAGTTTGTTTTGGTTGTTGACGTGCCCGCAGCGCCACCTAGTTGCATGAAGGAAAACAAAAGAAATACGAACTTATAGTTAGCATTAAAACAACAAAGTTCTAATCACAGAATTCATTATAAGTTTTTAAACCAACATATTCGTGCAAGAAATAATGCTGGTTTAAATTGATCATCGGATTGCATGTAGACGTAAACAAAGAAATGAGAGAATGGTTGCAATACTTTCAGGGAGGGTGGGGTGACAATGGAAAAAGACATAGACTATATACCCGCATCTATTTTCCATTTAATCTAGTTTTCATTAAATGTTTAGCAGCATTAAGGAGACCCTCATATCATACAAAGAAAAATAGAATACTACCAACTTAGAGAATTACAATATTTCTACAGTCAAAATAATATTCGCAGTCTTGAAATATTACGCAATAGCGTAGACAAGGTTCATTTCATAGTGGGTGGGGGGCCGCACTTTTCCATAGGGGGGCATATATACCGTTTGACGTTCGACTACAGCCATTTTTTCACTTAACATTCTCTTCCTTAACTTAAGCTAAACGTCCCAGCGGAATGGTTTGATTTGGGGGCAGTGTATTGTTAAAGTAAAAAAGAAAGAAACACAAGTTGAATATAATTATTCAAACAATGAGGCATACAGACAGCAACAGTGAAATGCGCATCTCCAATTAGCTGTATTTTTCTTTTGTTATGCGATTTTGCAAATATAGACACAAAACGTTCCATGTCAATATTTTTTCGTTCTGTTTAGGCGAAATAATGCCAAATGATGAGAGTCTGCTGTCATGTGTTATAGTTGGTAGCAGTACCAATGCTATATTAATTTGTATAAACAAGTCTGGAAATGTCTTTTTATATGGATTCATGAGTATTGGAAGTTCCCTAACTGACTAATCTATCAGTAAAAAATAAACAGATTAATTTTCAGCTGGGATGTAACAGTTACTAAACCATAAAGACAAGAATTTAATTTGATAAGGAACATCTTACCAAAGTGTCATCCACAAACGACAACTGGCTTATCACTAATTTCTCTCAACTTTCACTTACCAACTCCAACCCTCGCCCCTCCCCTTACTTTTGCCTCCCTTACCACGCCATCCATACACACGCTAAACAACCATGGTGACATTACAGAGCCCTGGCGCACCCCACTATCACTTCATACCACTCAATTTCTCCTCACCCTATTCTCAAACCTTACTACTTAGGCCTACGTAAAAACTTTAGACTGCCCCTAACAGACTTCCCCCTACCCCATTCATCAGAGGCAGATCCAGACTTTTTTTGAGGGGGGGGGGGCTGAACTATTTATGAGTAAGTGGGAAGCGACCGGAATCAGCTGGGGAACAATTTTAGACGCATTTTGAAGCTATTTGCAAAGGTATATTGAGGAAATGGTTAATAAATTAGATTGCAATGGTAAAAAAAATTATACACACGCACATACATGGCTCTTCCTGAAAAGTAGAATACAAGTATGGCTAAAAATAAAAATGACACTTCAAGTTTTTCCATCCCTCTTTCCCAGCGTTGCGCTACAGCATCGTACGAGATCACCTCGACCAATCAGCATTCATTGCCATCGTGACGCCATCGTACGATGCTCTATCTAGCTAAAACCGACGAAAGCCAATTGCGCTCCAACACCACCATGACGCTGTCATATGAATACTTACAGGTCCGGTTTGGCCTTCGGACAGTGTCAATTAAATCCAAAATACGTTAGATATATATTAAAAAGGAGGGTCGGTTAAAAACAAAAACAAAAAACGAGCAAATAGTTCTCTGACAATGGGATGTCAAAGGCAAAAATTGGGTGGGGGCCTTCAGCCCCTTCAGCCCCTTCAGCCCCCCCTGGATCCGTCAGTGCCATTCATCTACAATACACTTCATAAAACCTTTCTGTCAACACTGCCATGCGCTTCCCAATCCATGAACATTTAAAAATATCCTTGCGCTTTGGGAAAAATGGACCGAGTTGGGCAAGAGTCAGGTATATGGGGGAGCCAGCTAAGCATATTTGTAATGTATTATACCATTACAGAGAGGAATGCTCAGGAATACCATATGGGCACGTTAGGCGGCGATCGCATTGTATATAAATGCTGTGGATGTGTCAAAAAGAAAAATTGTAAATCTCACTCCTCTTGAACAGGAAATAGAGAACATATCAGTAGACCTAATTTTCATCGACCTAAAGATGGTAGGAATACCTAGATTATATGATATCCTTTAAAATTGTAACCACTGAACAAGGGCTAGATAAGCCAGATGACAAATCAGAAAAAATGGAAATTAAGGAGACAATTGATAATTACGAACCTACTAATAGGAAAATCATTTATACATGTTGGCAGTAAAAACGGCTAATATGGATGAGAAAAGCCATAGTAAGAGATTACAAAGCATAAGACACAAGGTTGCTTGATAGTGGACTTTGATGTCTAAGACTAATTAGAGAAAGCAATAATAACAATAATAATAGTAATAATAATAATAATGATAATAATAATAATAATAATAATAATAATAATAATAATAATAATAATAATAATAATAATAATAATAATAATAATAATAATAATAATAATAATGATAATAATAATAATAGTAATAACAACAACAACTACAACAAAAACAATAATAATAACGATAATAATAATGATAGTAATAATGATAATAGTAATAATGATAATAATAATAATATAATAATAATAATAATAATAATAATAATAATAATAATAATAACAACAACAACAACAACAACAACAACAACAACAATAATAATAATAATAATAATAATAATAATAATAATAATAATAATAATAATAATAATAATAATAATAGTAATAATAATAATAATAATGATGATAATAATAATAATAATAGGTAAATAAAGCAACTAAAAACTGCCAAAATATAAGTTATAGTCTATGAAAACAGAAATTTATGACTGAGATCAAAATATGTAACAATGAGATTGTAAAAAGCATCGCATTAAAGAACAAATGATTATCGAACTTAATGAAAAACATAAAATTGAAATTGTGAAAACTATCAAGGCTAAGAATGTTGAGTAACAATTTCATCAAATGTACTCCCAATAATATATGACCAAGGTGGTTCGTTATATTATATGGAAGGAGTAAATAATATAACATTTGTTGTGTATTTCAATGTTTTGAGTGGCTTAAGCCAAAGTGCCGTGTGTGTGTGTGTTTATCTAATAGAAGTTTACAGGAAAAAACAACGCTCGTTGGGTTCAGTCCCCTCCTCTCCAATTTACTATACCTAGCTCCAAATATATCCACAGCTCCAACTTATTCTATGTCCTTGATTTCCAGTTATCATATTTAGATTTATGTTCATGTATTGTTCCAGCTTGGGCTATATCACCCAAGCTGTATTTTTTCCATATCCTCTTGACATTTGGTCTTTCTTAATTTGTTCCCATAACATCTTAAAACCATCCCATCTTTAATCAAGAGAACTCTTCTGTAAATGTAGTATATCCCCTTTAGTGACCTGAATACTATAATAATAATATCACCTCTTTCTCTTCGATCTTTCAAAGTTGGTAGACCAAATGCTTTTACTCTTTCCTCGTATGATTTATCTGCCAGGATGGGGACAAGTCTGGTTGTTGCCCTTTGTACTCTCCCAATATTGCTCATAACATTCACTCTGTGTGGGGGTCGTACCTCTGACGCATATTCCAGTCTTGGGCGGATCAGGCTTTCTATAGGTGTTTTTCATCATCTCTTCATCCACGAAGTGAAAAGACATTATCTTTTGCATCAGTCCTTACGTCTCTTACACAATCCTGTTGATATGCCTGCCCTGCATTTTAAATAAACTATTTAAATCAAAGAATAAACAGTATAATACTTCCTACTATAAATATTATTACGATAAATGGTAATTAATGTGGTATTAAAATCAAATACTCTCATACTTTCCTTCTACAACAAATAAATCTTTAAACTTCACATCACGATCTGAAATAACAATAAGTATCTCTGGACCCACAGGCCAGCGTATTGTATATTCATTAAAGGCGTTGTCAGATCAAAAAATGAGATTAAATTACTTATCATATGGTTCATAGTTATTCCGTTCGAACGTATATTAATGACCAAGAGACACAAGGGAGTCTACCCGATTTTGACAGATCACGGGAAATTCCTGACTGGTGACGTCACGAGAAGGGCATAGGTTACAGTCAAAGTTCCGTCAGCAATTAATAAATAATTTGAGTTTCAGGATGTTATGTAACTTCTAAGTGGGGGATTGATGTCGGTATACAGAAAACCTACTTGGACGCCTTTACAAAGTGGAAAGACGCACTTCTTCAAGAAAGAGCAGAGTGGGATAAGGAGGGAAAATCCTACATAAAAAATGTTTATGTTGAGGCTAATGCAACTACGAAGAAAAATATTAGCCATTTTTTCACCCTTTCAGCTGGATTACATAATTAATCAATGGAATTACCGTGAAACGATGGTCTGAAGTGGATAGCCGAGCAATAACTTGTAATTCAAGTCCGAAAGACTAGAGGAGAAATTCATGAGCTATACTTGTTGCATTGAGAAATGGCCGTTAGGGCGGAAGACTGGGAGTCCCCCTGTGTTGCCACATATAATTATTTCATAATTTTTATTTTATTTTATAATTCTATTTTATGATTTTATAATGTTGCCACATATAATTATATTATAATTTTTTGTCACACACCACCACTGAAGTAAAAATCAAAGCAATGTTTTCTATACAAAGGTTTCGTTTCCTCGAGTCTAGACATGGCATATCAGATAGAGAGAGCGACGCTGCCGCTACATCTAATCTCTGGCCCCGCCCCCCTCACACTGCATTCAGAAAACATTACATCCACACGCACGTTCTCGCCATGGATGCCCATGTGTGGCAACACCGGGAAATCTCCTAGCCACGCCTTAGCGGTCATTTCTCGTTGCGTTGACTATAGCAACAAGTGTGGCCATGCATGTAAATTTGCCACTTGATGAAATTATTTTCTTTGTTCGTTACCGTATGTTTTTATTTTTAGAGTGCGTGTTTTAAACAGGGCAATCATTTCGACAAGGAAACAGTAAGAACATTATCAAACTTTCAAAATAAACCAAACAGACTTCAAAACACTACGGTATTCCATCACGCACTGAAATTGTTCTTTCATCCTTAATAAAATAATAAGAATTCAGCTTATCTTTATTAAAGGTGTTTTGAATGAGATGAGAAAAGCTTCTGTAAGTGTTTTTTTGTTTTATTTATTACGCAATAGCGTCATATAGTGGGGAGAGGTTTTCATAATGAACGTAGGAAGGCAACTGAGATACACATGCTTACACACACATACACTTATATACACACACACACATAAAATACATGAGTTGCAGGTATCTAATATAATACAGGACACTGGGTATTGTACATACATTCAAAGGGAAGTAAGCTAGAGATGCGACGCAGGGCATCAGGTATTATGAAATCCCACCAAAGCTGGGGTAACTGACTAGAATTTCATCGCTCCTCTGTCTTCCTTACTTGTTATACCAATCTAAAGTCATGTTCATGTTGGTTACAGATTTCTGCTCTAATTTATTTGCTAAATCTCTGAGTATAAAGGATCTTTGAGAACCTTGGTAAAAAATACTCGTGTTCTTTCTACCTTTCCGGCCCTTGAACACACCGTCACTGTTGTTGTAGGCAAGGCTACACTATAATTGGCTCCCTGTCTTTTGTCAGAGATGACCGACATAACCTGCGTGGCAGTTTTTGGACCTCGTGCGTTACTAGAATCTGACGAGTCATCATTTGTTTCAGGCTTGGGTTTGGACTTTCCAATCAATTCAACGGAATCACCGTATTGGTCATCCTGATTGCCACTATTAGCTTTAGAAACATTAACAACATAAGAGAGTTTTGGTTTGTGTTTGCTTGATAGGTTGCTTACTCACAGAAAGGATTGATGTTTTCTTTTTGACAGAAAGGGCATACTCCAAGCACAATAGTGCATTCTTTTGAATCATGTGACTTGGTGCACCTTTGATATCTTTTCATTTCCTCGAATTTATCCTTTCTGGCAGGGAGTGTGTTGTATCGTGTACAGTCATAAGTTTTATGATTTTGCTTACAAAATAAGCGTGACCTCCAGCCTACTGTGGTTGAATAAGTTCCTATTGATGCTGTTGTTTTGTTACGTTTCGGAACTTGGTTATTACCATTAGGATGCAAGTAGTAGGTAAAGTGCCATGTTGGTCCCCAGCAACAGTGAATGGGTTCGTACGTACGTAAGGATGATGTGATTCACCTTGGTCTTTTGGGTCACGTGTTAGACTCGTAATCGAGAGCTATTACCCTCCCGGAAGAGAGCTTAGAGCTCGTATGACCGATATATGGGTAATGCTTTGACCTTACACGCACACACACCCAACTCCCCGCCCACAAGAGTTAGAGTCACGACTCGCACAGCAGCGATACTGAAATAATTTTCAGCCCTGAGCAGGATTCGAACCAGGACTGCTGTAGTGACAGTCTGGGATTCTACCAACCGCGCCACCGAGTCGTGTACGTGTGTCTACGTGTGGGGAGGAGTTTGTGACGTCATACGCTGATGACGTTGGACGTTTTTGATTGGTTGTATGTGTGAGTATGTGTGGTTTGATTGATGTATAGTTGTGTAAAGGGAGGAGTTTGTGTACCTTGAGACTTATGTATATGGGTGTGGTCTATAGGTATGTAAATAGTTGAGAGGATTTGATGATCGGCATTGCTTGGACCAAAGAATGATCTTGGAGATGTATTTAGAGCGTAAAAAATGTGTCTGTTTTGCAAGGGTAGGACTGCGTTCCCGCGTTCCATAGCCTTGCGTCACATTTTTTCAATCATCAACTTAGTCCTTAGGTATGTATAGGTGTGGTCTATAGGTATGTAAAAAAATGGGAGGAGTTGATTGACGTTTGATTGTCTATAGAATGACGTCAAAATGTATGCTTGTAGGTGCTGCATAGTATAATGCGACTTGCGACTTGCTAGGTAAGACCACCCGCTCGCGCGGGATCGGTTTTTGTGGGAGGGGAAGAATGTCTGTAAGAAAATGAAAAGATAGTAGTGTATAAAAGAGGGCTATTGCCAGCGCGCTTTTTCGTGAGCGATTAGGGGCGGTTGGTGGTCGTGGCTCGGGAGAAATGGGCAGGGAACTTGGACGGCGGCGCCGACGCCTGGGATTAGAATCACCAAAAGTTGAGAAAATGGTAGGAGGCGTAGTAGTAGAGAAAGGTGGAAAAACGGAAAAATCTTTAGTGGGAGGTAAACTGAAATGAGAAGATGTAGTATAAGAGAAAGTTAGAAAGGAAGCGAATTTTAGTCGAAGAAAAAGTACGTGTAGATGTTTGTGCGTGGGGCGTGGCTATGTTCGTGAGAGGTGTGTGTATGTATCTTACGGGAAGTGAGTAGAGTTCACTTCCCGCGTGTAGAGAGCGCGTTCCTGATTAGCCCCAGGTTGGGCATGAGCGTTCCTGTTTAGCCCCAGGTTGGGCTTGAGCGATGAGCGAGCGATGTCCGAAGCGTAGTCAGGAGAGTGGATCCAATGGCGGTGCGAGGGGGGCAGGCGGGCGGGTGTTGTTTTATCTTTCTCCTTCCAAGCACAACTCTGAAAGCAGAGAATTACGTGACTTGGGAATTGTGTGTAAATGTCAGAAGTGTAAACCCGCTCGCCAGCGTCAGCGAAGAGGCCAGGGCGTGGGTGCGGGCCGGTCGGCAAGAGAGGCTCCCCAATTCCTCTCCCGCGACCAGCCGGCGAAGAGTTAAGGGCTCTGAATCAGAGTTGAATTGTGGGCCTCTGCTAAGCCAGCAAAAAGTGTGCGTGTATCTCTTTCTTCCAAGCACAACTCTGAAAACAGAGAATTACGTGACTTGGGAAATGTATGTATTTGTCTTTGGTGTAAACCCGCCTGCCGACGTCAACAAAGAGGTCGGCCTGTGCCAGACCGGCAACAGCAAAGGAGAAAAGTCTCCTTGCCGCCACCGGCCGGCGAAAATTCCTGAGCGCTTGTTGAATGACCTGGAGTGGAGAGCGACGTCCGACCTCTGAGTGTGTTACGCAAGCCTTAGTTAGTTTTTATTTTTTATTTCTTCAATAATTAAGTTCCTTAACTATTTTTTCAGGGTGATTAGAATAAATGGTACCTTATAGCTAAAATTTTGTTAGTTAATCAGTACAATTATATAAGAAATGCAATTAGTCTTACTAGAACTAAATGTTATTACATTAATAGTGTTAACAACAAAAAACACTAAGAATAAAATCATCCTTAATAAAACTAGATATTATCGTTATTACATTAGAAATGTTAACCAAAACCAACTAAGGATATAATGTTTTAAATTCTGAATTCCTCAACATCGTCTGATTCCGTCCCCATATTTTTTGTCGATGATTCGTCTTTTTTGTTTATTTTTATTTATTTATTTATTTATTTATTTTTTCTATTGCGTCGAGGTGGGCTTTCATGTAGATATCCCGTAGAATATTCATCTTCTTTTCAAAGAGGTTCTTACACGTGAATGGAGCTAATGATCCGACGCAGAAGAAAGTAATTTTCATTTATGTCGACGAGGGTATCGTTTACTCCGTCGAATAAGTCGTTCACGTCCCTCCTGATACTAAGCGTAACAGCGTTTTTCTCTGTGCGGATTATTCCCCGCAGCTTGCCTTTGGTCAGGAGTTTACCTTTTGCCTGTTTGGATACTCATTCTGATATTACGCGAAAAACTGAAAACAAAATGGAAGTGTAAGACATTGAAACTGTTTCATGTCGGAATATCCATCTGCATTGAAAATCGATGTCACTCGAGTTAGCACATCTGGATGATGTGTTTTTCTCGGCATAGTCCTCTTCGTCTTTTTCATGGAGGAAAGCGACGTTCTCGTGACTAGTAGTCATTTTCTTTGTTCTGGGTAGTTGTTCTGGCTTGAGTGTCGAGGTGATTAGGGGAACGATGATACAGCGCGCGAAGGTAAGGACCTTGATTTATATATATATATATATATATATATATATATATATATATATATATATATATATATATATATATATATATATATATATATATATATATATATATATATATGTATATATATACCACAAATGAAAGTAAATAGGCTTAACAAATAAGGTGAACCAAGAAACTTCCTTAAACTATTTTCCTGCTATGCGCGAACAGAGATAATTACATGTCTTGAAAGATACAGTTTTATAATTACTATTATGACAAAGTAAATAACTGCAGTTCGGTAGTTACCGAAGTGCTTGTAAATAAAAGTGGTTATATTTTCGTTCTTTAAGAAACGTAATCGTGAGAATGTGTATGAATTTAATAACATCGCACGTTTAACGCCGTAACGATTTAAAGTTTGTACAAACCATATGCAATAAAAACCGTAAAACAAGCAATTGCTGCTTTGTAATTTATAAGTACAATAAACTACTTTTTTGGTTGTGTAATGTAAATGTAAACCGTTCTTATCGAGTTTTATATTAACAATGTATAGGTCAGATAACAAATTAATCAGCATTGCCTGAAGTGGGGCTAAAGCCTTTCCTTAACACTTTTTTATATATTTGATTTATGCATATATCAGTATCAATATTATCATCATCATCATCATTATTATTATTATTATTATTATTATTATTATTATTATTATTATTATTATTATTATTATCATTATTATTATCATTACTATTATCATTATTACTATTATTATAATTATCATTATTACTATAAGTACTGTCATTATTATTATTATTATTATTATTATTATTATTATTATTATTATTATTATTATTATTATTATTACCATCATCATCATTAATACGATTGTTATCCTTACAATATTATTATTACTATTATTATTATATTATTATTATCATTATTTTTATCATCATCCTCATCATCATCATCATCATCATCATCATCATCATCATCATCATCATCATCATCATCATTATTATTATTATTACTATTATTATTATTATTATTATTATCATTATTTTCATCATTATCATCATCATCATCATTATTATTATTACTATTATTACTATTATCATTATTATCATCATCATCATTATTATTATCATACAACACGACACAAAACTCAGACCAATTGCATATGCTAGCCACACATTTAACAAACATGAACAAAATTATTCAGTAACGGAAATAGAAGCACTAGCTGTAATATACACCCTTAAGCACTTCAAATAAATCATCCTTGGTTACGAGATGCATATCCACACAGACCACCAACCAATCTTACACATCTTCAAAGGACAAAATATCGCAGGCAGATTGGCGCGTTGGTTTCTCACCATACAAGAATTCGTGCAAGGAAAATTAAAATTTTGTTCGCGAAAAAGCAAACGTGGTGGCAGACGCCCTCAGTCGCCATGTTGCTTTCATCGGTCAAGACCTCTCTCCTGCCAACCTTACGCAAGCGGGCATTGCCATAGTACTAAAGTCAGATCCCCTTTGGAAACGTGTTATATACTTCCTCATCTCAGGTGATATAATAGACACAGATGATTTTCCTTCAAATATCGACAACTACTGTATCACACCACAACACTGAAGAACAAACATGAACCCAGCTGTTTAGTGCTTCAGTTTGTTGTTCCTACAGAACCCATTCCTGAAGTTCTGAAACTCGTACTCGATTCACCCATCGCTGCCCACCCAGGAAAGGACAAATCCTTGACACAAACTAGATTGCAGTACTTCTGGTTAACTATGAGGAAATATATACACGCCTATATTGATGCTTGTCATTCATGCGTTGTACACAAATGTCATATCAGCAGTCATGTTTCCATCTTAATTTATACTACCCCTTGCAAACCTTTCGACACAGTAGCTATTGACCTTCTTAAGTTACCACTCACCTCCAGCCGAAACCAATACCTCTTTTTTGTATAGACAATTTTTTCCCGATTCTGCATTCTTTCATCCTTACTAGACAAGATAGCACAACACGTTGCACAAGCGATTGTTGACAAACTCATATACCCTTACACTACACCCAAAACACTCATTTCAGATAACGGAACATAGTTCAACAATGAAATTCTCACAAACATTTGTAAACACTTTAACATCACGAAATATAACGCTATCCCTTATCACCCCAGCTCTAACAGTTTAGTCGAGAGACAGAAACGCGAAACCCTAAATGTTCTCTGACACACATTACTCTTGGGATGAACATGTACTAATGATCCAAGCTTGCATTAACAGTGTCATTAACAGGTCAATATCGGAGTCACCACACTTTGTCCTTTTTGGCTCGGACAAAAAGCTCCCATATGACCTCCTTACGTCAGACTTACCCCTAACCCCATTTACAATTTCGACGATTATGTCAAAGTAAAAGTACAAATTTTCAACACTTTCTTCGAGAGAATTTACAATACCCTTACTCTCTTCAAAGACGATATGTTGTGCCTTCATGATACAGGAGCGAGAGATTGCACAGTTGAAATTGGAGACCTTGTTTACACTTTCAACCACACACCCGCATCGAAACTTTCTCCTAAGTACACGGGGCCCTTTCGCGTTATTGGCCTAGTACCAAACAATAATAAAAAAAAAAATAGTTTGCGAACTTTAAAAGAGACAGTTCTACACAAATATAATATCAAAGTAGTATCTTGAGGCCTAGACCTCCAGCATATCCTATCTCCATCTCTAACAACCACTCCGTTACAAGATTCTCCCATCTCCTCTACACCAACTCCACATACTCCTCTTCCTAGATACAACTTATAAAAAAAAAAACTATAAAAGATCATATCTTCTAGGTGAACGGAATTGTATTTACTTTCCACATCTCATTAGATTTAGGTAAATATCAAATTGTCTTCTACGTGCAAATCGCTGAGGACAGCGACCGATAGCCGGACCGAGCGCTGTTGGAAGATGTATTACACGTCACAGGACGTCACAACTACACGTTACAGAACGTCACACTACGAGAAGATAGATATCAAGCATTATATTGGGTGGCTAATGAAACAAGATCGAAATTAATATATAAACTATTTAGCCCTACAGACAAAGCGTGCGCTCACCTAGAAGGCTATATCAAGACTGAGAGCTTCGGGATGCCAATTTAGGCGGGAAAGCTCTCGAGTTAGCGAGCAGAACACTTGGTTCTTACAACATATTTATTTATAAATACAAAATACAAACAAAATATACAATGATAATAATGCACAACAATTCTATGACATTTATATATGGGGAAAACATGTATTTCCTGATCTAAACACACATGTACAATATACAATAATGAATATACAATGCTACAAGTATGCATGTATAACATACAGCAAATGTACAATGCTACAGGTACACCATTACAGTATACGATGTCGCGTACTTCACAGCAGCAGCACCAAACTGCTGTTGAGCGTCAGGTCTAACCAGAACCCGACCAGAGGCCACTTAACTGTAATTAGGCCGACCTGACCTTGACCCTTAGGAACACCTGGTCCGCCAACGATACGACCGTTGAGAAGCGTACGTCCACAGAAGGAATTATCCTTATATTTTATTTTTCATCATGTATGATTAAAATATGCCATGTCCTTTCTATGATTCATGATTGTAAATATTTTTTGTTTAAAATTGAGGGTATCACTCAGCCATGTAAATACCTATTTCTGTCTCATTGTAAATATTTCTGTGAGACCAAAAGTTGATGTAGTGGCAACCGCCACAACCTTCGTCAGTTGCCTTGTTTCTTGGCGGAGTACACGACTGGCTCTGCAGAAGACAACTGGCTACGATTTACTAAAGTAAATCCGTGAAACTAACCGGCCATTACTAGCTGCGCTACTCACATCGCCTCCAAACTGTGGATCCAAACCATTCCACAATCATCATCATCATCATCATTATCATCATCATCATCATCATCATCATCATCATCATCATCATCATCATCATCATCATCACCATCATCATCATCATCATCATCATCATCATTATCATCATCATCATTATTATTATTATCATCATCTTTATAATTAGGATTTTTTCATTATTATTTCCAAATTATTCCGTGAAACAGTATATTGATTACTATCATTATTGGGTGTCATTATAATTATATTTTTCATTTTTTCCCGAGTTCAAACAATGATGATATTTGATGCCAAATTGCTACATGGCTCATATATACGAGTCATTCAAACATTAATACATTCATTATTTCACATCTTTATGTATTTGAATAGTCACATATTCATACTTTCATATATTCATTTATTCATGTATTCCTATATTCGATGTTCCCATATTCCTTTGTTCCTTCAGTCATATATTCCTGTATTCATATGCTCATGTATTCATCCATTCATATATTCATATATCTTGTACTCATTCATTCTCATTCATCTGTACATGCGCAACTATACACGAAGGTGTATACATGTATACTATAAAGACACACACACACACACACACACACACACACACACACACACACACACACACAAGTACGTGGACGCTTGTACCCCCACATGCATATATAAACACATGTACACATACACAGGTACACAAACACAGACATACATATATACACACCGCACACAGAAATACACACACACATACACGCTTACCCCCACACACTCACCACCCAACCAACCCACACCCATCCACCCACCCGCACACACACACACACACACACACACACACACACACACACACACACACACACACACACACACACACACACACATACACACATACGCAGACACACACACACACACACATACACACACGCACGCAGACTCACAAGCAAATACTTATGCACACACACACACACACACACACACACACACACACACACACACACACACACACACACACACACACACACCTTTTGTAAACGACTTTTTCCTTTGTGTGATTTTTTCTCATTTCTAACTGCTTTTTTGCACCTGAGCCGGTGGAATTTTCTCTCTGTTTCACATATAGTTTATCAGGGCAACCCTCTGTATTCTATTCATTATTTCCTTGGAGTATTTCTTCACTTTATTCGTCAATTGTATTGGTTGCTAGTGTGCCACGAAACCATTATATTGATCAGACAAATACTATCTGTGATGAAACTCACGGAGAGTCCGAAAATAGCTTTGTCTCTTAAGCTTCCACAGGGTTGGAGTTTTTGCAGAATGAGTGAGAAGGAATTTTGTTACTACTATGCCCGACGACCAGCCAAAAGAACGCCTTTGACAGTGGACATCAGGGAACAGAAACACGATGGCAAGCGACGAGGCCTCAGGAGGATAACCAGAGGTCTCCTTCACAGCGTCGCGCAGGACTTCCTCTTCCTGAACAACAGGTCAAAGAGGAAGCTGTTCGTGATCAGAGAAAGGCCTAAGAAGAGACTCAAAAGGTTCTATCACAAGGAGTCTCTGCAAGTCTGATTCTTCTTCTTTGAGTCGAGAGAAACTACTGTAAAGGCGACCGGTGACTTTTACCATTTTGCTTGTAAAAATGGCGGATAAAATGTAAAAGTCAAATCATCATTTACACATTCATTTCACATCTTCATCACATCTTCACACATTCACTCATTCATATTTTCATCCCTTCATTAAAAAAAAAAAAAAATCATATATTCATCCCTTCATATATTCATATATTCATCCATTCATATATTCACATATTCATATATCAATGTGTTAATATGTTCATATTTTCATGATAATATTCTACATTGATATATTTATGTATTAATGTATCGACATATTCATATACTTAAAAGCCACATATTCTTATATTGACAGGTATGTTACCATTTTAATATATTAATTTATTCGTGTATTTATATATTCCTATATTCATACATAAGCATAATATTGTGGAAATTCCACAGTTATTTAACTTTGAAGTATTATAAAGACGTCTTTAAAGCCTCCCTAAGGAGTCTTTAAAGTCCCCCAGGGAGTCTTAAACGTATCCGGAAGAAGTCTTCAAAGTCTCCCGAAAGAGTCCTCAAAGTCTCCCGAAGGAGTCCTCAAAGTAGGCTTCAGAAGTACCATTTACCATGGAAAGCGTGATACAAACCATAGGTAGGCGGGTAGGTACTAGCGCATTAATATTATCAAATATAGTGTAGAAGTACAACTACAATTCTTTTGAATCTGTTGGAGGTCCTTCTTGCAGACCTCGAGCTCTCACTGCAAAGGGAGGCGAGACCCCTAAGAATCGAGGTCTCGTGAACTAACAATAGTCTCAAGTTCTTCGGAAGCTCTCTTCGTGACAGAGTTAGTCTCTCTTTGCTTTTCACGATTGAAATGAGGTCTAATAACACAAGAACATAAGAATGAAGGAGACTGCAAGAGACCATAAGGCCTACACTAGGCAGTACAATGTCCCCCATCTGCCATCCCCATCTATAAAGTTATCTAATCTTCTCATAAGACAACACATTATTTCAGCATTTACTACATGGTTACTAAGTCTATTGCATTTGTTAAACACTGTGTTGGTAAACCAATTCCTTCCTGTTTCCTTCTTAATCTTAAATTTGTCCAATTTATACCATTTACTACGAGCCTACCCTGCTGTCTTAATATAATGACTTTGCCTACATCGTCGTCAGTGGATGAGTCGTCGGCATCCTTGGTGTCAGCTTCGTCAGCCAAATTATCATTGATGCTGTCACCATCATTATCGTCATGCTTGGAGTGTTGTTGATGTTGTTGTTGTTGTTGTTGTTGTTGTTGCTGTTGTTATTGTTGTTGTTGTTGTTGTTTTTATTGTTGTTGTTGTTGTTGTTGTTGCCGTTGTTAATGGTGGTGGTGTTGATAGTGATGGTGTTGGTGGTCATGAAGATAATGATGATGATTATGATGATGATGATGATGAAGATGATGACGACGACGACAACGATGACGATGATCATGACGACAACGATGAAACTTAAAAGAAAATATATAATAAAAACCCTTTAACCACCGCTCCATGAAGAACATATACAACATGACCTCTTAATACCTTTCAGAACGTGTAAGAGGTATCAATACACACACACACAAACACGAACTCACGAATGTTTGCGAAGATCGGGAGGCCCAACAAGGCTAATGACTGTAAGGGCCATTAGTCCGGCCTCACTGATAAGAATCTCGACTCTATGAATCTCGTACATAGTTTAGGAGATAGGCAATTGAACGAAGGGCAGGAGGGCTACATTGAACTCATTACCGATACAGTTCACAAACTGCAACTAAAAGCGTCTGGGACTATTTTGAACAAAAATCTATAGAGTATCAAATACACACACGCACACACACACACACACACACACATATATATATATATATATATATAATATATATAAATATATATATATATATATATATATATATATGTGTGTGTGTGTGTGTGTGTGTGTGTGTGTGTGTGTGTGTGTGTGTATGTATACACATAAATTCTTCAGGTACTACATACTTTAAGGTTAAACGGTATTTTTTTTCGCGATGCCTGTCATCCAACTTAATAGACTGGATCCTTTTTGATAATAGATAGGTGATTTAAATTAAAATCATGCTAAAAAATCGTCTTCTGACGGACGAGTATGTGTTAATCCATTGGAATTCATTTTCATACTGTGTTAAATATACTGGTTTACTACCTCATAAACCCTTTTTCTCGGATATGTAACACTATAGTTACAGAATTACCGTTTTCGAAAGTTACTGTACATCATCACCAACCTGATCGGATATGACAATTGAAATAATTTCAATTATATTACTTTGTAAAGGGGTATGAATTAATACGGATTTATTCTTAGCTGTAATGTTACCTACAGATATTGCGTCGAAAATATTCACTTGTTGTGCATTGAAACGTGTATGATGAACAATATCACTGTAAACAAAAATATAATTTACAAGATTTAGTGACTAAACCTCACATGGGGCTACAATTGCCTTTGATTGTGACGTTCCTACGCTATTTGTAAATATCTTGTAATATTTTTCAGAATCGAAACCTACATACATACATACATATACCAAGGCTTTTTCCCCCATACAAGGGAGGTAGCCAAAAAGGAAAAGGCATAAAATCATTTCCACCCATTCCATCCCTGAATCGAAACCTAGTATCTTTAACATTTTAGTATCTTTGATATTTTAGTATCTTTGACATTTCATCCCACACTGTAAATGTCTCAGTTGGCTTAATATGTAGATAAGTATGTAGATAACAATACACGGTTCAGAGGGTAACTAAATTCCATTTGGGGATATTTACTGTTGAAGAAATATGAATAACTATCATTAAGATGTATTTTAAGAGAATTTACTAGTTCCCGGTTCACATGATCAACAAGATCTACTGAAAGAGTTGTAATGGTACTTTCCCTAGGTACGAACATAAGTATTTCCGTATATGAATGTCCAGATTTGTTGTTATAGAGAATTTCTCATCCTCTTGTTTCAGTGTGTATATATTCTGTGGAAAGAGTATATTCATATTGTTTTTCTGGATTTAAGACTAAAGGATGAATGCGATTGGTAAATCGCGCTGTAGTGTTTTGCGGATATATATCAGAGCCCCCTAATGAAGAAACATACTGTATATGTATCACTCTTCTCGATTTTCCATGGTTAATCGATGTTTACTAAATCAGTACTAAACGTTTGCTGATTCATAAAATATTGTTAAGACCTTCAAATAGGGTATTGAAACTTACGTGTTTTTTTTTTGTTTTTTTTTATCAATATCATTATATTTTTGTTATATTACATCATTATACATATTATATTATTTGTTAATTAGTACATAGTTTTTTATTTATCATCAATATTATTATATTTTGGTTACATTACATCATTACATTACATATATTATTTGTTGATTAGTTCATTATTAGTTACATTGAAGTTTATTTCTACATTACATGGGTTAGTACATAATTGAAAATATCCAGTATTTGTATTCATTTTCTTGATACCCTTTTTGTCACCGTCTTCTTCTTCGTAGTCAATTGATCATTTTCGTTTTCTTGGTGACAAGTCTACAGGCTCCATCAGTGATAATTTCATTTAAGTCAATTTTTCCTTGGCATCCGACGAGCATCAAAATTATGTCATTTGGTACTGAATTGTTGGGCGCGAATTCTTTTAAAATTGGGTAGTACTTGTACTACAAATTATCTTTCAAAAACCACACCGCTTCTTACAGGGAAGATAACGCGGTTTATAACTTCATCGTTGTAAATTTTATGACCCAAGTAATGCCACATTTTATCAAGTCCTTATTTGAACGCACTGAGTCTGTTTGCTAACATGTCCTGATATGACGTAAACTGCCGGTGAATGTTTTGTCTACTGATATCTCAATTTTTTTTTCCAGATTGATCTTGTTATTTTCGATATGTGTATCCACACTATATTGCGAAGACCTGCGATAATACCTTTACCCTCTTGAATGTACAATTTAGCGTCGCCTTGACGACTTTGTGTGTCGAGGGTAGCTCTGTGTGTGCTATAAAGGCAGATCGCTCTTTGAAAAGACGAAAGTGATCATATTTGTTTTGTAGAGAGGCACTAACTGTGTGTGTTGGTCGAGGGCTAATAATACACACTGTAGGTTCTTAAGTACATTCAGCCTTAATGTTAATAGAGTTACAAGAAGATACACTAGAATAACATATTTCAATATAGCGCCCACGCGTAACTCCGCGTCCCTCTACGGTCTCACGGGGATATAACCCACACTAACCCCATAGGGTTTTAACTTAATACAATTCTTAACAGTTGTGATCACGGTATCGTTTGCATCTTTTGACTCATCAGATATTAGACTCTGTCTTGTATATTATATCTGTAGACTCCATCACGAACGTTGTAAGTCCGGGACTGTTTTGAAAGTGCATACGCGTTCAAGGGAGGGAGCATCCTTTTTATTTCCCTGTCCTCAAGCTCGATTATATGGTCATAACTTGTTCGACAGTACCGTATATCTGAAACTTCAGCACTCGACATAAGTGGTCTGACTTACAATGTTCAAAAGTTGTAATGGTATTTTCATAATCAAGGTTTTTCTTAGTGTTAAATTTTCACTTCCACTTCTGGCTGTATGAAAACGTTAGCACAGTTCTTTAGACCGAATGTTATCTTTATAATAAGCAGGATTTGTTTGCGCCTTTGATTCAACGTAACGATCGAAGAGATGCGTAATAATTAACACTTTCTTAGCCAAATGCGCATTTTTCGACTGCTCACGATATAATTTGTTAATACGTTCGTTTAATGCAATATCCTCTTCTTTGGCAGCGTCTTGCTCAACCATGTTGTCTCGACTGTTTGTACACTGAAAATCGTGTTATACTCTCTTTATATTTACAGTTTGAAGATTAATATGCAAGATATTTACAGCTTTTCTTTCTTTTTGTTATATTATTGCGTTGCTTTAACTTGCAGTACTCAAGACGAAGTCACCAGGTGGTAAATAAAAAGATTAATCATGAGAATTATACATCGGTAACTCGACATTCCTGGAGAGGGAGGATATATAATCAACCATACTTGGTCCTATGGCGTCGTGTTTATATAAACAAAAAATATAGGCCACTTTACCTACATGGAAAAAATAAAGTTGTGTAATTTGTTATACATGCTTTCATATACTAAGCATTCTAGAATACATAATTCATGCAGCTTGATATGCTTAATTGCTGTATTTCAATCTTAACCCTAATTCTACAGCTATCAACTTGCTAAATTAACTGAGGTCGTAACCACAGATGTCTATATTAATTTGTAATAATAGATTATTTAGTCTAAAAATGCCTCTGTTGGGATTTATTTCCGACAATACCTCGTG
This sequence comes from Oratosquilla oratoria, assembly GCF_046742065.1. NCBI lineage: Eukaryota > Metazoa > Arthropoda > Malacostraca > Stomatopoda > Squillidae > Oratosquilla > Oratosquilla oratoria. The sequence goes on from NC_134782.1 coordinate 17,762,402, forward strand.
GTCTGTTTAACTTATTGTACTAAAATTTACAGCTAAAACTGAGGAAGTTCCTGCTAAATGTAGAGAAGAAATATCGACAGAAGCAACCTATTATCAGCTAGTTCGTTAGTGGAAATTATATAAGAATAGAATTCGATTTGTTGAAAGTCTTCAATATCATTGATGTCCAATAAATTTAAGCGGCTTATCTTTTATCAACACTCCCAAATATTTTGCTTTTGTCATGGGTTCTCCTCTCAAGAAATATTCTAAGGATGGTCTTTTGTTGCTATCGCCCATTTTCAGTATTTCACATTTTTTGTTATTGAAATCAATATCCCATTCTTGGCTTCATACAAAAATAGTGTCTATATATTTTTGCAATAGTTTAAAGTCCTCGTTTTTCACTCTTTCCATATCTTTTTATAATCTGCAAACATGTTGGCATAGCTTTTTGTGCATTCCACCATGCCATTGACATAGACAAGAAATATAATTGGTGTGAGCACTGAACCTCGTGGAACACCGCTCGTTACTGTTCTCCATTGTGTGTGTGTGTGTGTGTGTATTCACTTGGTCTTTTGGATCACATGTTCGACTCGTGATCGACAGCTATTTCCCTCCTGGAAGAGAGCTCAGAGCTCGTAGGTCCAATCTATGGGTGTGTGTGTGTGTGTGTGTGTGTGTGTGTGTGTGTGTGTGTGTGTGTGTTTACCTAGTTGTATTTACCTAGTTGTATCTTATGGGAAAGGGAGCTATGCTCGTGGTGTCCCATCTCTGTATCTCGCAGTATCTAAATTGTGTGTGTGTGTGTGTGTGTGTGTGTGTGTGTGTGTGTGTGTGTGTGTGTGTGTGTGTGTGTGTGTGTGTGTGTGTGTGTGTGTGTGTGTGTGTGTGTGTGTGTGTGTGTGTGTGTGTGTGTGTGTGTGTGTGTGTGTGTGTGTGTGTGTGTGTTTGTGTGTGTGTGTGTGTGTGTGTGTGTGTGTGGTGTGTGTGTGTGTGTGTGTATGTGTGTGTGTGTGAATGTGTGTGTGAGTGTGTGCACTCGTGTGTGTGGGTTCGTGCGTCGTCCTGATCAAGATCTAAGAATATATGATATTTAGACCTTGGTCCTGATAAGACACTAAACTGCATCCGGTGTCAGGGTTCCTTCTTAGGAAAGTAGGAGTTATGGGGAGAGTGGAGTGACTCTTCAAATGTCATTACTTCCACAGACCAGAACATGTCTCAAAAGTACTTCTAGGAACGTCGGCACCAGGGCGTTCTTGGTGCTTTGTGGCAGAAGATCTTGCGAGGCCAATGGCACATCACCAGATGACCAGCGGTCGAAAAAACAAAACAAAGAAACTCACTGTAGCAACATGGAACGTTCGGACCATGTTAGACTAAGACAACAGACCAGAACGAAGGACTGCTCTGATAGTCCATGAGCTCGAAAGGTACAGCAGTGACATTGCTGTCTTTTAAAAGACAAGAATCGAAGGCCGAGGGCAGATTCGGGAGAGCACACTTTCTACTGGATCGGAAAATCAAAAGGAAGAAGAGATGTTTCCAAGAGAATAGCCTGCAAGATGTTGGAATTTCTGAGTGGATCACGAATCTCCGCATCCCAATTGTAGAAGACCGCTTCTCGACCCTGATATGTGCCTATGCTTCAACAATTACTCACCCCGATGAAGGCAAAAAATCCTTTTACCAAAGCCTAGCGACAGTCACAAACACTAATGGCGAGCTCCTGCTGAGATTCTGTGCTGAACGTGACCTCAACATTACTAACACCTTCTTCCAACAACCAGATAAGAACTATTACACCTGGATGCAACTAGCAAGGTCAAAGAAGTACGCGTTCCACGAGCTCCTCTTCGCTGGTGAATCTGCCCTTGCAGCAACTGACCTAAATCACATGCAGGAGATAGTCAACCGTTTCTCTACAGCAGCTACTCATTTTGGACTTAAAATTAATGTCTCCAAAACTGAAATGCTATAACAGTCGACTCCACACAACAATCCTACTACATTCTAACCAAGCATTATGGTGAATAAAGGAGCATCGAAGACCATTTACTCCTTCACTTCCCTGGGCAGCACTGTAACATACACTAACAACTCAGATGCATAAGTGGACCGGCGCATCTATGCACCCAACAAAGCCTCTGGTGCCTTGCACAAGCTAATGTGGTCACGACACGACATCAAACTCGCCACCAAGATCAAGGTGTACAACACAGTTGTTTTGCCAGCACTGCTGTACTCAACCGAAGCCATGACCCTCTATCGAAAGGCGATCAGGAAACACACTCGTACCCAACTCAGACATCTGCTCAAACTCCAGAGCATTAAGTGGCAGGACAAAGTTCCTGATGTAGACGTTCTATAACGAGCCAACACTATCAGTGCAGAAGCATCACAGCCCCACACCTCAGGTGGGCAGGACATGTCAGGAGGATGCAAGACTCACACACCCCAAGATGGTGTTTTATGGAGAACTCGAAGAAGGAAGAAGAAACCAAGGAGGACAGAAACTTCGCTAAAAAGAAAAGAAAAGAAAAGAAAAAAAAGTTCTGAAACGCCACATGAAGATCATACAGAATGACTACAACACATAGGAGAAACGCTGAGGACAGGAAGAAGTGGTGACGAAATATTAACAGATCCAAGACATCTGTGTAGCAGAAACGTCGCGAGTACTACCTTAAGAACACGAAACTTGTCACACACTACCTATAACGACACATTTTCAGTGTAGCCTATGTGGACATTTTCGCCGCTGAAGGGAGGTTTAATGGTCTACAGAAGGGTTTGCCCATGAGAGAGAGAGAGAGAGAGGGAGGGGGATAACAAAAATAAAAATAATCAACTCCCTCACACCGCAGTCATCATCGAAACCGATGGACTGCTGCTGATGATGATGGGCGTGCGCGCGCGCGCGTGTGAATACTCGAGGTTCTCCAGAAAATTATACATTCTCGTGTTACCGAAAAAAAATCGTGCATAACATAACTGACTAGAAAACTGTCGACGATATCCATTGCGATAACATGTCAGTAACCAGTTATAAGTGGCAATAACTTCTTCATAAAAAAGGTGAAAATTACATAAATCAAAATTCAAACTCACGTCTGGGAAAATCTTGGAGGATGCAGCGGGACTTCGCCCACAAGAGAGATCAGAAAATTGGAAAAGAAGAAGAAGAAGAAGAAGAAGAAGAAGAAGAAGAAGAAGAAGAAGAAGAAGAAGAGGAAGAAGAAGAAGAAGAAGAGGAAGAAGAAGAACAAGAAGAAGAAGAAGAACAATAAAAAAGAAAGCTGAAGTAAAAACTGAAATGGCAACCGGTACGGAAGAGTCTGGCAATACGACAATGTTCGGGCGTTGTCCTACCTCAGCAAAGACCTTACATAATCAGTTGCACCTTCGCAAGATGGAATGCTAAATAATACTCAGTGAACATAGGACATGCTAGACGATGAT
>NC_134782.1:17770848-17773348 GCF_046742065.1 Oratosquilla oratoria
GGAGCCCTCGAATTATTTCCTTCTTGGTAAATGACCCAGTGATGATATCTCTGATTTTCTGAGACAAACATTGTGCTGTCTGTTCCGGCCGACTGCCCATCTTCCAATTGCAGGAATCACTTTTCCAATTGCGTTTGACAATTGAAGGAATTACTTTTCCAATTGCGTTTGATAAAGTCTTCAGACCTTTTCGGGTTCTTGGCAATCCAGGACCGGGCATAGCTCCCGGCGAAAAAGCGCGAGAATCATGATGCGACATATCCACCTTTTCTTCTTGGAATCACCCAAGCACGACATTACGAAACAGAATCTGCAACAGAAAGAGAAAGGAACTTCAAATCACCATGAAATTTAGGGTTTGAGGTGTTAAATAGATGTGTCTTTTCGTGTTATGCCCGCCAATGTACAGTGGCGACCCAGCTGAGTTGGGCAGAATGGGAGGTAAAGTGTTGTGATCCCCTGTGTGTATATATATATATATATATATATATATATCACCATCCCTAGGCACATAATGGAAGATATGCCGAGAATCTACACTACTGATGTCCCCTTCAAATATCCAGAAGGGAAGTTGTCTGTCCAACATGATGGGATAGCAATGGGGTCCCCCCTCGGAGTACTCTTGGCACAAGCCTTCATGTCCAAAGTGGAGGAAGTAGTGTTCCAAGACAAAGGCATCAAACCACAACTTTACTGCAGATACATCGATGACATCTTTGTACGCGGTCAGATGTTCTTCTTGAAAACTTAAGACTTCGCCTCCAGGAAGAATCCGGATTAAGTTTTACGACCAAATTGAATAAAAATAGCATACTTCCATTTCTAGTTGTCGTAGTGGATTCTTCATCCGGGGTATTTGCCATCAGTGTGTATAGAAAATCCACTAACTCAGAAAAAAATAAAAGTGAGTGCTCGAACAACTATAAGGACAATATTATTAGAACTTGTGTCCGTGGCGCTCTCAAAGTTTGCTCTACATGATAGTCCCTACATGTAGAACTAAAACGTATACGTCAAATACTAGTAAACAATGGTTTTTCTAACTGTGACTTTGACTTAATATGTAATAAAATGTTACAAATGATTACAAAGGCGGAACATGCCGACAGGAGACCTTTTGGTCCATATCTAGGTCGGATGCTATGTGATCATCTTTCCCCCAAACATCCTCCAAGCCTCATTTCAATATTATATATATATATATATATATATATATATACACATATATATACATATATATATATATATATATATATGTGTGTGTGTGTGTGTGTGTGTGTGTTTGCTAGTTCTGCTTTTTGTATTTTTTTAAGACATTCTCTTTATGTCTTAAAGTAGTCTTATTGTCTCTATTGAGATATGAGATGATTTCTACTAAACTGAAAATGTCAGATGGATGATATTTCAGGGCTGGACTTGCTGTGTCCAGCCCTTAAATACCATACATCTGACATTTTCAGTTCAGTAGCAACTCTAACATAGAGACCGCCACTATACTAAGCCACTGAAGAAGAGTCACGAGACTTGAAATCGCGATTTGGCAGCACAGAAGACCTTCTACGGAGAAACCATCTCAGATATCTATAGAGACAATAAGACGACCTTAAGATACAAAGAGAGTGTCTTAAAGAAAATACAAAAAGCAGAACTAGCAATCACATTTAACTCTACTTGTTTAAGAGAAACTCTCCTGCGCATTTATACATACATACATACATACATATATATATATATATATACACACACACTTGTATGCCACAATGCTTTTCCCATATATAAAGGAGGATTTAGGTCTGCTCCTGTTTTTTTTTCCACAAAACTTAACAAATAAGGGGAAGTTCACCGAGCAAATAGGCAAACCACGGAGTGGTTTGATAAATCGGGAATTACTTTGGGAAATTACTTAAGGTAAAATTTCACCCGTGGCCTTCTGAGGTGTTTTCGAACTCACATAAATCGAACTCGAAGTCGTCTTAATCCATTCATTTGAGTGGCGTCTCTCGAACTTAACAAAAGCACGCGCAGTCAGCAAGAATGTAATCTTAAATTCATTTTACTTTACTGCATTTATTTAGTTATTTTATTTTTTATCATTTATATCATATTTTTATTTATTTATTTATCTATTTATTTATCATTATTTTTTTTCGCATCCGACCTAGTTATGGACCAAAAGGTCTCCTGTCGGCATGCTCCGCCTTTGTAATCCTTTGTAATCCTTTGTAATGGATAGCAAAAGCAGAAATATCGAACCAAAGTAGTACTGGCTTAAGCAATGGGCACATTTCCCAGATAAGAACAAATAATATATTGTAACACCAATATATATATATATATATATATATATATATATATATATATATACACATACAAAAAGTGGGGGAAATTATTCTGCAACAGTATTCTTGTGTGTGTTGTCAAAGGCGATCAAATACGATGGAGTGAGGGGAATAGGGATCCTCCACTCTGTGTTTTCTTCCAACGAAGAGTCAAGGCA
>NC_134782.1:17778348-17790848 GCF_046742065.1 Oratosquilla oratoria
CAACTGATGTAATATTGATCTTTCTGCAAACGAGTCCTTAAGAGTCTAAAATCTACGCAATCTTAGGATCTCACATTTTTCAAGCGACTGGTGGTGAGGAGCCTACGCCAGGAGGCCCTGAGTAGCTGCGGCCGAAGCCGTCACCTTTGCCCTATTTGCTTTAAGTCCTTGTAACACATACGCGACCGAAGTGAGTTAACCTTTGCGTCATATATTCAGAAACTGAATGACGAACAAAGAGAAGTTAAACCTATACGAATATTAGGCACATTGTTTGTCCTTTGAGAAGTCTAAAATACTGGAAGCGAAGTTGTCTTATGTATATATATATATATATATATATATATATATATATATATATATATATGTATATATATATATGTATATATATATATATATATATATATATATATATATATATATTCAGATTCACAACATTTGACCTGAATTTTGAATGAGTGACACTGGTCTTAGGGTTAGGGGCAAGTAACAATCACTGCTGGGAACCGGAGAGAATTGTAGAGTTCGAACCCATAACTAAGCAGATGTGAGACCGGCATGCCTCTGATGACGTCACTTGCGCCGCAGACTAAATAAACAATAATGATACATATTCTAACTTTTTAAATGAAAACCCTTTATTGACTGCATGGGTTTCATGCACTCACTATTTTAGGGAGTTTAGTGACATCCCTACAGGTCAGAGTTGCGTACCACTCGTTTGTGTTTGAAGACTGATTTCGCCTTGTGGCAGGGATGCTCCCCATGTTGTAAATGTCTTTTTGATAAGTCAAGAAAGCCCGAAAAGGCTTTACATCTCACCGCTGCCAGCAGTCGCGTAACCGGTGGTCACACTTTAGGGTAGTGCGGATGTGTGTTGTATGCTTGAGTCAGATGTTTACGATTTGGGAGTGTGGAAGTCAGCAATATTGGAGGTATTGCGAGAGGCCAGTGTCTGTCGAGCATCTTGCTGCATTCATGTAGATCACGTGCCAGGCATGTGACATATCGTAATAGTAATGATATATGGATACATTTCTTAATTCTCTCATTTACCTCTGACTCCATTTCTTCGGTGCGATATTGCTCACGATAAAAAAGTGAGAAGTTGAGAACAACTGCTGGAGATTAAATGGGAATAGACGGCCTGACCTGACCTGATTTGACATGTCGTAGGAGGGGGATGGGTACGGGGTAGGGTGGTAGAGATGAGAGAGGAAAGAAGGAAGGAGGAAGAGGAGGAGGGAGCAGAGATACTTCCCGCTTGGAAATTCCGCAACTCAAAGATAAAATCAGCGATAGATCACGTGAGGTTACTGCATCCACTCGCCTCAGTTTCTATTTCATTTATTCAGTTCCTCTAATATAGAAAAAACAGTGATTTCCGAACATATAAATTCTGGAGACACTCTTCCCGCACATCTAAATCCTTAAAACTATTTTCTGTCACTGTCAGTGGTTCTGCTGTAAGGCTGGGGATGGACGGTCACGGGCCGGGACTCGGGGAGACGTTGGTGTGAGTGCAGACGACGCCGCCTGGGTAGTCGGCGTCAGAGCGCGGGCTCATGCCGCCATGTTGGATGACGTTTTCGGGCACTTTTCACCCGCGGGAGACGATTAAGCCGTTTCACTTTCTCTCTCATCAGCCGAGAGACAATTACCCATTCCACTTTCTCTTTCGCCGCGAGACAAAGAACTAAACCAATGGTAACACACTCACTTCAGTGACATCGTCATAAAATCGAATAGACTGCGAAGAATATCTGATCATCGCTAAGAGTTTACGATGAATTACAACGGTAAAGCATATCGCCAGTTGCCCCCCTCCCCTCACCCTGTCCAGAACGAAGTCAGATGCAGAAAAATATGGAAAAATAAACGAATATGCCTCGAGAGAGTGAGAGAAAAAATGAAATATCAAGTCGAGTGACAATACAACGTTTTGCCTAAGTGTTCATTCGAGTGAAATGTAAATCAACGAATTGCACTACACTTCACCGCCTGAGTATGAAGATATTCGACACAGTCACTGATTACAGAGTTGGTAGAACTGCTACTTATTGCTACATTAGATCTTCCCCCTGACAGCTTAATGCTATGATATATCGTCTGGTTAGTATTTAGTGGGAACTTTTTTCATTACGTTCAAGATGGTTTGAATTAGATTAGATCGATTGTCCTGATGATTTGTTATGGAAATTGTCAGGACCGTGCCCTTCACAAAAATATATAAAATTAATGAAAAATTATTTCTCACAGGCTTTTTCCATTTTCTTACCATTCAGAAATTATAATGCAGAAAATGATGTTGCACCCTACCGGATCGTTGCCAAATACGAATACAAAAGAGTGAAGTGCCCAAAGCACCTGCCAGTTTGCTATGTCTGTGCACGCTACCGGAAATTGTCTTCATGATGGGCACCATATCTTGACCCTTTTAGTCTGATGACGCCCATTCCATATTTTCTTCTGGTTTCCGCATTACGATTTTATTCCAGATTCAATCGAGGCCCCATTCCCCCCCTCCCCCCGAGTTCGAATCTTAGCATTCCTGACGTCGTCTGAACAGTCGTCTAAAGGTGGCGCCGGTTTGAAGTTGTAGCCTCTCCTATGACAATATCCCTTTTTGCTTTGCCAGTCTAGTTCATTCATCTCCGTAGCAACCATTCGTTATCGAAGGGGATGCCAGTGTCGATAAACGAAGCATTGAGGAAAGACTGTGTCTGAGTAGTTAGACGCGTGGTTGCACTCTGTACCAAGCGACGGATCGTCACACCGGATGTGGTGACAGATGGATGCACTTAGAAGCACTCGACACTAATGTATAAATTTATGGATTGTGATTCGATCACCGTAAATGTGTTTACATGGGAAACCTCCTATCAAAGGCTAAACGACTCCTGTGACTCTATAGAAGATAGTCTTCAGCCAATTACTTAGAAAGGAAGAAAATGTAATAACAAAAGTCTTCGGAATGCCCTCGAGCCCGCTAACAGATTCATCGACATACATAGTGTGTACAGGTTTTCCCACATTTGAATAAAATTACCTGACGCAACCTAGATTAGATTAATTATAATTAAACAAATTTTGTAATGATTGGTTTGAACCATTGACTACGATGATGCCTTCTGTAGATTTTGTTCTGATTTCATGCATTACTAGGCTAGACACGCTCTGAGAGAGAGAAGTCTGTCCTTTCCTCATACGAAACAGGACTCTGTGATACTTGAGTGTTTGAATCTTCGCGTGGTATCAGATGGCTCAAGAGCCTCAATGTCACTGAGAACTTGAGTCTTGTTTTGAAGATGGCAGCAGATGCCGAGAGTTGTGGCAGGGAAAATAAACGCCGTTTGAGGATGAAGACTTTAGTGAATGTACAGCAGCACAGAGTGGTATTTTCTCTGCCAGAACTCCAACTTTTAAATGTGTGAAGAAAACACAGTTAAGGGTGGTGCTGTGGACTGAGAGTTGGACGGAGTAATAAAGATAATGAAAATGTAATAATGATATTTATGATAATGATAATGGTAATGAAAATATAATAATGATATTTATGATAATGATAGTGGTAATGATAATAACAATGACAATTATAATAATGATAATGGTAAAGATAATAATATTAATGATAAAATAATAATGATAATAGTAGTAGTAGTGGTAGCAGTAATAACAATAATTATAATAATGATTATAATAATAGTAGTAGTAGTAGCAGTAATAACAATAATACCAATAACAAGAATGGCAAAAATTATAGCGACAATAGCTCTCTCTGGTATTATATTTTCGAAGGGCATTTTCGTTTCGATTTCCGAATCACAGGGATTTCCACTGAAGAGTAGTTACCAACAGGGTCGGGATAGTTACACCCCATGACCTTGGGCGGTGCAGAATGAGATGATGATGTTATCGTCAGAATAAGCTTGATGCGTCAAGCCAGTCCGTCCGCAAAATCCTTGTCATGTCCCACACAGTAATTCATTTTAGTGATATAGTTCGTGTAACAATCAACCCATTTGCTGAAGTGACGCACTGTACAGATTTTATCCAGGTTGATGATGGAGGATTTTATTCAACTTGAAGGAATGCCACAGGAGGGATTTTTTTTTCTTTTTTTTTTTTAAAGAGAACTGTCATTCCCGCGGGCTCTTGAGAAGCAATGATGTGGACTCCGGATGGCTCAGGGTTAGCGCTCTCGCTTCGTGGCGCGAGGGAATCCCGTGGTGCCTCCTTAGTGCGGACACAAAAAGTATCTGATATCTGCTTCATATGTAATGCTACGCACGTTTACGTCCCGTCAGGCTCAACTGATGCCATCACCAGAGTGGTTAACGAATGGAATGGGCAGTAACCATGAAGTGGGCAATGAAACAATTGGTTGTTTTAAAAGAAGATTAGATAACTTTATGGGTAGGGATGATAGGAGGGGAAGGGTATGGAACTGCATAGTATACGTCTTATGGTCTTTTGCAGTCTCCCTCATTCTGTTCTTGTGTTCTTAACAAACTGTACATCTACGCACACAAAGCCAGTCTAGTATCTTCTTTCCATATACACACGCTATCTACACATAAAGGATTTCTTTGTATTCCTGTGCTTCTCGTGTGGCAGAAGAGAACATTCGCATCGCTCGGGAATTAAGACGAGTTTAAGTGATAAAGTGTGTCGATAGACGTGAGCGAATTTCCACTTAGCGGAACACATGTCTCTGATGATGCTTCGTTTTGAGGTGTTTCGTTTGTGGATACGGAACTAGAATAACTGTTTATAGTACATATACCTATATTTGAATAGATGGCCGTTTGGGAAAAAAGTGGGCCAATATGATTTCTGATAACCTGTAATGATATAATGATGATAACTTATAATGATGATCTCTAACGTAACTGTAGAATTCTTTGGGTTTTTTCTTTATACTTGTTAGCAATTTTCACTTCTGATTGTCTTTTATTTCCTGACTGTCTTTTTCAAGTATATCCAGGTCGTTACATAACTTTGATAATCACCAAGAGAATTTAGAATAATTGGTTTTCGCGTAAACCTGTCTCTTTTTCGCAGTACTTTTCTCACTTTCAGGGGGGTCACCGATTTAATGAAGCGGCCTTGCTGTGGATGTGCTGTGTCTTGCGACACTGCTTCTGACCCAGGGCAATGGGTGAGATGCAGGGATGATCCATCATCCAGGAGGTGCCAAGATAAGAGGGAGGGTAGACGGGGAGTGGAGTATGTAGGGGATGGAATGGGTAGGAGTGGTTTCTATGCCATTGTGTTTTGACTACCTCCCTTGTAAGGGGGAAAGAGCCTTTGGTATATGTATGTATGTATGACTAAGTGGAGTAGGAAACACAGTAGTCTTAGTCTGAGTTTATTCCTGACTAGTTTCGTAGGTATACTTTTTCAAACCATTCTGGAAGAGATTGGTCCGGAGGTCGTCTTTCTTTTAATGGAACGCAACTATGAATACATTCAATGAATGTGTTTTGAAATGTTCTCCACCTCTATTCCACTGTTTTTTCATTCAATTTTGACTTCCAGTCTATAAGACGAGTCTCATGTCCTACGCCAGTAATTATTGTTTCAGAAGTCAGGTATTACAGACATGCAACAGTCTATTCTGAAAGTATTTTGCAACCTATCTATTCTGTAACAATTTTGTAACTTAAATCTAATTAGATTATGATCACTAGATACAGTGGTTTCACCATCTACATCAGTTATGTCTTTACGGGTAATGACCGGTAAGATCGTTAGGTCGGTTATATAACCGACCTAACGTAGGTCCTTTTATATGCTTCGTTAAATAATTGTCACCGAGAAAGTCTATTACATGACTACCCACACTGCCATGCTCTAAAGTCGACCAATCAATGTCGATAAGATGTCCACAATTATCATTGCGTCGTTGATTGAATTTCTAGTTTAGCCAACGCTTGCTATGTGGGCCTGACTCCTTTGGCCTTGTATGACACGTGTACCAGAACTATGCAAATATGTTTTACTTCGTTTAGTATTCGCTGTAATTCTATATACGGCAGTTGTCTCATTATAACACTGAGTTGTTGTGGACGCCCTTGCGGTAATGCAACAACAACGAAATATAGTTTGCATAATTTAATATATTCTATGGATCAAGTTTGAGTGCCAGGATGGTCGCTGGCCGAACGGGTTAGGGCGTCGCTACTTGCGGCGAAGGTCGATGTGATGGCGGCACGAACCCTGCCACTGGCGAAGTTGAACTAAGGGCAAGTTTGATTAAATTCCACATTACAAGGTCCTCTGGAAGGGCCACCGTCCTAGCCTCCTGATAGGGGGCGAGTGTGTGGCATTAAACCCAAGCATCATCAAGTTTGGGTGTCTGGAATTTTGTATATGGAGGATGATCCGACCCGTGTTGCAACAGAGTAGGTTCGAGGTATGTCGACATCGAAAGTGAGAGTGCCGAGCTAACACAAGAGAAGGCGGCGCGTGTGTGGAGGGAACGGCAAGGAGGAGACGACCATGCAGCCGCCTCCTCTTACAGCCTTCGGCGTCGACGTCAGAAACGAGACGAAATCGTATCGTATAAAATTCTTAGAAATATCTTAAGTATTCTTCCTGTGTCATGAGTTTATTACCCGAAGGCCTACTGTAGAAGTGAAACAGGAAATCAAATAGTAGTAAGATTAACGGTAAGTGCATGAAGTCGTTAATTTCCGTTTCTCTTCGGTTAAAGAGCACTGCAGGTGTAACAAAGTTCTTTAGGAGGGAAACTCCAGTGTCTTGGTGGCGAAATCGGAAGCGTGCTGGTCTCGCGTTCGCTTAACTGTGAGTTCGAATCCCACATTTCTCTCCGATTCACAGCACCGATTGTTACTTGCCCCGATAGTCCAAGGGCATAGGGCAGGGGTGGGGAACCTTTTTGTGCATGAAGGCCACCTTATAATTCATTGTCCCACATAGAGGCCGCACTAAAAAAAAAAATTTTTCAATTATTTTATCCCTTTTATTATATTATAAGTTTTAGGTGTATAATGATTTCAGACTTAAAAAATATTCAAGGTCTTTTAAAGAAAATAATATGTATATCAAAGGCCGCAGAAGGCCGCACTTGATGGCCCGGAAGGCCCGCAGGTTCCCCACCTCTGGCATAGGGCAAAGGTGACGGCTTCGGCCGCAGTATTCAGCGCCTCCTGGCGTAGGCACCTCAACACCTTGTCTTCAGGGTGTCTAGCGACATGTCTTGTCTCAGGTTTGAAATATTCTGCGAACAAATATGTTTAAGTGATGGAATTTCGAAAAATAGAAGTCCTGCGTGTATCACTGTAATGAATGTATTAATGAATTTATATTCTTGCGCCAGATTTAAAAGACCATTATGTCATATAATCGAAGAGGAATTATAGTGGTACAGGAAAAATTGAATCGAAATTTCGGAAAGGGAGGATTGGTACCGTGTCGGGAATAATTAATATTTCTATCGCACCGAAAAGGTGTTGCAATATAATAAAGAAAATATTTAAAGTAGCGTGGCAGAACGGAGAAAAATATGAATATTAAAAGCGTTTTTTTTTTTTTTTTTTTTTTTTCTCCAGTCATAAAATATAGAGATTCATCATAGAGATAACCAACCGGTTAATTTGCAAATTATCTGGCGGGAAAGGAACATGTCTGGGTGTTGTCTGGCAGATGCTGAAGACTAAACTTGAAAGTCACGATGCATCTCGTAAACCGAAGAATAGATAGTAACTGTTCAGTCAACGGGTCTTCCACTGTGAGTGAGGGTCTCACAGATCCCACAGAGTTTCACGAGTTAGGAGATGATGGAGAGAAAAAAAGAGATATGAGAGGAGCAGGTAGGAACTAATAAGAAGGAGAGAGGGAGGGTGAAGATGGATGAGGAGTGGATGGAAGGAAAGGGATGGTTGATGATCCGAGGTAGATAAGGAAAGAAATGGAACCGCAAAGGAATGGGGAAGGAGAGAGATTGGGATGTTGTCTAGAAGGAAGGAGGGAGTGGGAGAGGGAGGGAAGATTATGTGGCTGCAAGCAGAAGGACAGGCCTGCAGCAACGGGGAGGAAGAGGATTGGCGTGCTTCCATTTGCGACCCACTTCTGTGCTTGAGATGATTTGTCAATTCATTCTGGCTGCTCTCTGGATGTTTTGTTCAATGTGTGTGTGTGCAAGCGTGTGTGTGTGTGTGTGTGTGTATGTGTGTGTGTGTGTGTGTGTGTGAGAGAGAGAGAGAGAGAGAGATGACGAAGAGGTTAAGAAGGTCCCTGTTTGTTTGTTTGATGGGTTGAAGTAGGAACAACAAATGGTCGTTGTGGTCGGGTTGGTGCCGTGGGTATAAGCGTGTGCAGGGCGGGAATGCTGCAAAGAGCCTTTCATAGTCACACTGCTTTTCTGCTATGGCACATTATCAGACCTACCTTAGTGGAGGTGGCCTATACAATATTAAGTTTTCTATCACGTGGTCTAAGATGCCCGTCGCAAACTAAATATGGGAGTTTGTGTTTCGAGAAGCTTTGTCAGATTAATTCTGGCAGATCACTTCGTGGGAACCACGCCAGAAGAATGGATGAATTAACGTTACTCTTCATTGCCTTTTCATTTGGGAGAAGAAGAAGAAGAAGAAGAAGAAGAAGAAGAAAGAAGAAGAAACCAAAGGTCGGATACTTAGTTTGGGTTCAGTTATCACAGTTTGCAGCAGTCCAGAGAAAAAGGACACAATGTAAATGCTTCCCAGGTGGACTTTGTATTTGTGAGTTGCCCCGTTGACCTTAGATAAAGGTCACTGGAGGACTCATGATCATGGTAAGGTTTGTGGGTGGGAACAAGTTCCGTAGGCGTCTGTGCATGTCTGTAATCAGGTCTGTCCCGGATACCCGAAGACAAGAAGGTTATGTATCGTTTCTCTGGCGTGGTTTTCTCTTGGAAGAAAAGGATTTAACAGAAACGCCATATAATACCAGGATGTCTCCGCCATAACTTCCTCCTGCCTGACCCTCCTGTGGACCCGAATCAATGACCTGAGGCAAGAGACGGGCGTTCCTGGTGGCTGATGACGGAAAGGTTATGAACATGCCTCTTCGTCGGCAGGTTGTGCAACCCCAGAGAGAGAATGATATTTAAAACCCCATCACAGGGACTTTGGGTACTGCAGCACACCACACAGACTCCACGTGGAAGTCACATATAGAACCTTAGTCTGCGGGACCTCGCCCATCTCAAAAGCCCTGGATCACCCACATCCTGACTTCATCCCTTCTCCTACTTTTGACGGCCAACTTCCAGGTCTTCCAGCTAACCAGGAACAAGGCGGATTGCGATCCAGACAGATTGAGACTTATAGTTCTCAAGGCCATACGGTCTGGCACTATCGCCTCCCACTGCAAACTCGACGTTTTCACTTATGGTTCAATGTACCATCTCACCGTCGGATGCCGAGCGACCTTTGTCGAAGGTCAGTGGTTCTCAAGCAGGGGGCCATGGAGGGCCCCAAGAGAGCCATGACAAGAATTTAGGGGGCTTATGGCATGCTGTTACAAGTTATATATTTCTATATAACTATAACGTGAGGAATCTGGAAAAAAAAATCCATCACTCTGTCCTGGCAGAAGAAATATAAGATAATTATGATTGTCAACTTTGTAATAAAACGAAGTTTCTCTTCATCAGCGTGTTGTTGTTGTTATTATTATTATTATTATATTTTTTTCATTTTTCGGCTGGATGGAATTTGGGAGAAAAATGAATGGACCCTGAGGCATATGGTGGCATTTAAAAAAAAAAAGAAAAAAAATCATCTTTATTTAAATCTTATATAAATCCTTGGAAGGGAAAGATTTATTTAAGGAAATATTTTTTTAAGAATAACACCGTAAGAATCTTACGGTGGTACTCTTAAAAAAACTCTTTCCTTATATAAATCTTATATAGATCCTTAGAAGGGAAAGATTTATATAAGAAAATATTTTTTTTTAGAATAATCCTGTAAGAATCTTACGGTTGTATTCTTAAAAAAATATTTCCTTATATAAATCTTTCCCTTCCAAGAGTTTTTACGAAATTTATATACGGATTTTTTTTTTTTTTTTTTTTTTTTTTTGAGAATACCACCGATCGACTGTTATCACGTTGGGGAACAGTCGCTAGCCACATAGACTTCGGAGGTGCCACGGACGTACTTCGGCCGGGTACTACCCTGGATAGCGTCAGCCTGTTGTTATTTAAGCAGATAATACAGACCCTGGTGTATCACCAGGAGAGACCTGCAATATTTCATTGGATTCCCAGTTATTTTTAAAAAGTTTTAAAAGCGAAACGTCGTTCTAATAAGGGCTTCGTCCTCGCATGGTGTTTCTATTGATAAATTCATCAGCAACTACCAATTGCATAGTTTAGTTTATTGACCTGATTATAGTACACAGCATGATACATTATACAGCTTTCTTAAAGTTAGTATGGTACAGGATACAAGTCAATCTACAAACTATGCCGTAGATCGCCTCTTGAAGATGGAAAACTTCTGTAAGTCACATAATACATACCATATGCACCTTACATCCCTAGTCACAGTGTTGTGTCGAACCACACCCTTGCTGACGCTGCTGCTGCTGCTGCTGCGAAGACAGCCACGAGGCTGAGTAGGATCACGCTGGCCCAAGCGCCCACGGCGATCACACACACCAAACGCGCCGCTATAACGGCTCACGAGAGTGATGGCCAGGGTCGCGCGCGTAGCGACCTCATCACCACTTCGGACTTCGCAGCGAGGTAGTGTCACCTCGTCACCCGGCACGAGGCTCTCCAGTCCACGTCCCTCCTGGCACGGACAAGCGGGAGGGAAGGAGGGGAGGGTTTCCTCGTAGGCTCCAGCTTGGCTTTCTCCGTGTCTGGCAAGTGCAGGGGAAATCAGGGAAAGTAGGTGCCAGGCCTGTGTTATGTCGCCGCTGCTTCCCCAAGGATCTCGTAAGCATGGGGGCCATTGACCTTCCCCTTACCCTCCTTCTTCCTATAGGACTTTGCTCACCAATCACACCGACAAGAGCAACGGAGGACATCACAGATAATGCATCCGTCGGAAGAAAACGTTCATAGAAGATCCATCGTCTTCCTAGAGGGAGGGTTATTCTTGTTAGGTCCAGACCGCCTTTAGGTTAATGTCCAGGTAGGAATACTTAGAGAATCGTCTTCAAATCGTCGTTGCCCGAAGGGACTCGACGACCTTGGGGCACTCGGGAAGAGGGCCATCTTGCCTGGACCACGAAAGCTTATATGTGAGTCCAGTGGAATAATAATAATAATTATAATAATAATAATAATAATAATAATAATTAATAATAATAATAATAATAATAATAATAATAATAATAATAATAATAATAATAATAATAATAAAAGTAATAGTTCAATCAAGTCTGGAAGACAAAAATAACCTGGATAGGCTTCCAGATCATCGTAAATCCCTTACCACGCACTTTTTATGGGTGTGGGGGGGGGGGAAGGGAGGGAGGGAGGAAGCCGCTGGTGGTGAAGCTTAAGTGACTGCAGATGGTGATGGTGATCTCACAGCGTGTTGGTGATGTGTTGTTGATGTCTGTGGGGTGATGGCAGTCGGCGAGTCATCTGGACTCAGTCACACTGTACTGTCAACAGTCCCTCCACCTCAGTGGAAGGCCTCGGGGTCCGTGTGATTTCCGAGGTCGGGTGGTTTCTCTTCTGCCATACAAGAACGTTCCGTATTGACGCAGACATCCCGTGGAATGCTTGGAGGGATAAAAGACTTTGATGTCGGAATAGAATGCCCACGTGATGGGAACATGTCAGGCAGGCTTTGTCTGTGATTTACCACGTGTTGGATCACGTGTTGGATTCGTGATTGACAGCTGTTCAGAGTTCTTACATGGCCCGATCTATGGGTAATGTTGTAACCTTACACACACACACACACACACACACACACACACACACACACACACACACACACACACACACACACACACACACACACACACACACACACACACACACACACACACACACACACACACACACACACACACACACACACGGGTCACTAAGAGCATAGCTCCCTTCCCGTATAATACAACTAGGTAAACCTAGGTAAATACACATACACACACACACACACACACACACACACACACACACACACACACACACACACACACACACAGTCCTTGCCCACCAGAGTTGGAATGCCGGCTCGCAGTACAGCGATGCCGAAATTTTTTCACCCTTAGGATGGACTCGAACTCAGATCGCCGACTTAGCGATCAAGAATGATGCCACTGCACATCGAGCCGTGTGTGTGCATTAAGTAGATAAGACAGGATGCAAACATACGTAATGTTTTATGTATAAATCAGCCATTTTTGCCTCGATCCATCCCACGGGATTTGAGCTCAGGATCTACCTGCTCGTTGCAGGTAGACCACAACCCCTTTGTCCACAACAACAACAGCAATAACATGACAGCAGTTAGAGCAAG
>NC_134782.1:17803348-17808348 GCF_046742065.1 Oratosquilla oratoria
ACAAGCTAAACTCAAGCATATACCACGATCCAAGTACATGATACCCCTCTGCGCAGTGATTTGAAGAATGAGAAGATTCAGCGTCTAAAAACAATTGTGTTATAAACATGTTTTTTCATGCCCGATTGTGGTGTTGCCGATGCTCCCCCCGCTGGGTCCGCCTCTAGTGTCGCATATCATCGGCTTTAAAGCGTAGGCAACAGCGACGTTATCGTCATTCTGTGTGCATTCGGCCGTCATCGGCATGAAGACTTCAAAGGCATCGTCGACTTGTGCTGGTAGGTAGCAAATGCTAACAATTACCTTGTGTTGTTGGTTTCAAGGACATTAGACTAAGAATCGTGACGTCATGTCGACTCAAATACACAAGCTTGGAATTTTCTTTTGGTTTTATTTAGTTTATTTATATTTTTGCAGTGGCTTGCGATTTTCTTCTTAAATACTTTTATTTTTTCTACGGTCTTTGCAAGATTAGTAGTAACACAGGGTATCCTGAAAGTCATCACATTATACATTCTTTTGGTCAGATTACTCTCCGATTGCTGTGAAACTGATATCAATAAAGAGTTGAACATTGTGACATACGAATTGCATCTCTATCCCAGTTAATTATGGTAATAACACGGACGGTAGGACAGAGATGCAAAATCACCGCAGCCTAGCAAGAATCTTTTTTGATCATTAATTCAAATGCGGCGTAATTTTAGAACAAATACCGTAACCACATCACGCTCAGTCTCAAAAGTCAATCTATGAATATAATTACTTCGTGTGTCAAGAGGCTAAATTTTCATAATTGGTAATTAGTGAGTTCTGGGTTGTGTAAGTTTATAGAACTTGACTCATTACTAGACAGGAAAAGATCAAAGTAAAAAAAAAAAAAATCATCGTGTTCAGAAGAAAATACGCATTTAGTTGTTGTTGTTTTTCCAAAGGATACTGAAAAACTTCAGCATCTAGATCATCCCCGTTATTTTTAGTAATTCATTAGCAGCTTCTACAAAGCGTCCGCTACTTGTATAAGTTACACACACTTGTGATTTCTCATGCTGACGACGATGTACCCTTAATGTACTTATTTGGATTCATTTGGAATCAAATTTGCGAAACCGGGCAACGTAAAAAAAAAAAAAAAAATATGATGTCATGACTTAGTGCTATTAAACAATAAAAAAGTGCAAACTTATGAAAACAATGAGTCTCATACCCAACTCAATGAAAATCCTAACATTGCCTTGCAGCCAACAATCGAGATATACACTTAACACTTAAGTACACTTAAGTATATTATCGTAGTCCAGTCGTTGATGACTATTCTGCCCTCACTTGGTGGTGCTCCATGCGTTGACTTAGGGTTGACTGTGTTGTATTCAACGCACATGGAAGACCATCTTCCACTCTAAGACGCAATGTTGATGTTTAGATAATTCTAGAACACAGACACGTACAAAGAGTGTTGATGAATAATAACACTCGCATAACGAACCAATCGTCTTGCAGATTTACAGTTTGTTTTGGATGGCTTTTAAGTCCACGTTTTTGACGCTGATGGAAAATCGATTCCTAATAATTCTAGTCTTAATGTCATCTGACCTGGAAATTTGATTTCTGATAGTTCTGGTTTTGATGTCATCAAGAGCTGGAAAATGTCTCTTCATTTCTGTTTCAAAAATTTGATGTGATCTTTGGTTTTAGTTTTCGATGTTGGGTAAATATGGTTGGTACAGCTGTCATGTATTTCATGACGACGTTTTCATCATTCACCTTTCCTTGTCAACTTTGCCAATCTTTGACCAGAAATTCACGGAGATGATTTTTGAATATGGAGATGTTGGTTTCAGGACCTTGAAGTTGAAGACTGAGCTAGTTTTTCAGGAGTTTTCTATGAATATCGAAGAATAATTTCAATGTGGCACGAAGCTCAAAGAGCCGATTCAGGACCCAAACCAATCGTTCTTACGACTCTCTATCTCTCTCTCTCTCTCTCTCTCTCTCTCTCTCTCTCTCTCTCTCTTTCCCTTCCCTCTCTCTCTAGGTTCTCGAATAGTTTAATTTTACATTTGCCATGATTTTTTTCTATTCTATTTTTTTATATTGTTTATATAACTAGGATTTGCTTTCCTGTTTCCATAAGTCCGAATTTCCTTGTATCTGACAGCACATTGTCAAACACCTTTTGACTAACCTCGCCATGTGCTAATGACATTATTTGATAATGTATTTCCTGTCGCAGTTACATAGATGTGACACATTCAGTAGACAAAGGGTTGTTATTAACGTAACGAAAAAGATGACGTAAAGTCGTCACTGATTTGATTCAAAATCGTCAAGCAGAACAAAGGCCAGACCTAATTATTTGCGAGTAACTCATATTACAATAGGCGACATCAAAGGTTTAGTAATATAATGGTTTTAATTAATCGTTCAGTTCAGAATATCATGAACTGTGCTTGGAAAAAAACCAGTTCGCTCCATGCCAAGAAAAAGAAGAAAAAAAATAAATTATGATTCCCTTGGCAGCTACAGCTCCCATTTTGGAAAACTCTGATCTAGAGAATTCGAGTTGGAATGCATGAAACATTTCATCGTTAAGAAAATAATCCACAAATGTTAAATAACATTTGACTTAGTGATGAAATCCTCTTTCATATTTCGTGACAACACTAAGATTCGGGGAACGGAGGTATATAATTGGAAATATTGATAAACACGAAAGTTCGTGACGTGGTGTGTCGTTTCAACGACTCGACTTGATGAATCCTTGGAAGATAATAACAGGACAATAAACGTGACTGATGCAAACAACTTTTAAATACTCAGGAATTATGCTTATCCGAAGCTATCAGAAGCATCTGATATCGACAATGTAGTTCTCCAATAGATCAGAAATCCACATTACTACTCTCGTATTGTGAGACGTTTTCTCAAGATTTGAGGAAAGAGAAAAGAACTGGTTTACCAACAGTATGGTTAACGAATGGAATAGACTTAGTAACTGAAACTATTGGTTGTTTTAAGAAAAAGTTAGATAACTTTATGGATGGAGATGATAAGTGATAAGGGACATGGAGCTACCTAGTGTAGGCCTTATGGTCTCTTGCAATCTCCTCTTTTCTTATGTTCTTGTATTCTTGGCCAGTGGGCTGATTGCTGAGAGTCTGTGGAGTAGGCACTACGCTTACCAGATTTGACCCGCAGTTTTGGGAGGTCCTGATCTTTCCCTACCAAATCCTGAGGCATTATCCATTAACTTAATATGGCTATCATACACTACCTTTAGAGCGGGAGCATATTGTGGTTCGTATATTGCTCTAAGGTTCCGCTGCACTTAGGTTCGTGACTGAAAATCCTCTTGCCATGCAGAGGCGATTTTGCAAATCTGATCTAATGTCCGTGTCGTTGCCAGAACAACTGGGATAGAGATTGAGAGTCGCAAGATCTCTCTAGCACTGAGCTGTTGATTATCAGTTTCATAACGGCCGGAGAGAGAGCACAGACACCGTAACCAACGAGCCTTGCTTATATACTGCATATTGCTATTATGTAAGGACAATTAGGTAAACACACACAAATTGTTAAGATACACACTTATGTATAATATACACACATATATATATATATATATATGTGTGTGTGTGTGTGTGTGTGTGTGTGTGTGTGTGTGTGTGTGTGTGTGTGTGTGTGTGTGTGTGTGTGTGTGTGTGTGTGTGTGTGTGTGTGTGTGTGTGTGTGTGTGTGTGTGTTGATTGGTTTGACGACACCACCATCACCACTAGTTGATACTAGTTGATATTAGACAATACCACTTATTTATACTTATTCGTAATAAAGGAGCACGACATATATACTGTACTGCATATATAGTGATATTGACTCCCAGCAATTATTTGCAATCCATTTTTACTGTCGCCCATCAAACTATCTCTATAATATCCTTAAGGCTTGATACAGTTTTTTTTTATTTTGTTGTGAAGTAACTTAATTGTTATTAGCCAATACATATGACAACACAATTACGAAAGGAAATCTACATTTCCCTGTCGCTTAAAGTCTACGGACATGGCAATGACTACTTTGATTTATCTTTTCATTTTTCATTAATTTATTGCTTTGATCCGGAGTCGAGTTTGGTTTTCTCTGCCTCCACTTGCTTATTACGATTTCTGTCTGCCAACTATTTTTGTGGGCATTTCACCCTCTCGTTTAATGATGCTGTTAACTCGGGATAAACAAAAGAAAACATTATCATCGTGTCAGGACCAAGATAAGGTGGTGTCGTTAGGAAGCCACGGCCGAT
This sequence comes from Oratosquilla oratoria, assembly GCF_046742065.1. Lineage (NCBI taxonomy): Eukaryota > Metazoa > Arthropoda > Malacostraca > Stomatopoda > Squillidae > Oratosquilla > Oratosquilla oratoria. The sequence goes on from NC_134782.1 coordinate 17,807,646, forward strand.
TTTTTTTTCTTTCTTTTTTTTTTTTAGGTACGAGGTCTGCAAACCACAAAACATAGAATAAAAGGAACAGCGAATGAACAAATAAATGAATGAATAAGTAAATAAATAAATAGATAAATGAACAAATAGATAAATAATTAAAAGTAGATAGAAATACGTCATTACGCCGACCGGAAGAGCATGGAGTCGTACACTGCGTCATTACAGAAAATGGGAAACTGCCCTGTCGTCTACGAATTTGAGGGTAATCGGCTTGCTCTTTCTTATGCAACAGTCCCCATTGTGATGACGTTATTGTTCCCTTGACAGTGAGCCATCAGTTGTTTGAATAATCTTACCTTCTAAAATTGAAAGCCACGTTGACGTTTATGTCCCTGGCTTTTCTGTAGATCCGTTAAATGAACTTTTGCTTCCGTTGTTGTTTGAACCCATTTCATATTTTTCCATTTTTTTTAGTCTGATTTGCAAATATGATTCTTTCGCTGAAGGGGGGGATCCCTCCAGCTAAATAAAATCACTTATCGACAATTTTGATAAATATTAAGGTTGTAAAATGCGATGGGAAGGTTAGAATATTAATTAATAATGCTTAGTATTTCGGAGTCTGTAACCAGTAATATGTCGTTGCGACGCCAAATGAAAACTGTTGAATAATTTATACTAAATTGTTCGTTCAGAGTATCCCACTGCCCAGTTGCTTTCT
>NC_134782.1:17813348-17828348 GCF_046742065.1 Oratosquilla oratoria
ATAAGAACATAAGAAATAAAGGAGACTGCAAAAGACCATAAGGCCTACACTAGGCAGCTCCGTATCCATCACCACCTGTCATCCCCATCCATAAAGTTGTCTAATCGTTTTTTAAAACAACTGATAGTATCAGCGCTTACTACGTGGTTATTAAGTTTATTCCATTCATCGACCACCCTATTTGTAAACCAATTCTTGCCTATTTCCTTCTTAAATCTAAATTTGTCCAGTTTATACCCATTACTGCGAGTCCTGCCCTGTTGTTTTATTATGATGACCTTGTTTGCATCACCCTTGTTATAGCCTTTGATCCACTTGAACACTTCTATTAGATCACCCCGCACTCTGCGTCTTTCCAGAGAGTGTAAGTGTAGGTGCCTAAGCCTCTCTTCGTAAGGCAAATTTCCGAGTCCTTGTATCATTTTGGTCATTCTTCTCTACTGCTTCTAGAGAATTTATGTCCATTCTGTAGGACGGAGACCATACATACAGTATATATATAAATATATAAGTATATATATACATATATATATATGTATATACATACATATATATATATATATATATATATATATATATATATATATCACAACAAAGTTATGTCGTAGCACATTTGTAAAATAATACTTATGACCCACTTTCGGAGAAGAATAAGCGAAAGTATAAAGATCTGTATATTTCGATCACTAACTGTGATCCTCTTCAATTCACATCTGCTGAAGAGGATCACAGTTAGTGATCCAAATATACAGATCTTTGTACTTTCGCTTATTCTTCTCCGAAAGTGGGTCATCAGTATATATATATATATATATATTTTTATATATATATATATATATATATATATATATATATATATATATATATATATTGCAAGCAATCACATCACCGTGATACAAAAATGCAAAATAACCACAGGAGAAGAGAAACTTGTGGACAGTAAGTACTTTCGTGTATTACATCTTCAGATGTGGAAGAAGTGTTTGGGTCGTACAGTCTGAAGATGTAATATACGAAAGTACTTCCTGTCTACAAGTTTCCCTTCTCATGTGGTTATTTTGCGCGCGCACACACACACACACACACACACACACACACACACACACACACACACACACACACACACACACACATATATATATATATATATATATATATATATATATATATATATATATATATATATACATGCAATAAAAACCCTAGGTACGTGTGTTCAAAATGCGTAAGTAACCACTAGGAAAAGTAAACTAACGAACCAGAGCGCTTTCGTATAATTACATCTTCAGTGCTGATACAAAGATACTGAAGATGTAATTATACGAAAGCGCTCTGCTTCGTCAGGTCACTCTTCCTAGTGGTTATTTACGCATACATATATATATATATATATATATATATATATATATATATATATATATATATATATATATATAGGGAGATGGAGAGAGAGAGAGAGAGAGAGAGATAGAGAAAATGAGAGAGAGAGAGAGAGAGAGAGAGAGAGAGAGAGAGAGAGGGAGAGAGAGAGAGAGAGTAGGTAGATCGATAGACATCCAAGGAAATGGTGCAAAAAATTTCAAGTGGTGCTAAGAAAGTCTTCTCGTAGCAATGTCGCAGCTGTAGTTCCTGTGACCAGACGCTGGGAGGTGCTGGGTCGTACAAGCCTGACCTCAGAGGGTGCTCAGGTTGGGAAAGGTTAAGAAACTGCCTCACTAGTCACTAGCCAGTCAGCAAGTCACGAGCTCTTCGGCTTGCTGACTTTCTCGACACGCTCCCTCCTACATCCTCTCTCTCTCTCTCTCTCTACCTGTTTAACTCCCTCTCCCTCTCTCCGTCTCTCTCTGTCTCTCTACCTGTTTAACTCCCTCTTCCTCTCTCTCTCTGTCTCTCTACCTGTTTAACTCCCTTTTTCTCTCTCTCTCTACCTGTTTAACTCCCTCTTCCTCTCTCTCTCTCTCTACATGTTTAACTCCCTCTTCCTCTCTCTGTCTCTCTCCCTCTTACTCTAACTCTCTCTCTCTCTCTCTCTTTCTACCTGTTTAACTCCCTCTTCCTCTCTGTTTCTCTCTCCCTCTTACTCTCTCTCTCTCTTTCTCTCTCTCTCTCTCTCTCTCTCTTTCTCTCTCTCCCTCTTACTCTCTCTCTCCCTCTTACTCTCTCTCTCTCTCTTTCTCTCTCTCTCTCTTACACACAAAATGCTGGACTGCAATTTTTCCCCGGTAAAGTAGAGGAGTTGAGTGAGGATATGCAAAGTGTACATCAACTCTCAGTGTGTGTGTACGCAGTGGTGAAAAAATATTTTAGAAATATTGTTGCAAGAGCCTTGTAGAAGGACATTCAGCGCTGCTGGCAACAAGTTGGAAACATGATTGCAGCAAGTTCACTTCCGCACTTGCCGTAAACATGTGACAAACGTGACGTGACATAGTGATGGTGTCGAGTCTGTCAGGCAGTGTGTCGTGTCGCCTCGCCGAATCCGTGTCACTTTGCTCGTGTCACAAGCATACACCGGTGGCCCTGTGCGACACACATGCCCTTGGGTCAAAAGGTAATCTTCAATCCCGGGGATTCTGTGTGTTAGGTTTATTTGTTTAGGTCACGTGTGAACGTGGTCTTATATTAACATGACCCTTGTGTCCCAGTTGATATTCGAGGAATTAACAGCTTCTGAATCATGATCTTCATTTTATAGCTTCTGTTTTGGCAAATACTTTTCTTCTTCTCATTCTTCTTCTTCTTCTTCTTCTTCTTCTTATCTGAGAATAAAACGATGATCTCAGGAAATCGCAAGTGCTTCCGTACCTCAACATATTCCACCACAAGATTCAGAGTTCTGGAAGAACTTCCGGAAGATGAAGCGGGCGACATTAGAGTCTTGAAGAGCAGCTGTTCTTCATCGCCCAGGGTGGTGGCAGGTCGTCGCTGAGCCTCCTTGTGCAATGTCGAGAGCCGTTCGTTTTCTGAATCGTCGTTCTCTTTCTTTTCCTCTTCCTCCTTCTCTTCCTCCTCCTCTTCCTTCTTTTCCTTTCTCTTTTCCTCCTTCTCCCACTCCTCCTCTTCTTCCCCTTCTCCTCTTTTTCCTTTTCTTATTCTTCAACTTTCCTACCATCTTCCTCCTCCTTCTCTTTTTCCTTTTCTTCAATGTCCTCATCTTCCTCCTTCCCCTCTTTCTTTTCCTTTTCTTCTTTTTTATCTTCTTACTCCTCGTCTTCCTCAACTGTCTCCTCGTCTTCCTCAACTTCCTTCTCCTCGTCTTCCTCAACTTCCTCTTCCTTATTTTCCTTCTCTTCTTTCTCCTTTTTCTTTTCCTTTTCCTCATCTTCCTCTTCCTCGTCTTACTCAACCGCCCCCTCGTCTTCCTCAAATTCCTCCTCGCCTTCCTCAAGTTCCATCCCCTCATCATCCTTCTCTTCATCTTTTGCATCACCGACACCTCCCCCCCCTCCCCATTGGGCCATAGGAACTCCAAGAATTTCAGAACCTTTTCCATGACGTCATTGGAGCAAGCCTGAAACCACGAAACCCATTTCCTTGTGGCGTGAAGGACGGATGGGCCTAGGACCTGAGGGCGACGTTTCCCACGCCAAGAAGAAAGGGAACTACCATAAAGTAATTCGCTTTGAGACGTAAAAGAAAATGACTTTATGTTTAGTTTCTTCCTTGGAGGCCCGTCTTCGTTGCTGAGGGCGGGGTTCCAGGCCAATTATGCTTCTTGCCAGACGATGGGCAGTCCAGCACTCAGCTCCGCTCATTTCCATGGTGATTAGCACCTCTTTCCAGTGTGGCTGGAGGCTTGGAAGTGCAAATGGCAACAGCTTGTTTTTTTTTCCATGTTGTTCTACGATTAGTTTTCATTTGAAACACTATTAGTTGTGGTAAGTTGATTCTCTGAGGGTTATTATCGTTGGATATTGCCTATGTCATCTTTGCCAAAGAGGGGAGAGTCTCGTTCAACCCTGGCGTTAAAGTCACCCAACTATAGGATCGTATCAGCATGAGAGACTGACTCGTTCTTTTTCGTATTCTTCCGCAACATGGGCTGGGAAGTACGCGCTTGTGCGTGTAGAGCCGCGGCCATTGCTAAGGTTGGTTCGCCAGGTCATTAAGCGTTCACTGAAACCAACTGGCATTTCAGAAGGGAAGTCCTCACAGCAAAGCCGTCGAGCGTCCTCCGGGAGACATTTCCGGAAGGTGTTCCTCTCCCAAGTTTCGACGAGGAAGTCTTCTTCACTCAATCGCTTTTCACTGGAAGTTGCAATATTGCAGAGGCCAAGCCCACGTGCATTTCTTCCCTTTGGTCTTGTGATCCGGTTGTTTGTGTCCGCGTCAATAAGGGACTTTTCATCCCATGTCGCAATTTGTAGTCGTTTAACTGATCTTGTGTTGTGGATGCATGGAAGTGGGTGTCCTTTTAGTATTCAGCTAACCATCCGGAATTTTCCCAACGGGTAGTGTCGAGACCGCTTTTTCTTGGTCCTTCCCTACATGAGCAATGCTGAGGTTGCTTAGTCATGCAAGGAGCTGCCGAAGAGAACTGACTTTTGGCCCCAACTGACAGCGGTCATCACCCTTGCATTCCCTGCCTTCAGATACGGGGAAGACTCTTCCAGCTCCACCCATAGGCTGTGTCCGCCCTGTCTTCATCGCCGCTGGGTTTCAAGTGGATAGAAGGTGATGGTATGAGAAAGGGTCAGGAGTAAAGGTGCTGGAACAAACAAACACACACACACACACACACACACACACACACACACACACACACACACACACACACACACACACATCTATACATGTATATATATATATATATATATATGTATATATATATATATATATATGTGTGTGTGTGTGTGTGTGTGCGTGTGTGTGTGTGAGTGTGTATGTCTGATATCTATGTACAGTATGCATGTACATGGAGATAAATAAGTTTTTACCTTAAGTGCAAAAATGAGTTGTTGTTTTTTCTTAAAGAGGAAAACCACAGTTCTTTAACCCGACAGAAAGTAGTTGTGTGTCGTTGAAGGGAGAGGGGAGAGGGAGAGAGGGGGGAGGGGGAGAGAGGGGGGAGGGGGAGGGGGGGCGAGCCCGGGGAGGGAGGGTAATGACTCCCGGACTGCAACCTTGCCCGCGGCCGTCATTTCCGTTACAACTTGAAATTTCTCGGCGTCGACGACGCTCACCACAACAAAGAACGAAAAACCGCTTTTACAAGTTTCAACGACTTGATCATTACCACATCGTTTACGCCTTCTTCCGCCATTGCAACATCATAAGTGTTCCTTCTTTATATGATGTTTACGAAGGCTGAACGGGTATGACAGCAGTTGTTGACACAGTTCAGTGATTCCTTGATGCGCTTCGCAGAGAACTGGAAGCATGACACCAAGATCTAAGAATATAAGGTCTAACCACTTCCGACCGAATTTCGAGGGAGTTGGCGCAGCGAGCCCGTGAACGTCACTTGGCTGTTCAAAGTGGGGTTAGCGGGTCCTATAGCTGTCAGTTGAAGTTGGTCCGTCGTTCGAAAATGACGTCGCCTTCGCTCGCACCGCTCCACTCAATTATTTATATTCTGACAAATATTATATAAAATATATATATATAATATATATAGAATATTATAGTTCCTGTCTATATATATGAATATATAATATATATGATATATAATATATATATATATAATATATAAAATATTATAGTTCCTGTCATCCTTGGCGTTTCACAGTTTTCTTCAATGTATCACAAAGAGAAAATGGACGCATCTAAATGACGTCAGAAGCTGCGCAGAACTACTCCAGCGATTAGACCTCTTTACTTAGACCTTGCATGACACAAGAGTCCGCGCCAAAGTTCTCTGCCTTCAGAAGGGACCCAGGAAGTCAAAGAAAACGGGAACCTTCTGTGCTCAAAGGTCATAATAGCAAGTGAGCAGGGACCCTTGATCCCTTCAGACTTTTCGTCTCTCTTTCTCTCTCTCTCTCTCTCTCTCTCTCTCTCTCTCTCTCTCTCTCTCTCTCTCTCTCTCTCTCTCTCTCCCCCTACGTTTGTGAATTTGTGTATGTGTGTTTATGTACGTTTATGTGTATATGTTTGTGTATGTTTATGTGTGCAATTGTGTGCATGTGTGTGTCAGTGTGATTCACCATGGTCTTGGATCACGTGTTGGACTCGTGATTGACAGCTATTTCCCTCCCGGAAGAGAGCTCAGAGCTCGTATATGACCGATCTATGGATAATGCTGTGACCTTACACGCACACACACACACCCAACTCCCCGCCCACGAGAGTTGGAGTAACAACCCGCAGCGCAGCGATACTGAAATTATTTCAGCCCTGGGCGAGATTCGAACCCGGACCTCCGTAGTGGCAGCCGGGAACTCTACTAACTGCGCCACGAGTTGTGTTTGTGTGTGTGGGTCTTTGTGCGAGAGTGTATACGTGTGTGTGTATGTGTGTGTGCGTGTGTGTGGGCGCGTGCATGTGTGTGTGTGTTTGTGTGTGTATGTATGTATGTGTGTATCCTTGTTTGTGTGGATGTCTGTGTGCGTGTGCGTCTTTGTGAGAGTGTGTGCGTACGTGTGTGTATCTGTGTGTGTGTGTGTGTGTGTGTGTGTGTGCGTGTTTGTGTGCTCACATACTTGCCTTTCCTGGTTTCACAAGGATAAGACTATGCATTGGTGCGAATGGATGGATTTCGAAGATTATCCATCATTATTTTGTCAATAAATGAGTTATACGCGTTGACCTTTCTCCATTTCCATTGGCAAACCATTCTATATGTCTCACAATGCTCGTGTTTATTACTATAAGTATAATCGGAAACATGAGTTCCTCAATCCTAAAGAACAATAATAACAATAATAAAAAAAAATATATAGAAAACTACCTGTGTTCATTTCTGGTGAAATTCTACTTTTTTGCTTCGGAGATGCTACGACTACACACAAGAAAGTGTCGAGGATTTGATGAATTTTGCCTTCTACCACAAGACAAGTGCTGTTGACCTGAAAACCATCTATTTTTGTTTTATCGTGAACCATTTCTGGTTTTACTTTGCTCTCCTTCCGTGAGTGTCTTTGCGTTTGATGATCACATCGTTCCATATTCTCGTTGACCACAGACTTCTTCAGTTTATTTGATTGTTTAACCAAAATTCGGACATTTCTTTGTGTCCCTTATTTTGGTCATGCCCCCTGCATTTGTTAAATACCGACAAGTATCCATTGAACTTTGTCCGTCATTTCTGGCCTTGCCTGTTGATCTTGACACATTTTCTTTCCGAAATTCGCCTTTTCGCTCGCTCTCACTACCGTTTTCTTCTTCATCCATCCTTTCTTTCTTTTCATCTTCATCCAAAGCTCACTATCCTCCGACTTAACCATGTACTACGCGCTGAAACAATCAACAGTTTTAGAAAAGATTAGATAACTTTATAGATAGGGATGACAGGTAGTTAGGGACATGGAACTGCCTAGTGTAGGTATTATGGTCTCTTGCAGTCTCCTCTGTTCTTATGTTCTTATGGCGTATTCCTACGATACGGACCATATATATATTTAGAATTGACATTAATCATATTAGGAAATGATTCCATGAAAGTCGACGTAATTTTTATTGTCAAAGATTATATAACGTATTGGAAGTAATGAAATTAATTTTTTAGTTGCTGAGGGGTCTGCCCCACAGTTGAATTAAATCATCTGACGATAGTTTGAATAAATGCCAAAAATCGGAGACTTTATCAAGAGATTGATAGAAAATACTTATCTATCGTGCATAGGCATTGTAAAAGATGAAAGAAAGAAAAATCGACGTAATTTTCGTAGATTGATGATACAGATAATCCTTGGAGGATATGTTGTAATGGTCCTTTTTTTGAGTATTTGTTTATTTATTTTTTGTCTTTTCTCGTTGTAGACGAGCAATTCCATTGTAATTTCATTGTATGGCTGTACGTGCGTGCACGGACGTAGTAATGTATTTGTGTGTGTGTGTGTGTGTATTTACCTAGTTGTATTTACCTAGTTGTATTTTACGGGAAGGGGAGCTATGCTCGTGAGGTCCCGTCTTCATATCTCATTTTATCTAAACTATTTTTAAATTCATGTATTGTTTTTGCACACACCACTTTCTCATCTAACTTGTTCCAACTGTCTATTGCTCTGTGAGGAAAGCTGTTCTTTTTCAAATCTCTTCTATAGTTGTCTTTTTTTATTTTCTTTCCGTGTCCTCTTGTATTTCTGTCATCCCATTTTATCAGATTCTCTCTATCAGTAATTTCTATGCCTTTCATGATTCTGTAAATAGCTATCAAATCTCCTCTCTCTCTTCTTTGCTCTAGTGTCTGTAGTTTAAGTTTTTGTAGTCTCTCTTCATATGATAGTTTTGAGAGTGTTGGTGCCAGTTTAGTAATTGCTCTTTGTATTCTTTCAAGTTTTTTTATACATTTTTTTGTACTTGGTGACCATATCGTTGCTGCATATTCCAATCTTGGTCTTATCAGGGTGACTAGGATTTTCCTCACCATTTCTTCATCCAGGTATGTAAATGCCACTTTGATTGTTCTTATTAAATTATAAGTTTCTCCAAAAATCTTATTTATATGTTTCTCAGGTGACATATTATTCATAACAATGACTCCCAGGTCCCTCTCATTTTCTACTCTTTTTATTCCTTCTTCTCCCAAATTATATGATCCTGTTATTCTGTTTTTGCTTTTTCCAAATTCCATTATACTACACTTTTTTGTATTGAACTCCATCTCCCACTTCCTACTCCATTCTTGTACTTTATTTAGATCTCTCTGTAGTGATTCACAATCTTCTTCAGTTTTCACTCTTTTCAGTAATTTTGCATCATCTGCAAAGAAGCTCATATAGCTTTCAATTCCTTCATCCATATCATTAATATATATAGCAAACATTATTGGGGCCAGAACTGTTCCCTGCGGGACACCGCTTATTACTTCATTCCATTTTGAGTGCTGATCTCTTATCACTACTCGCATTTTTCTTTCTTGCAAAAAGTCTTCCATCCAATTTAGCAATTTACCTTGTATTCCTCCTTCATATTCTAATTTCTTAAGCAACTTCTTATGTGGTACTTTGTCAAAAGCTTTTTTTAGGTCTAGAAATGCACAATCAGCCCATCCATCTCTTTCTTGTATTATATCTATTAGCCTTGAATAGAAACATATTAAATTGGTGACGCATGATCGTCCTTGTCTGAATCCAAATTGCCTTGGATTTAGTACGTTGTTTTTTTCCAAGTATTTTACCCATCTACTTTTGATAATTCTTTCACATATTTTTGCCATTGTACTTGTTAGAGAGACTGGTCTATAGTTGGTAGGTTCTTCTTTATTTCCTCCTTTATATATAGGTACTATATTTGCTTTTTTCCAATCTTCTGGAACTTTTCCTTCTTTTAAGGAACTGCTTATTATGCTATGTATTTTGTCTGCCAGTTCATTCCTACATTCTTTCAGAATCCAGTTTGCTATTTCATCTGGCCCATGCGATTTTCTGACATCAAAATTACCCAAGTGTGTCAATATTTCATTCTTCGTTACTTCTATTTCTTCCATAGGGGGGACTTTTTCCTTCCACTCAATCTCTTCAGGTTGTATATTTTCCCTTGTAAACACTGATTTAAAATGTTTGTTCATAATTTCTGCCATTTCCATTTCCTCAGTGTATTCAACTCCTCCCTTGTCTTAATTTCTCCAAGTCTTGTTTGTTTTTCAGTTTATTGTTTACAAATCTGTAGAATAGTTTTGGTTGATCTTTACACTTTTCTATAACATCTTTTTCATATTTTCTTTTTTCCTCTCTGCACTTTTGTACATATTCATTTCTATAACCAGTATATATTTTCCATTTTTCAGGTCTTCTGTCTTTTTTCCATCCGGTCCAGGCTTTGTCTCTTTTGTCTTTTAACTCCCTACAACTTTTGTTGTACCAGCATTTTACATATTCTTTTTCTTGTTTTTGTCTTGGGACATACTTTTCCACTCCTTCTTTGTAAATTTTTGTCAAAATATTCCATTTCTCTTCCACTGATGTTTCTTCTTTGTATATTTCTTCCCAGTTTTCTTGTTGGAAGAATTCTCTTATTTTATCAAAGTTTGTTTTTTCATACATCATTCTTCCTTTTCTATATTGTTCATTTCTTTTCATATATTTTTCTTCATTAAGTTCCAGTTCAATCAATATGTGGTCACTTTTACCTATTGGTGTTTTATATTCAATCTTGTCCACTATTCTAGGTTCAGATGTAATTATTAAGTCTAGCCTCGATGGTTCTTCTTCATTTCTATACCTAGTGTTCTCTTGTATCCATTGTGTCATTGAATGGTCAGTAATCATCTCAAGTAGAGCATTTCCCCATGAGTCATCAGCACTCTTTACTGTCATTTCTTCCCAGCAGATTTCTTTGCAATTAAAGTCGCCCATCATAACTATTCTTCCTCCGTCTTCCATTATTTTAGTTAATGCTATCTTTGTGTCCTCTAACATACTTTTATGTTCATTCTCCTCCCATGAGGCTGTTTTCGGAGGCACATAGTTGATCACAAATTTTCTGCTCTTCTTATCTCGGTCTTCCACTTCTATCATAATCATCTCTACTGTATTCTTTCCATATATGACACCTTTCACGTTTATATCCTTCTTTGTCAGGAACATAACTCCACCCCCTTGTTTTTTCTCTCTGTTTCTAATCCAATAATTGTATGTATCATGTCCTACACTGTTGGGTGGTAGTGGGCCTTTTAATTTTGTTTCTACAATTCCCATTATGTCCGGTTCTTTTTCTTTCAAATAATCATTCAGTTCATTCAATCCTGTTATCAATCCATCTATATTTGTGTAAGACACTCTTAGTTTTCTGCCACTTCCATTGTGTTCTCTGTTTCCCTTATGTTTTTCTTTAGTATGTCGAACTGCTTTATTTTCATGTTCACTACTCTCCAATAGAATCTCTCTTTCTCTGACTCCGTTCTTTCCTCGTTTTTTGCCTTAGCTTCAATTCTTTTCTGCTTTTCTGCCTCTCTTTCCTCCTTATTCATTTCTCTTTTTATCCATACCTTTTTATATTGATCATTTGTTGCTAGTTTCCCTGTCTTGGATAGAATTTTCTCTGCCGTTGTTTGTGACCTGAATTTAATCTTAATTGGTCTGGTCTTATCTGTACTATATTTTCCGAGTCTGAATTTTTCCTCAATTTCCTTTATAATTTCTGGTTCATCTTCCTGGACTAATTTTAATAAACTGCTTACCCTTTCATTTTCCTCCTTGATTCTTGCGGTTCTATCTGGGTTATGTTTCTCTTCCATTCCTAATATAATTATACATTTCTTTTTGTCAGCTAATTCTCTTACTATATTCTCCTTCTGTCTCATCACTTTAATAACTGAGTCTTCATTATGTTCTTTCAATTGCTGTTTGACTATGTCAGTGAATGAAACCTTATTCCCTTCTTGAGTTATTCTCCAATTTTTAGCTTCTGTAGCTATTTTCTCACTGTTTTCATTACTATTCTTCTTCAATTTCTCATTCTCCTCCTTTACATTTCCTAACTGTCTTTTTAGGTCCTCTACTTCTTCAGTTAAGTTTCTGTTAGCCTTCTCTAGTTGTTCCAATCTTTCAATTCTTTGGAGAATGGAGCCTACATTACCTAACTTACGTTCCAAGTCCTCGATCACCTTATCAACTCTCTCCTCTAGTCTTATCAGTCTGGGGGGGGTTGTGTCCCCCCCACCCTCTTTAAATCCCTGGAACATATTCTCGTCACTTTCTACTGTATTTCTCCTCTCTATACTTCTAATCTTTACATTTTTATTTGCCATTTCGTCATCCGGTGGTCGTTTCATGTTGACCTTCCGCCCGTCTGCCTGGGCCAAGTCCTCCACATCCTCATTACCTTCCATTTCCCCAGTAATCCCTCCCCCTCTCCTCTTTCCTTACTTTCCCACTACCTCACGAGCAATTCCCCCCCCCTGCAAATACAAAAAGGCACGTCTCTCTGTGCGTTGGTATCCACAATCTGCACTTTTCTTCAGAGCGTTCGTCAAGCCGTCCGTTCGTTGAAAGTGTGTGTGTGTGTGTGTGTGTGTGTGTGTGTGTGTGTGTGTGTGTGTGTGTTTGTGTGTGATTCACCATGGTCTTGGATCACGTGTTGGATTCGTGATAGACAGCTATTTCACTTCCGGAAGAGAGCTCAGAGCTCATATGACCGATCTATGGATAATGCTGTGACCTTACACGCACACACACACACCCAACTCCCCGCCCACGAGAGTTGGAGTAACAACCCGCAGCGCAGCGATACTGAACTTATTTCAGCCCTGGGGGGATTCGAACCCGGATCGTCGTATTGGCAGCCGGGAACTCTAACCACTGCGCCACGAGTCGTGTGTGTGTGTGTGTGTGTGTGTGTGTGTGTGTGTGTGTGTGTGTGTGTGTGTGTGTGTGTGTGTGTGTGTGTGTGTGCGCGTGTGCACAAACCTAGCACGTGACCTTCGGGGCATCGTACTCAAGGTCTCTGTATGGGCAGTGCTGTGATATAGCAGCGTCTCGAGGCTTGTGAGATCTCGCTTTCTTAGTCGTGTAGTTTGATGTGATATGATTGTATGGAAGTTCTGTGTATCTAAAACACACACACACACACACACACACACACACACACACACACTTTTTGGGGCGGGTTTGGTGGATATGGGGATGGAGGTGGAGGTGGAGATGGAGGTGGAAATGGAGTTGAAGTTTGAGAAAGTAGAGGTAAGGAATGTAGGTAGGGAGTTAGGTCCGGGGTAGTGGTTGTGTGATACAGACTGATGCTGTTGTTGTTGCTGCTTCTGGTCGCGTTGATGAACGACTATGATGATGATATGATCATGATCACGGTGATGATGATGACCATCGTGGTGGTGGAGGCAGTGGTGATCACGATCATGATGATGGTAATGACGATGATGAGCATTGTCGAAGGTTTGTCGTCGGTAGAATACGGTGCTCGGATAATACTCTTGTTTTTGTATAACTTAAGGCGTCTTAACTGAAATGCTCATGTTACCTAAAGGGGCTATCACACTGGGCTTCCACGGGCTTCTTCACCAACGCCGACAGTTTAGTGTTCGTTTGAGTTAAAACGACTTCGGTTACAATATCCTATTTTTCAAATCTCCAAATATCAAATTATCTTAACGTCATATGTATATCAAAGCTGAGTGACTAATAGATTGTAAATGTTAGACATACTGTTGAAATGTTTCTAGAAAAGTCTAAATTTTTGTAAATGAAGCCATATTCTAGATATTCAAATGGAGGTTGGAGGTAGAATGTGGGAGGAAAAATAGCTCAGTGTGATACCCCTTAGGTTCGTTTGATTCTGTGGTTTGGTAACACATTCACTTCAGTCCTACGGGTTATATAGTATAGTGACCATGCTTATACAATGCTGTTGCCGCGAAGATTTGGTTGCAATGGTGGTGGGGAGAAGGAGGGCGGGGGGGGGGTGAGATTGTTGTAAGTGAGATGCTTAGTGTCTCCATTCCTAAAAGGTAGTCACCTTTTTCACATTTCTTCTTTTGTTCCTTCCCACCAATTCCTTTTCTTCCTCGGTCAATCGAAAAAACTCTCAGAGTGCCTAACAGTCTATCACGTTCTGGTCTTCGCACATTCATATAACCCTTTCGGACATAAGAAAACAGTTATGCGCATGCGTAGAACAAAGAAGGTAGGGTGTGGAAATGGAACGTAGCATGTTTCTTAACCCTATTATTACGAGATCATGGCCCCGTCTCCTCCCTCATTACTATCAGTAGCGAAGATTCGGTGAGGTACATTGTCTTCAACAGAAGCCCTCCAGACAGGTACAACTGGCAGCGACCTTACGGGTCCAGCAATGTCAACCGTCCTTAAGGAAATGCCGTTGAAGTAGAGATATGGTGGGAGCATGTACATACAAACGAACGGACACGAAAAGCACCTGGAAGAATCACAGACGAACGAACGAACCCGAGTCGTCTTCAAGAGGAAAGGAGTACGTGGTAGAAACGCTGCAGTGTAGAGGATCGGGACGATGGCACGCGCATGCGCACACACATGTCCATTCCATACCACAATCGCTCTCTCTCTTTCTCTCTCTCTCTCTCTCTCTCTCTCTCTCTCTCTATATATATATATATATATATATATACTGTATATATATATATATAAATATATACACACACACACACACAGGTAGAACGCATCTTCAAATCAAAACACGAGCACAAATGCAGGCCAATTTTTAACAGGTTTGTATATTTGTGCATGGGGCATTAGCCACCGCTTCCACATCAAGAAAATGTCATTTGAGCAGCAGCCTTTGCTGGTGGCATAATCGGAAATGTTCTGGTCTTGTATTTACTTAGTTGTTGGCTCGAATCCCGCACTCCTCTTCGATTCTTAGCAGAGACTGAAGTTACCTGCCAGTCCAAGCGCATGACAGCGCAAAGGTGACGGCTTCGGCCTTAGCTACTCAACGCCTCCTGGCGTAAGATCCTCACTTCCAACAAGCTCGTGTACCCAAGAACGACAGCACAAGAGACATGGCCCCGGATCTCAAAGCTATGGAGATAAATGCAAAGGGGGCGGGGGTGATCCAACCACACGGCTCGGCGTGCACAAACCCTCACAGTTGTGCTTTCCTAGGAAGGATGCGGACAAGCAGTTTCAACTTTATCTGTTTCGAGGAACAGTGAACCAGGCACTAAAACCTTCAAGGCACATCATAAAAATATATATATATGTGTGTGTGTATATATGTATATATATACACACATATATATATGTATATATACATATATATATATATATATATATATAATGTGTGTGTGTGTATCGGGTGGCTGATAAATGAAAATCAGATTGCGGGAAATACACTGTATTCACTGACAACTATGCGTGTGTATACAACGAGAGCTGGCTCAGCACTGACTCAAACCAGTGTTCC
>NC_134782.1:17833348-17843348 GCF_046742065.1 Oratosquilla oratoria
AGTATATAAGAAATAATAGTTTGTAGAAATAATCAAAGTCTGAAAATATTGCATCACGTTACAACTGAAGACCAGCCAATCAGAAGAAGAGACATGGCGTCACGACTGAGGATCAGCCAATCAGAAGAATAGGCGACATGATGTCACAACTGAAGACCAGCCAATCAGAAGAAGAGACATGGCATCACGACTGAGGATCAGCCAATCAGAAGAATAGGCGACATGACGTCACAACTGAAGATCAGCTAACCAGAAGAAGAGACATGGAGTCACGACTGAGGATCAGCCAATCAGAAGAATAGGCGACATGACGTCACGACTGAAGATCAGCTAACCATAAGAAAAGGCTACAACAGGGAAGAATTGTCGAAGACAGTTGAACAGAATGTTAAGTTACTGAACGATGAGCAGATAAATCAAATCAAATAGATAAAATCAAATAAACTTATTTCATTAATACTAAAACTTAAGGATTTCTTCGGAATACCGCTTAGCAAGCAAGGGATGCGGGGTTGAATGGAGAATTCCTACAAGACGTACGTGGAGGAAAAAAAGTTTGGTAGACTCTGACGTAGAAGGAAGAGCTCCTCCAATGACTAAGAAAATTCACAGTAATAATCAGTGGTCAGATTTCATTGGGAGGTAGAACGTGGATACAGGGAATACAAGTCTAGGTTTGTACAAGTCGTCAAGTTTTTTCACACACACACACACACACACACACACACACACACACACACACACACACACACACACACACACACACACACACACACACACACACGACTCGATGGCGCGGTTGGTAGAGTTCCTGGGTGCCACTACGGCAGTCCCGGTTCAAATCCCGCCCAGGGCTGAAATGATTTCAGTATCTCTGCGCTGTAAGTCGTTACTCCAACTCTCGAGGGTGGAGAGTTGGGTTTGTGTGTGTGCGTGCAAGGTCGCAGCATTACCCATAGATCGGTCATTTATGAACTCTGAGCTCTCTTCCGGGAGGGAAATAACTGTCGATCACGAGCCCAACACGTGATCCAAAACCATGGTGAATCACACACACGCACGCGCACACACACATACACACACACACACACACACACACACACACACACACACACACACACACACACACACACACACACACACACACACACACACACTGACAAAAAAATAAATAAATAAATAGATAAAAACGTACACGCGTGTAACAGCTCCCACGAGCCGGGTTTTTGTGGCAATTGCTCTCGGTGCTCACATATTCATATTTATAAATAATAATTCGTTTGCCCAGGAAACCGGTACTTAATATTCATTGCGTGGGAATGATGTCTACCATTTTTAAAAGATCCATAATGAAAACTGTTTCGTGCTTTGAAGTGTGTTATGCTGGGAGAGTCGACTCTGCGTTACGTTGAAAAGAACTGTATATCTTATTTAATATTATGATATATTTGTGCTTGTTCTATCTAAGGACAGGTATTTTTAGTCAGCCTGGATGTGGTTTTAGCTCCAGTACTTCTGCAGGTTGGAGTACGGAGCCCTTGGGTTTATGAAGTCGAATATTCTTTCTTAATTTGTACAAAATACCTAAAATACGTCGTGGTTTAGAGCAGGCCAGTCATTCCCAAAGTTGTGGTTGAAAGGTCTTTCTTGTAGAAGACTTAGGATTTTTATCTTTTTTTTTTCTAACGAGACGTAAAGATTCCTTGTGAATTCTTCCGTATAGTATAAGGTCGTTCACTTTACTTGTTTATCCTTGGATTTTTTTTATCAGATTGTCTCATCTTGGATACTTTTTTTAAGGCAATTTTGTATAGGAACACTGCAATACGAAATGTGTACAATCTCAGGAAACAAGGAAGATTTTTTTTTCAGAATTGTTTGAATTTTTTGTGGTTCGTGTATCACTGAACACGAATTAAAAAGAATAGTTTGTATGATTAGATGCTGGATAAATAAATATTTCTTAACTTCAACTGATTACGACAAATATTTTCCAATGAAAACTCACGTTTTACAACTAGCGCATCAAAGAAAAGTATAAAGTTCTCAAGGTGAAACTGAATATTTGTAATTAAGGAAACTGTACAATAAAGGTATTTCAAATAATATTAATAATAAAACGATAATAATGATAGATAATAAATAATAATCAGATAATAAAAAGAATAAAATATTAGATAATACGTATTTGAAAGTTATGTGAATTTGCCATCGGTAAATAATCGATGAGGAATTTGAACGACGTTGACCCGAATCGAATCAGTGAATACACAACTCTTTACAAAGACAAATTTTGCTTACAAGCGAAATTCTGAACGTACCCACGACACAATTTGTCAGTGATAATAATGATAATAATTATGATAATCATATAATCATCAAATAATAGTAATGATAATTATATTGATGATAATGATAATGATGATAATAGTAATAATAATGATAATAATAATAATGATAATAAAAATAATAGTATTAATAATAATAACAATAACAAAAATAATAAAAGGGGACAATAGATAAAAAGTTTCAAACGACAATAATTTTCCTTTAACTTTGTCGGTACGTTGACTAGTTCAACAAATATGACCCACCTTGAGGCCTTCTTTCGTTGCTGCATTTCGTGTCTAAAAAAAAAAAAAAAAAAAAAAACAACTAAAAAGGCTTTGCAATCTTACGCCTATCGATGAATCTTTATTTCCATGCTGGGCGGTTACAGTCACGTCGACGTTCCAGATTTCTCTTTGAGCCGACGACCACACAGTCTTCAACCATCAGAGTTGCACGAATGTCACGGTCACGGCTACTGGTTCAGTGGGACAGGATGCACTAAACAGCTCACTGAACCGCATTGGGAGCTGCAGGGTAACAGGGCTTATTCAGAGTCTGTGTGAAAATAAGGGATTTGGTCGCAAATCAAAGAATTCGGATCGACACTGATAGAAATTCCCTCTGTCACCCTTTCTTCCCCTCCCTTCCTATAGTGTATATACAATGCATACATATATATATAATATATATATATATATATATATATATATATATATATATATATATATATATACACACACACACACACTCACACTTACACACACATATATGTATATATATATATATATATATATATATATATATATATATATATGTATATTGCTTATCTATTACTATGTAGGGACAGATGTATTAATTGACATTTCTCTTTTTTCAGGTAAGCTTTGGATCTTGTTCAGCGGTCGGTAGGTGACGTCATTTCCAGTTCCATCTGGTGCTTTGTCTAGTGCTTGTTAAAAACCAACTAACAGTTTTCTATGCAAAAGATATAAACACTCACGCACGCGTGCACACACGCACGGACGCACACAAACACACAATTGGTTTATCATTATTTTTATTTTATTTATTTTATTTTTTTTTTTTTTTAAGTAAAAGATTGTGGCCAAGATTGATATAATTTAATTTTGAATCACAATCCACACAGAATGAGGTACTTACGAAAGCATGAAACTAGGAAGATACAATAAAAGATATAAACAAAGAAACTAGTTGATGAAACTAAGACAAAAACTGAAACGTGGGTAAACATGAGAAACACGGGAAACGGGATTGAAGGAAAGAATCAGAGGAAACGAAGAAAAAAGAACACAGAACGTAAATTTTCAAAAAGCCATATACCAGAACTGGTTTAATATCAACTGCGTTAAAGATCATCTGTTATTTGAGAGAGGAAGAACCAGATAGTATGTGTCTTGTAAAGACCAAGGATTACAAAGGCGGAGCATGCCGACAGGAGACCTTTTGGTCCATAACTAGGTCGGATGCGAAAATATATATAGATAATAAAAAAGATAAAATGAAATAAAAATTATAATAATATAAATAGTAATAAATAATATAAATAATACATAGGTATAGTTAAATGATAAACAAACAGGTAAATAGTAAATAATAATAAACTGACAAATAAATAATAAATGGAAATCAAGCAAATAATAAATAGACAAATAATAACAAACAAATAACGGGTACCTGCCGGGGGTCCTGTCAACCTCTTCACTTCCATCAAGAGGTGCAGCCCTGATGGGCTGGCACTCGGTATTACACTTTTTTCACACATGTAGAGCCGACAACCGGTGACTGCTCTCTCGTCCCTACCGCTTTCAGCCGGTGATATGGAAACAGTTCTATTCTCACACAACACAGACAACAGTCCAAAGTTTCTACCCAGAGAGATCTGTGGAAGCTTCCGAGGACCATTGCCACCCCAGTGTGGCGCTGCGGGTTTTTCCATTTAGTGAAACTCGAGGCAACAGTTGATTGTTGAGATTGAGCTAAATAGAAAGGGCATGTAACCTGAGTCCCCCCATTTTCCCCATTCCCTTTTATGTACCCCTCACTTCCTCATATATACTTGTACCTTAACATCTTGTAAGCATTCTGCTGAAGAGGACTACAGATAGTAGTCGAAATGTACAGTTTCCCTGTACTTCCGTCATTTTTTCTCCGATAGTGGGTTTATAGTGAACTAAATAGAAATAAGTAAAATGCAGTTTCTGGAGGAAATACAGAAAAAAAATTGGTGGTGACAGGGAAGGAGACCATGAAGAGGAAGGATATGGAACTTGGAGAATTAAATAAACGAGGTTAAAGATACATTTTCGTGACGTGTACACCCATATCCCATCCCCCCCACCATCCCCAAGGGAAAGAATTACTAAATTAAACTCTGTGGAATATTCTGTGAGGATGCGAAAAGGTAAACTGAAATAATGAAAAAAAGATTCAAGGCTGTATTGAACAACGAAAATTGCATGGAATAGGATGAAGGACAAGTAGAAACTATGATGAAGACAGGATGTGAGAAATGTCACGTGATCTGATGTCGTCTCTAACTGGATATTCAAAGAATGTAGTGAACAACAAATAAATAAGACTCATGGGCTGGTTTAAAGTTAATTGAAAAAAGGAAAATGCCTAAAGATCAGAAAAAGGCCAATGTGGTTCCAATTTATAAAGGAGGAAACAATGAAGAATTCTTGATTTATGGACCTGTGACCTTGACGGGAATAATGGCTAAAATGTCTTCGAGAATTGTGGAAGAGACACAAAATATCTGGAAGAGAGGGAAATCTTGGATGATAACCAATTCTGGTATCACAACAGGAAGGTCATGCGTTTCAAATTTGTTCGGTTTTTACTGAAGAACAATCGATGTGCTGTAAGAGGGAAATGGGTAGGGTGGATTGTCTGTGTCTAGATTTGGATGAAGTTTTTGACAACGTATCTCACAAAAGACTCATATGAAATTTAGAATATATAGGAGGATTTAGAGTAATTTTCAGGGATGTATGAAGAACACTGAAGAAGAAATAAATGAGGTCGTGATAGATAAGATGTCATGAAAGAAGCAAACATTACCTATGTTAGTAACATGATGGATAGAATTAATAGTTACACCATTCTGTTTGCATGTCATGACAAGATCATGAAGACATTACAAAACGAAGGTAATAATGAATTATTAAAGATATCTAGACATATATATTTATATATATATATATATACATATATATATATATATATATTTATATACATATATATACACATATATATATGTATATATATATTTATATACATATATATATTTATGTGAATATATATATGTATATTATATGTGTATATATATATATATATATATATATATATATATATATATATATATATATATATATAATATATATATATATATATATATATATATATTGCAGGGTGGTGAGGTAAAGAAAAAAAATTAGCTTTTATTCCCTTACGTTTCGTCCTTACCAGGACTTCCTCTTTGAGGAAGATTATAAAAGGGACTTGTAAACCTTTGACAAACATAGAATGGTATTCCACTACATAGACGAGAAAATCATAAAAACAAAATAATAATCAAGGACCTGATTTGAGCATGTTGCAGTGATATGATCCCTAGGAAAGAAATAGAAATTAGAATAGAATTAATTTATATGAAGGAGGAAATAAATTCGTAGCTTTGAATCATAAAAAGCATCAAAGAAGGTTTCAGTGAGTAAGTGAAGATGTATATTGTTTAGTAATTTGAATCGTATTTCTGACATATTTATGAAGAATAATATGATTGCCTACAATTCTTGAGTTGTGAAGTTTATCTTATTTGCACATCTGTAATTAAAGTTTTTCGCATTCTTTCATGGCCTCGATGGGATACCACGAATACATTTTTCTTTTCAGTGAATGATGAAGTTGCATACTGTCTAGTGATGTTAATCGTATTTCTGACATATTATATTATCTATAAAGGATAATGTGATTCCCTGTATTCCTTGAGCTGTGAAATTGATTAGATACACATCTGTAATTAAACTTTGTCGAATAGATGCCAAGAAGATTTCTTTTCTCGACGACTCATGCATGGACATTCTCAACCTTTGTGTGACGTCATGTCGCCTTGGTGTGAGTAACCGTGGAAGGTCATGGTGGAGTGGGATGCCTCTTCGGCTTCACATCTTCAGCTAAAACGGAGAAAATGTCGTCTGTGCAAGGGACAAATCGTAGCACAGCCAGTCTTACAATAAAGAATCTCCGCTGGGCGACAGGGCAAAGGAAAAATAATGTATTAAACTTATCATGCACAATATTTTATTCCACTTGCCTTGTGACGTATATTTTTTTCGTGCTTATTTTTCTTTTAACATTTTTCGTAATCATTTATTGAGGGGTATTATCAGAACTTTGCGGGACTTTCTAGATAACAATAAGCTATTGTACTCCATGAATCGCAGACATTTTCGAACAGAGATGAATTCCTTCTAATTAGCTTTTATCACACGACATCACGACTGCAATCATTTCTTCCTTCAGGATAGAGTGAAGTCGTATTACTGCAATTATATTGGTGAATTAATGGCGGTGGATTGCAGACCCTAAGACGTAATAAATGTGGCGTTACCTGCAGCCCATGTCACCCGTGACATCCTCCCTGGAGGTCTTTGCCGCTACGCAGCATGCGAATGAGACAACTTCAATTAGGTTGGATTGGACATCGACCGTTACGGCCGGGTTCGGAGCGCAGTTGTATTTACCAATATGTGTGTGTATATATATATATACATACATACATACATATATATATATATATATATATATATATATATATATATATATATATACATATTATATATATATATACATATATATATATATATATATATATATATATATATATATATATATATATATATATATATATATATACATTCCTGTTCGTATTGCTAGGAAATTGGAAAACATAAAGAAGGAAATAATCACATGTAAAAATGGTGTCGTATTTCATTCTACTTGCATACGTAGAGTTATCGCTACTGTCTCTACTACTGCATGGTGAGCATAGTAACTTTGAGATTTTTACAAGAAGGAAGGCGAAGATCCTACGCCAGAAGGCGCTGTGTATCTGCGGCCGAAGACGTCACCGTTTCCATATGCGCTTTAGGGACTGCTGGGGGAGGAAGTAACAGCCACCGCTGGGAATGGGAGGTACGTGTGGGACTCGAACCCACGACTAAGCGAATGCGAGATCATCAGTCTTCCGATGACGTCACCAGTTACACAGGCTTGCGGGTCGAGAGATGAGGCAATGTAAGTTGATTGAGGGAACCTCAAGGGAAACCCAATATCGAAAGTGGAGAAACGAGGTAGATGAACGACGAATGAAGGTGAAGGAGGAGGAGGAGGTAGTGGAGGGGGAGGAGGAAAAGGAAGAGGAGGAAGAGGAGTTGGAGGAGGAGGAAGAGGAGTTGGTGGAGGAGGAGGAAGAGGAGTTGGTGGAGGAGGAGGAAGAGGAGTTGGTGGAGGAGGAGGAGGAGGTGCTGGTGGAGGAGGAGGAAGAGGAGTTGGTGGAGGAGGAGGAAGAGGAGGTGGTGGAGGAGGAGGAGGAGGTGGTGGTGGAGGAGGAGGAAGAAGAGGTGGTGGAGGAGGAGGAGGAGACTTGCGGTTTCCATGTCTACATGATTCGGCCCTCTTCCTACTCCTCCTCCTCTTCCTCCGTCTCATCCTTCTCCTTCTCCTCCGCTCCATTTTCCTCCACTTTCTCCACCTCCTCCTCCTCCTTTTGCTGCTGTTCCTCCTCTAATTCCATATCTACCTCCAAAACTTTGCCCTCCTCCTCTTCCTCCTCCTCCTCGTCCTCCACCTCCAACCTAACCTTCATCTCGTCCTTCTTCTCCTTGTCCTCCTCTAACTCCTTGTCTCTCCTTCCCTTTCTCCTCCTCCTCCTCCTCTACTTCCTTTGTGTTCCTCCTCCTTTTCTTTGTCCTCCTCCACCTTCTCTCTCTCCTCCTCTTCCTCTTCGTGCTCCTCCTTCTCTACTTCCAACTCCACCTCCAACCAACCTCCACCTTCTCTCCTTCCTCCTCCTCTTCCTGCTCGCTCGTCCTCTTCCTCCTCCTCGCTCCTCCTCCTCCTCGCTCCTCCTCCTCCTCGTCGCTCCTCCTCCAGACGATGTCGACGTCCTTCCGCCGATCGGCAAGGACGCGGCAACCAGAGCGTCTTCCCTTACCTCCCCCCCACACGCCCCCGCCCCCGCCCCACGCCCACGCCCACCGAACCTTCACGCCTTTTCTTCCGCTCCTTCCTCCACCTTCCCCTCTTCCTTCTCCTTCTCGTCTTCTACTTCTCCTTCTTCTATTTCTCATTTCCCCCATTATTCTTTTTCTTCTCCTTCTTCACGTGCTTCTCCTACTCTTCCTTATTCTTCTCCTTCTCCTCCTTCTCCTTCCCCTGTTTCTCCTTCTATATTTCTTTCCTTCCCTTCTATGCCTTCTCCTTCTATATTTCTTTCCTTCCCTTCTATGCCTTCTCCTTCTATATCTCTTTCCTTCCCTTCTATGCCATCTCCTTCTCCCCTCTTCCTCTTTCTTTCTCCTCCTAGTCCTTCTCCTTCTTCCCTCCTCCTCCTCCCTCACTCCTCCTTCTCTTCCTCCTTCTCCTCCTCCTCCTCCTTTTCACCCTCCTCCTCTCCATCGAGTTCCAAGGCACATCCTTCCACTCACGGAACAGAAATCACATCGCCTCGTCCATTCCTTACTCTCTTTCCATTCCCTTTGTTTCTCTTCTGTGTTCCAACTTTATATTTCTTCATTTTCACATCTTTCTTCGTCTCCCTCCCAGCTTCCGTCTCCCTGTATCACCTTGCCTTTACTCTCTGTTCCTTCTGTTACTGTGGCCTTTGTAATGTAGTAGCTATCGTCTTCCTCATTGTCTCTCTGTCCTCTCCGTCTCTTTGCCTTTATGTGTGTTACTCTATCTCTCTCTCTCTCTCTCTCTCTCTCTCTCTCTCTCTCTCTCTCTCTCTCGTG
Organism: Oratosquilla oratoria; assembly: GCF_046742065.1. Lineage (NCBI taxonomy): Eukaryota > Metazoa > Arthropoda > Malacostraca > Stomatopoda > Squillidae > Oratosquilla > Oratosquilla oratoria. Next base: position 17,842,720 of record NC_134782.1, read on the forward strand.
TAGGTACACACACACACACAAAGGTACGCACACACACATACGCACATACATATATACATATATGCGTACATACATATGTGTCAACACTGGGTCTCGTGTAGCATCGGATGTTTATTATGTCACAACTAACCTTACTGGCTGGAGGACTGAATTCCATCTCCCTCATACTGGGGAGGGGAGGGGTGGGGGGCATTTTCAATTTCCCTCGTCGTAAGGCACACTTCTCCCAACGACGTCCCTTGCACATAAACACATAAACATTTAATGTTGGCACGGAACCATAACCAGCTAAATATACATATATCTATGTATATCTACACACACACACACACACACACACACATATATATATATATATATATATATACATATACACATACGGTATGTGTGTTTGTATCTATCTATCTATCTATATATATATATATACATATATATACATGTATATACATATATATATATACATATATATATATATATGTATATATATGTATGTCTATCATTGGTATTTTCAAACGTGTTAATATACAAATGACAGAGAAAACCTCGTATGTTTATCGAAGGTAGGAAGCAAATTGATTATAGATACAAATGGGAAGCATGTATCTGGTACGGGAATGGCAATCCCCAGA
>NC_134782.1:17850848-17883348 GCF_046742065.1 Oratosquilla oratoria
TATGGTGCAACAATGATGTCTGTCATCTTTATCTCAACCTCCCCAAGGGATATAACAAGGGAAGTCGGGCCTTTTGAAAGCAGGCGACCCTGAGGTGAGACTTTCAATTAGCAATGGCTCCCCTCTAGATCACGCAGGAACTTCCATACCGCAGACTCTTCCCGCGCGTCGAACCGGACGCTCCGGCCGCTGAAGAAGCTCTCAGGGATCAGACACCTCCGCAAAGGCAAATCATCTCAGGTCAGTGAAAGTTGCAGAAGAAGCGCAAGAGTGTATCATTCACATTTGCTTTGTCTTAGACTTAGTATTCTGTGTCAAGGCGAGTGTCCTGACTTCTCTTAACAAGAGCGAATTTGTCTTCCGGTTACAATACGTTGGATTTCTTTCTTTTTTTCGTAACTTTACTGTTATTATATTTTCTCCGGGTCAGTGGGGGAAGTTCGAATCGGCTTGAAATCGACTTCATTACCACGCCCTCCCCCCCATTCCCATCTTTGTGAATTTCGTTCTCTCAAAATAGTCTATTTAAACCTGCTAATACGTCGATAACTTACTTTATGAATTTCGTTTCGTTTTTAAGATAAACGATTTTATTTGGTAGAGAGGTAGGGTGACATCCAGCCTTTAGGCAGAAGTTCGGCCACACAAGGTTCATATGGTCTGTCGTCATATTGGAAGAGTCGACATGGCTGACCAAGTATAGACGAGTATCATGTCCATTTCCCAAACGCATTCAGATCCTAAAGTAATAAAACAAATGGTTGACAATACAAGTGGTTAACGATTGGAATAGACTTAGTAATCATGTAGTGAGCACGGGAACTGTTAGTTGTTTTAGGACAAGGTTAGATGGATGGGGATGATTGGTAATGGACATGGAACTGCTTTTAGTCTTTATGGTCTATTACAATCCCTTTTATTCTTATGTTCATTGTGTATTTATATAAACAGGAAACTTTTCGGTCCATAACGAATTCGGAAGCAGGGCAAGTTGATAATAGAATAGTAAACTGACAAAAAAAAAAGTATATTGCTTTCTTAAACTCTTTGACCGCCTCACACTATCCTTATATGATAATGGATCGCAAGATCGTATATTATTATGATATTTGAATTCCATACTAATTATCAGACTTATTTATAACATAATAAGTAAGTGCTGATTACGATACCATCCTACAGGATTTAAGGACAACATAGCCTGTCCATCCACGTTTGAGATCTAGTAGCTTAAGCAGTCTCATATCAAAGCTCATGTCACCTATTCTTTTGCGAGGATTGGTCAAAGAAACTAAGGTGAAATAGTACTGAGCTGTATGCGTCGTTATCTTCTTCACTATTTTTGGGATTTTTGTTTTGATATAGGACAAGGAAACGCACTGCAGGAATATGTTCTTCAGGTGAGAAATTATGACCATGGACACGGCGACAGCAAACCTTGAAGATATACTCAGATGGGGACAACAATAGGTGGGATGACGTTGACTGACCTGTACGAACTGTGCACGGGGCAGTGGGAACCGACCATGCGTACCTAAGAGGAGCGAATGTCGTATAGCTAGGTCAAGGCTGCAAAAGTTGGACTTTCACGAATACTGTATTACTGGGGTAGGAGATCAAAAGAGCAACTAGCACCAGAACCAATTAACCCCAAAGATGAAAGAGCTTTACTGGTCAAAGCAGTATTCTGTTTCATCTTCTATTTAATATATTACACCAAAAGGTGACAGACATGGTGAGAACAATAGGTGAAATGGCACGCGGACCATCGGGTGTAAAAGAAAATGTGTAGAATACTGTCGAGGAACACAATAGGATATTTCCCCACCCATTGGGACATTTTCCACTCGTTGGGACATCTTCCCACTCGTTAGGACCTTTCCCCACTCTTCCACTTTGAAAGATCGCGAGACTAAACCCAGAGTAAATAACTTTTACCAAATAACACGACCAAGCTTACGAAATGTGGGACCCACACTGGTAAACGTACACACGAACAAATCGATGATTGCGAAATCCTTCTCCCAGCAAGAGCTAACCACCAGCATCCTCGCTTACGAGGATGGGTCCCGATGTTCAGAAGGGTTTGGATGTGGTTCTGGTGAGTTCTGTCATCGTTCTCTTTGAGAGACCCGTCGTCGTCGTCGTCTTCCAAGAGTCGGGGGGGAGGGGGAAGAGAGAGGAAAAGTTATCTTTGGCTTGACATGACCATGGCGTCCATACTCCTCTTTGTTCTCTAAACATCTTTACATTCTTACTATTATCTATTCTTCCTTCTCTTCCTCTTCTTCCTCCTCCTTCTCCCTTTCCTCCTCTTCCTCGGCCTTCTCATTTTTCCCCTCCTCCTCCTCCCCCTCTCCCTTCCTTCCTCCCTCTTACCGATCTATCTCTTCCTCCTCCTTCTCCTCCTCCCCCTCATCCCTCTCTTTTCTCCTCTGTTCCTTTTCTTCTTGTTTCATCACCTCTTCTTCTTACTCCTCCTCGTCCTTCCCCTCCACATCCTCTTCTTGCTGATCCCATTTTCTTTCTCCTCCCTGTTTACCTCAATACATTTTCTGTTTTCTTCTCTACCTCGCCTTCCACGTCTCTGACCTGGTTGTCCGTCCTTGCCTCGTCCCTCTCTTCCTCCTTCTCCATATGCACCTACTGCTTTAACGCTCCAGGTCGATAAGAGCGAAATTGTCGCATCCGTTAACGGTGTCCTGGCTGTTGATGCGCAAGGGTCCCCTTCTCGCAGGCAGAGCATGTGGTACGGTTCGTTACTGTATGGCACGGTTTCGAAGTCGCTAAAATTACGGCTCGATTTTATGACTCGATATTATTTCCGAAGTTTGGTACTTTATGAAATCACGATATTTTTTTTCCCGTACCAAGATAAGAGGGAGGGAGGAGGGTGGAGGTGAGTGGAATATATAGGAAATGGAATGAGTGGGAGTGGTTTCTATGCCTTTTTCTTTTTGGCTACCCCCCATGTAGGGGGAAAAAGCCTTTGGTATATGTATGTATGTATGTATGTACCTTTATCGCACTATTTTTGAACTTGACAAGGAGTTAGACTGCTTAGCCTTCAGAGTTAGATTCTGGAACGTCAGAGATGAAGATCCCCGTATAACGAAGAAAGCGCTACCAATTACCACGAAGGTGGAACAGTCCCAACGGACCAAAGTCCTTCTCACATTCTATTTTCTCTAATATGGCGTTATCTAAGCTATACCTGCAGTATCCCAGCATCTTCCCCCTACCTTATGGCGTCCTATTGTAGTGTCATCCGCAAACTTACTAACGTCATTATCAATCCCATTATCCAAGTCGTTTATATACATAATGAACAATAAGGGACCCAAAACCGAGTTGGCTTTAGTCCGATGTTGGCAGCCGCCTTGTCCAGTATTTTCTCTCTGGTCTTGGGCAGAACCCTCGGCTGCCCAGGGGCTCTGGACCAGTTGGTCGCGACGAGGGACACCGCCTCGGCCGGTGGCACTGGACTGTAACAATGACCTAGGGACACCTTGACTCCAAAGTAGGTACCTACGCCACCGAAGGACTTCGACAGTTTCATCGAGCCGACGATCAGGGAAGATCGGCTGGAAGCCGCGGGCAGAAGAGGGGCACTCCGGCCGGCAGCAGTTGTGCAAGTGTTCGGGGTGCTCGCCCGTTCTCGACAAGCGCCTTCGTCAAGACAGTTCCCGCGGAACTTGGAGGGCTCCCCAGGAACTAACAGACCTATTCAGAGACGGGGCCCTAAGAGACAGAACAAGCACCTCCGTCGGCGACACTTGCGCAAGTGTTCAAAGTGCCCGCCGGCCTCCTCAGCTCTGCGACGAACTTCGATGGGATCTCGAGGTCCCTGGATATGACGTAGGCCGAAGGAGAAGGAATCCCTGGCCAGAAGTGCTGGACTAGTGTTTGGGGCGCCGCCCTCGAAGTGTCCAGCGAGTCTGTGAGTAAATGAGTGTTCGAATGAGAGAGTGAATGAGTGTGTGTGTGAATTAGTGTGCAAATGAATGAGTGATTGTGTTTGTGAATGTGTGTATACACCATCCTCCCCTCAGCTGAATAAAATTGTTCGGTGCTTCAGTCATGGCAAACTTCATCATGAAGTGTGTCAGCGAATAATGAGGGAGTTGGTTAGGTTATCCTGGGAATAAAGCCTTCTGGTGTTGCCTTGCTCAAAAAAGAATCATTTTGAATTCAATAACGATAATGAAAAAAATCTGTAGAACACACAGATTTACGCAGACGCTTTCGGCGGCTCCATATTCATATATACACACACGTACGTGCACGCACACACACATACAAATACACACACACACACAGAGATCACAGCATTACCAATAGATCGGATCATGTATGCACTCTGAGTTCTCCTCCGGAAGGGTAATAGGTGTCGATCACAAGTTCAACACGTGACCCAAGACCATGGTGAATCACACACACACACACACACACACACACACACACACACACACACACACACACACACACACACACACACACACACACACACACACACACACACACACACACACACACACACACACACACACACACACACACACAGGTAGTAGGGATGTTGATTTTGTTATGGCTCAGTAGGACACACGGAAAATTACGATCAACATCAAAATCCTATTTCGCAACTGAACGTATTCGTTTCCACGGTAGTAATCCTCATCCGGAAAGAAGAAGCAGAAGAATAAGAAGAGGAAAAGAAGAAGAAGAAGAAGAGTAGAAAGAAGAAGAGGAAGGAAAAGAAGAAGAAGAAGAATGATAAGAAAAATAATCAGAAGAAGAAGAGGAAAGGGAAGAATAAGAAAAGGAAGAGGAAGAAGGAGAAGAAGATGATGAAGAAACAGAAGAGGAAGCAAAGGAAGATGAAGCAGAAGAAGAAGCAAATGATGGAGAAAAAGAAGAAGAGGGAGATGAACAGAAGAAACAGAAGAAAAAGGAGAAGCCAAAGAAGAAGAAGGACAAGAAGAAGAAGAAGAAGAAGAAGAAGAAGAAGAAGAAGAAGAAGAAGAAGAAGAAGAAGAAAAAGAACATTTACTCGCAGATGATGGAGAAAAAGAAGATGGAGATGAAAAGAAGAAACAGATGAAGAAGAAGAAGAAGAAACCAAAGAAGAAGAAGGACAAGAAGAAGAACAACAACAACAACAACATTTACTCGGAATTAGCCCAACATCTCGTTCTCGTATTGCATAACACGGTACCATGATTGTACTCTTTGGGTGAAATATTCGTAATGTTGCCAGGACGAGGAGAAAGGAGCACGGGGCTTATAAAGACTCAGTTGACCACAATGACTTGTCTGTGTATTTCATAAATTGGTGATGTTTGTATATAGACAACCCTGTGACGCGTGTGAGTTTAGTCATGTGTAGTATGGGTTCTTGGTTGCTAGTGCAACGTGGACATTGCTCGACGTACCTTTGGCAGTGGTCACCTCCGATGTATCTAATCGGGTTGGGAAGAGTCTACCACGTGCGAATTCACAGGTGACGTGAGTCTACAATCGCGGATTGAAGGTCGTACTGTACGTCGTTTAGTAGAGTAAAGGATTGTCCACGTTTTCGGTCGTGGTTTGTCGAAGGAGGAATTTAGAATAGGTCGTTACTGTCTAGGGACATTTGAAGATCATTGTGCATGTTTTAGTGAACGTGGTTACACTCGTTACATAAACAGAGTTGGACTGTTGATTGATAGATATAATCATCCCGCATGTGAGGCCAGAGCTCGTATATGGCCGGATCTAAGGGTTACACACACACACACACACACACACACACACACACACACACACACACACACACACACACACACACACACACACACACACACACACACACACACACACACGCACACACACACACACACACACACACACACACACACAACACACACACACACATACACACACACACACACACACACACAGAACACAATTCCTTGCTCACCATAGCTGGAGTACCGGCTCGCAGTGCAGCAGTACTGATGCGTGTGTGTTAGCGCGTGAGAGAAAGAGAGAGTAGGGGTGCTTACGGCAGAAGGCTCTATGCTGCAACCCAAGAAATCACTTGTACCCAGTGTGCTTGGATAGCAGTCACTGGGAGTTGCTGGACGCTCTCTCTTTCACTCATTCTCTCTCTCTCTCTCTCTCTCTCTCTCTCTCTCTCTCTCTCTCTCTCTCTCTCTCTCTCTCTCTCTCTCTCTCTCTCTCTCTCTCTCTCTCTCTCTCTCTCTCTCTCTCTCTCTCTCTCTCTCTCTCTCCGTTCGTGTAATGTGAATGAAACAAAGTGGCGTTTCGTTCCTGCCAAGGCTCTAAGAACGGGCGTCTCGGTGCCTGCCCGCCAACAATCGCCGGATGGCTGTCTTCAGGTTGCAACTTCACAGTTCAAATAATTATCGCCTCAATGACGGTAATTCTGTCGGGAGAGAGGACAGCCGACCTCCCGGAGAAGTCTCTGGTTTAAGAAGGAAATAGGGAAGAATTGGTTTACCAGGAGAGTAGTTAACGAATGGAATAAACTTAGTAACCATGTAGTGAGTACTGAAACTATTGGTTGTTTTAAGAGGATGTGATAAGTTTACTGATAGGGATGACAGGTAGTAAGAGACATCGAACTGCCTAGTGTAAGCCTTATGGTCTCTTGCAGTCTCCTGCATTCTTATGTTCTTATGTGAACAGTCACAGTATCACTGTGATGGCAGTACTTCTATCGGGAGTTCGAGTCCCGTGGCCCGCTGCGGGCTTGCAGCGTTGGTGTCCGACATCCCTGGCCAGGCGGGGAGGCGACCTAACGTTACCCCCCTAAAAAAAAAAAAAAAAAAAAAAAAAAAAAAAAATGCTTGCCGCAATTGACTGGGCTTTGCCTACCAGGGGTTTTTCACTTCCCACTGCGTGGATATGGGATGATGAGTAGTGGTAAGAGAGAATGCCCGGACTCCTGAAGGAGTCTCAAACTGTCCGGAAATAGATTTAATTTGGAAGTGGGTAGAAACAACTTCGCCAACCGTGTAGTTAATGAATGGAATAAACTTCCTGCTGAGGCAGTGCAATGTAGTTCAGTTCGAGGCTTTAAGAATCATTTAGATAAACAACTAAGCAAGATGCTGTAATGACTATCATTTATCTTATAATATTTGTTTATTTGTTTTTATATCATTTGTTTATTACTATTTGTTTGATTCTCATTCTAACATTATTTACTATTTACCTGTTTGTTTATTATTTAACTATACCTACGCATTTATTTATTTTATTTATTTATTTATTATAGTTTATTCATTATACTTTATTCATTATAGTTTTTATTTATTCATTTATTCATTTATCATTATTATGATTTTTTTTCGCATCCGACCTAGATATGGACCAAAAGTTCTCCTGTCGGCATGCTCCGCCTTTGTAATCCTTTCTAAGTCACGGAAATGAGAGTCTTAATTTTCAAAGAACCCCATCCCCTATGTACTATTACATGGAACTTTCAGCGGGAAGTAGATTTCTTGACCTATCCAAAGTGTTCTTTCGACTGGCCAATACGTTAAAGCTCTCCCACTAATCGGCCATTTGATTATGTTACATAAAGAAGGTATAATGTAGTTGCACATTTGTAAAATGAGACTTATTTCAACCCACTGTCCGAGAATGAGATAAGATGGACAGAAAATCTGTATATTTCGACCACTATCTGTGGTCCTCTTCAGCTGAAGAGGACCACAGATTGTGGTCGAAATATACAGATTTTCTGTTCATCTTGTTCTCCGACAGTGGGTTAATAAGTCTCATGTTAGATACAACTCTCTGATTAGAAGATGTAACTGGCTATATTTGATAACTCTAAGTTATGACCTAATAATCTCGCTTATATTGTAAACATACGATATAAACCAATACACTTCTCATAAAAAAGTGTAGTACTTATAAGTGAAGACAGTATGTCAACTGAGGGGATCGTGACGGAAAGAGTTCGTGAGCGGAAATGGACCCGGCAGTGTCGCAGCAGTTTCTGTGCCGGCAACACTTATTGTGCAATTTGCTATTGTTCTTTAGGAGACTGGCATAGTCATCAGTTACCCCATCCCCCACATACCCCCTTCCTCTTCCCTACCTTTCTTGGAGTATTATCGTGTGGCCTCGTCACAAAGCATGACTTGAAGCAGGAAATCTTCTGGTCCACAATGAGGCTGGATACAGAAAACAAAAATGTATTAAAGAAGTAAACAAACACACAAATAAGCTCTTAAGATCCAGTTGCCATTAGTTATTGCCTACTATGCATTCGTCCGACTGAATTGGAACGAACACGGAAAAGGATTCTGGGGGGAATGTATGTAAATTGAGGACGAATGGATTCTTTGCAGAAGCGATTAGCGATTGGAAGGGATTTCAACCTTCGTTCAAATCTAACCACGATGACCAGTGGGCCACTGCAATTACCAACGAGGAAGTAGCCTAAGTAACCGCAAAACCGATCGTAAAAGACAGACATACAGACAAAAAGACAGAGGGAGGTAGAGAGACAGACAGAGAGACACATACAGAGAAAGAAAGAGGGATTGCCAAAAAAAAAAAAAAAAAATCGCAAACGGTATGGTCGCATGGGTCCTTGATCGAGTGTGTGTGTTAACGTCGCCATTTTACGATAACGGTTTTTTACCTAATTTGTCACGAAAAGTAGGGTATCTGTTGCCCGGGCAACGCCGGGTACCGATATGAATTACAATGATAAAGTATAATGACATTGGATGAAAAAGACATTACAACGTTTTGTTTCGTTGTTTATGCAATTCAGTTTTAAAAATTCGATATGTATTACGCCCAGTCACTTCGGTTGGAAGTTCTTGTGAATTCGTTGTTACTTACTCCTAGATTAAATCTGCGTCTTGATAGATGGAGGCCAGTTGGACAACAGAAACTTTTGGAGTTATTACGTGGAGTTTTGTTTTTCGTTTTCAAATGCAAATTGAATGACAATTGATGGTTAGTATATCTGGTTGTAAGAGATGCCACCAAATATCGTCTTTATTGTCGTTCTAATTGTAGAAAAAACACCTTTCGCAGTGTAGCTTCTTTGTCCAACTATATCTGGACTGAAATTATTTTTCGTAAATATAGAAAAGAAGGGAAACTCTTCAGTGAAGAAGTGACGATCAGGTTTCCCTTTCAAGAGAAAGGTAACTGTGATGCTGACGTCACAAGAGAGCTTTGACCTTGATCGTGATGTCATATTGCCCGACAGAGGATTAGATCGAAAAAGGTCCACCCCATTATCGACCTGAAGGCAGACCTATAGTTAAACAAAACCGTATAGTTGTAGCGAGGAAATATTGTTGAAAGTATTGTCCCATAAAAGACTGGAAAGAAAGGAGTATCTACAGAGTGATGTGTCGTGTTCCTTCTTGGGTTGAGCACTTGGGGTCCTCACGACGCTCCGTCTTTCGCGACGGCGGGTTATGGCAGGACAATGCAAGTGAGGTCATGTCCTACACAACGTACGAGCACGCGGTCAGTCAACAACGGGACTCACAGTCCAACGGGATCCTGGTTCCTCGGGGCCAGGGACAGCCGGGGCAGGGAGAGTTGGAGGAGTCAGGAAAGGAGTAGGGAGAGGAGGATGGTTTGTTTCGAGGTCACCGAGACGCTAGTGGGAGAAGGTGGCAGGTTCGGGTGCCCGGACTCGGGAGAAGGGCTCCTGGATCAGGAAGTCTTGGAGTTAGGAGGGGAAGAAGAAGGAGAGGGTGAAAGCGAATTCGACGGAGGGAGAAAGTAAGGAGAAAAAGAAAGGGAGAGGTCGGATTAAAGGAGAGAGAGGGAGTACGAATAAAGAAGGGGAAGTAAGAGAAAAGATGATAACTGGAAAATGAGGAATAGGAAGTAGGAAGGTGAAAGAAGAAGGAGGAATTGACTGTCGGAGCAATGACTTTTAAAACGGTTCTTGAGAAGATGAGGAAGGATGTCTTTAAGATACGAGAGAAGGCGTTGAAGCTGGAATCGAGAAAGGTCTGGACTTCTCAAGTATGTCTCCTCTGTGAGGTCATTCAGGACATCGAAGACGGGGTCATTCATTGCTTTGAAGCGGTACAGAGGAGAGCTGACAGTGAGTGATCATCCAATAAGGTTTGGCTACGGAACTAACGACGGAGATAAGCAGAGGTGACGTCATGTCGGTAGTTTTGTTTATGACATTGTAAGTGACGTCAGCGTCACAAATATTTTGGTGAAGTTTTTATATGTAATGCTAATTATTATTGTCTCCAGTAAAGCTATCTTCTTTTGTTTTCGCCGCGACAATTGCAAAATTAATATTAGTCACTGTTCTAAGTCAAGACAATGTGAGGAGGAATGTTTGAGAAATAGAAGAGTTGACTAATATACAATAGCATATATGAAACGTGAGAGAAAGACTGAAATGACGACTGTTCCGGTGTAGGCCGAGTTTGCTAACCACTTTACGACAACGCCCCTTTAGAAAGTCATAGTTGTCATTGTTTGCTTACTTTCACTAAAGTAGTCTCAACATTTGGGCGAATTATATTGTTAAAGCCAAGAGTAACTCTGGGGAAATACACCATGGGGGGGAATAAGCGGTTACGTGGTCGAATGTCGCAGTTTTGACGCCCACCGGGAATCCTAAAGTCGCCGGTCACCACCAAGGCTGAGGAATAGGAGGCACGAAGGACATCTTGCGTCATCCATGAAGAATTGTCGTCATACAACGTGGCAATAAACAACTTCATAGTCCTACAGCTACCTGGCGACCCAAGGACGACATTCGACCATCGTCATGGAGTAGGACCCCGAGGAGTGTTGTTGTCGTTTGCCACAAGTGAATGTTTGTGTAAACAACGAAGTGTGAACGAAACGGTTACACAGGCCCTTGGGCGAAGATCAGGACAATTCTCGTTTCCGGGATGAGAAGTAGGAGTGGGCGTTAATCCCTTCGACCCTTTTGAAAAATACGAAGCTACAATTGTCCCCCAAAACCAGTGACTCTACATGTAAAGTCCAATTGGGGTATTGACTGTATAAGATTTACACAGTATTTTTTAGGGATTATTGAACACCCCTACGGACTAGAGTCACGTAGTATTCTGTTATGACTGAATAATGAAAAAATTTGCTGATTAAAAATTGCTGATTATTTCTAATTTCTGCTATTCCTCCTTTCTACTGTTCTCTTTAAATCTCTCCTTAATCTATCTCTGACTCCACTTCTTTGGCACGATATTGTCACCAAGGATAGAAAAGCCAGTGAATTACCGAAATGGAGCATCAGACGAGAAGGAGTTAGTAGAACTGGCAGAGTCGAAACGAAGAGAAACGACAATGCAGAAGTAAGTGTTTCGGTCATATCGCTTGGCCATCCTGTATTGGATTCATAAATGAGGACAACACCAGTTACTGTTGACAAAATAGTAAATAGCTCACATGCGGTCACAGTCAGTGTTCTGTCGAGGGCGGGACACCTGCCAGTCTAATGCCCAAGGTAATTAGACTACATGTACTCTGTTCGCCTTGGGTAATTACCAATTTGCTTCCTCCTACGACTGGCGGCTTCGACAGTCCCAGAAACAAACCGAGGTGGCTGCGGCCGTGGTGGAGACTCGCCCTTGAGGTGTGGGAGCCTTGGAACCCACAAAAGGTCCTCACAAAGGCCGATTTTCGTTTGGCCCTGCCTCTTCCTCTGTCCGCTCTTCGGTAACTGACTTGAGATTACCAACAAGGCCATAACAAGAGCGGAGGCGACGTGCGCGAGCGGCCGGGAATGAGACTCGATTCCCGGACATGTTCCGCTTACCGCAAAACTACGAGTGTAACTTTCACTCTCGCTCGACCCGGTCATCTACAATACCTCCGCCGTAAGCTGCCAACTCAACCACAATGAACCCTCGCCCACTCACCCACCCACATCACCCAGCAGCCTCTCACTCTCAAGGTTCCTGCCCATGCATGTCATAGGGAACCAGAAGAGAGATGGTTCCTGTGTTATGGGCAGGTACACAGGGTAGAGCAGCGTTTCCCAACCTGGGTTGCTGAAATGAATTATAGAGGATGCTGGGAAGCGATACTCAAATACATTATTGACAAAGATTTTAGACAAATTACTTGGATGATGGAGAACATAAACACAGGGGAAGGCACGGAACCCTAAACACTCTTACGTTTCGTTCGTGTAGAACTTCTCCAGAGATTGTACGGAAAATGTGATTGAAGCTAATTTACTAAACTCAGTTATCTTGTCGGATACTTGGGAAAGGTCGTTTTTGGTTTTCTGGCGTGTTCTAGAATTAGAAAATAGTATTTTATTTCTAGAACACGCTAGAAAATAAAAAACGACCTTTCCTAAGTATCCGACAAGATAACTGAGTTTAGAACATAAGCTTTAATCACAGTTTTCCGTACACTCTCTGAAGTTCTACACGAACGAAATAAGAGTGTATAGGGCTCCGTGCCTTCCCTTGTGTTTATGTTCTCCATCATCCAAATCATTTTCCTTTATCTTTCTAGTAATAAGATATTAGAGGTCTCTGGAGTGCTAAGGCCTAACTACAGGGTGTGCTAGGGTCAGATAAGGTTTGAAAACTGTGCCTTAGATTCTTCCAGGTGTCGTAGACATCGTTGGTTCGATTTCTATCCATTGCACGAATCCTTCCGTGAAAAGCCATCCTTCGGAGTCGTTAAAAGATCGAAGCTTCGAAGATGAAGACGGTGATGCCACAATGAAGAATATTGAAGATGAAGAAGACAAACACCAAAGACGGAGATGCTGACGTTGTCAGCTTTTGTTCACCTCCGTGGTGATGGTGATGATAATGATGATAGTTATCAGGATGATGATAGCGATGATAGTAATCAGAATGGCGATCATGATTATGGTAATTAGGTGATGATAATCACACCCGAACGCTAACAACAAATTGCCCGTGATCTTAAATTGACATTTAAGAGTCTACGAACCTGTTAAGTCTTTCTGAGGCCATCGCTCACTTACGTGTGTGTATGTATGCATGTTTGTGTACATGTATGATGTATCTGTATATATATGTATGTATGTATAATTAACCTAGTCTCTCTTTGCTGGGACTCCATTCAGGTCACGGTCTGAGCCCCCCACCCACACCCCCAACCCCACGATCTCCCTAACCTGTATGAAATGACACAAGTGGATTTGACACTACAGAATCTACCTAAAAGGTATTGGGACAGTCACGGAAGCCCATGAAAGGTATCTTAGGTCTTCGTCGTCGTCGTCGTCGTCGTCGTCGTCGTCGTCGTCGTCGTCGTGCTCATCGTCGAGCAGATCAACAAGAGGCACAGTTAGCGGGCAGCAAACAAACAATCAGGGTCATGTAAACACGCAGGGGGGCTACCTCGAAGTGTCACACGAGAACAGATCTGGGACGGAGGAGTTGGAAGACGAGGGATTGGCAAGGTCCACCTTGGACATGTCAGCCTCCAGGCAGGAAAAGAATAAGCTAAACAAATGAATAAATTAATAAGATGTTAAGTAAATAAATAAATGAATGCATGAAATAAACCCCCGACCTAGTCATGGAACAAATGGTCTCTTGTCGATATCCTGTTCTTGTGTAAACCTTTGTTGATAAATAGATAAGTAAATGAATATATAAATACATACGCCAATATATAAATGAATAGATAAACACATAGACAAATGAACAGATTAGATAAACAAAACAAATATTTAAGTACATACATGGATCAATAAATAAATGAACAATAAATTAATCAACAGATAAATAAATTGTTAACCATCGCAAATCGACTGTAACAACATAGAACGTGACAAAATACAAATAATATTTCAGGATATGACAAAATACAATTACGAATACACCCTAAAATGTGCTTGAACGTACTTTAGATACTAATACAGCCGTATCTGACCTACCCGTGGAGTAAGAAGTGTAGGCATTAGGAGTTAGTGGGCTGAGATCTGACGAAATATGTTCTTGTGTGACCTGCAAAAGTCCTTGTAGGTATGACACATGCATTTGTCCATTATCTATTAATTTTAATTTATTTATATATGATTATGTACTTATCTATTTATTTATTTATCTATTTATGTATTTATTTATGTACGTATGATCCGCTTTAGACGCTGACGATACACGTGTATTTTATCCATTATTTATTTACTTTCATTTATTTTTCTATTTATGTACTTACCTATTTATATATTTATCTATTTATTTATGTATTTATTCATTTATGTACGTATGACTCGCTTTAGACACTGACGACACACGTACATTTTTTCATTAATTACTTTCATTTATTTATTTATTCATTTATCTATTTATGTTTGAAAAATCAGAACCAACCATCTCACTCCCACGCAGTGGGAAGTGAGAAACCCCTGGTGGGGCAAAGCCCTGTCAACTGTAGCAAGACGCTGCGTTTCTTGGGCCGACGATGGGTCACCTCCCCGCCTGGCCAGGACTGTCTATTTATTTACGCATTTCTTTATTTATCTATATATTCTTTTACCTGATGCGTCTTCTCGGACTTCCACACCTGTGCGGAAACTTCCGAAGTTGAAGGGAAACTTTCCGGACACTGATCTGGGATTTCCAGACTTGTGAAGAAGAGATCATATTTGGGTCTCTCGCGGCTTAGAACTTCCTGGTCTTTTGTTGACAAAACTCAGTTGATATCTGAAAAGGTGATTCTAGTTTCCTGGATTCGAGCCATGACCTCTCTCTCTCTCTCTCTCTCTCTCTCTCTCTCTCTCTCTCTCTCTCTCTCTCTCTCTCTCTCTCTCTCTTTCTCCCTCTATCTACCTATCTATCTCCTTCAGTCTTCTCTTCTTGCATTCTATTTTCTCGTTCAAATATTCTCCTATATCTTATTTCCTCTTTCTTTAGCTTTCATTTTTCCTCCTCTTCCTCCTCTTCCTTCTCCTCTTTCTTTTCCTTTTCCTCTTACTTCATACCCAACTCCTCCTCCTCCTCTCCCCCTCCCCACTTTTCCTCTCCCCCTTTCTCATTTTCTTTGCCTTCTTCCAATTGTTACTCCTCTTCCTCCTCCTCTTCCTCTTCTTTCTCCTGTTTGTCCCACATCTTTCCCTATTCTCCGTCCACCTCTTCCTTTTCGTCTACTTCTTTCTTCTTCCTCCTTATCTGTCTTCCTCTTTTTCTCCTTCTCTTCCTTCTCCTTATTCTTCTCCTTCCTCCTTGTTCTCCTTTTCCTTATTCTTCCTTCCTTTCTCCTCTTCTTCCTGCTCCTTCTCCTTCTTCTGCTTCTCTTTCTCCTCCCCCTTCTCCTTCTCCTTCTCCTTCTCTCTCTCCTCCCTCCTTCACCTTCTCATTCTTCTCCTTCTCTTTCTCCTCCCCCTTCTCCTTCTCCTTCTCCTCCTCCTTCTCTCCCTCCTCCTCCTTCACCTCCTTCTTCTCCTTCTCTTTCTCCTCCCCCTTCTCCTTCTTCTTCTCCTCCTTCTCTCCCTCCTCTTCCTGCTCCTCCTCCTTCTCCCTCTCCTCACGGTTTCTGCTGTCTTCGCTGAGTGACCCGCCTCCCATCTTTGGCTCCAGAGCCTCCAGAGGGCGCCAGGATACAGCGAAGGTGCCAAGCAAGGAAGCTCTTCACCTGGCCGCACGAGGCAGGACTGGGATAGGCATCTCCTGGAAGAAGCTCATTATTACAGTCAGGATGAGGTGGAGGAGGATGAGGAGGAGGAGGAGGTGGAGGGGGAGGAGGAGGGACAGAAGGAGGAGGAGGAGGAGGAAAAGGAGAAGGAGGAGGAGGAGGAAGAGGGGTAGGAGGAGGAGGGGTAGGAGGAGAAGGAGGGACAAGAGGAGGAGGGCAGGAGGAGGAGTAGGAGGAGGAGGGGCAGGAGGAGGAGGTGGAGGAGGAATGAGGGGCAGCAGGAGTAGGATGGGCAGGAGGAGTAGGAGGAGGAGGAAGAGGGGCACGGGAAGAGAAAGAGTAGGAGGAGAGGCAGGAGGAGGAAGAGGAGGAGGAGGAGGAGGAAGCTGTGGCTGCTGTTAAGGGCTACGGCCGTGGCGGCATCATTTGGGGGTGATGGCATGGAAGGGAGCCGAGTTCGAGGCCGCAGGAAGCCCAGACTCCTCTTCAAACACGTTGCGTCAGTGAACGTGATGCTGAGGCCGATCCTTGTTTGTGTTCTTCAAGGCGCTGGGCCGGCTAAGGCCAGGTGAGGAAGAGGAGGAGACCGGGAGGGGGGACGGGGGAGGGGATGTCTGGTTTGCTGGCTGAGTGTCTGATTCCTCAGGAAGTTCCGCGGAGGGACTAATCAGCTTTGCATTATAGTAAAGAGACACAAGGATAGCAATGATTGTCGATCAAGAGTCCAACGTATGATTTGAGACCTGGGGAATTACGCAAACACACTTTCACAAACACACACATACACTTACACATACACTTACGCACACACACACGCACACACACACACACACACACACACACACACACACACACACACACACACACACACATGCACGCACGCACGCACACACGCACAGAAAAAGAGAAAGTAAGAGAGAAGAGATATCTTGATTTGTGATGGGAAGGCTTTAAAAGTTCGTGAGAACAAATTGAAAAAGGCCAAATATGTAAAAGATGTGAAGAAATGCAGTTTTCACTACAGAAACATAAATAACTGAATCAGTTATGAAAATCTTTTTTCAAGTTGGAACGATATATGAATTTGAAGTTAGGTTATGATAAATGAAAAATGGAAGGCAGAACACCACGAGTGTTGCTTCTTTCTTGTATACTACAGTTAGGAAAAACACACACATTGTTTGTGTATATGTAAAACGTATATATGTATATATAAATATATGTACATACAGTATGTATACATGTACACTGCCCATTAAAATTTTGTGAATGTGTTACGGATAAGAGTAGAAAATAATAAGATATTGTACTATGTGAGAGAAAGATGTGTGTGTGAGCGTTAAGTGAAACAAAGTTGAAAGGAATGGATGTATCTGAGTGTGGAGGATAGCATGTCGGGAGTGGCGATGGGGCGTGGGAAGAAGGGAATGGAACTGGTCGTAAGAGATAAGAAAAGAACGTGGATCAAGGAGTGGAAGTATCTTCAAGGTTAATCTAACCTAAGTTGAAATTGAAATGGGGAGTGTAGGATGTTGTGAGTGTATACAACCCACGAAGTTCTTATAGGTAGAAATAACTTCGCCAAGCGTGTAGTCAGTGAATGGAATAAACTTCCTGCAGAGGCAGTACAATGTAGCAAGGTTCAAAGTTTTAAGATTCATTTAGAAAAAACACCTAAGCAATATGTTGTAACCCCTGCCAATTGTCTGGTTCGATTTTTTTTTCTATGTTTTTCTTTTAACTATCTATTCTTAGCATCCGACCTAGTTAAGGACAAAAAGGTCTGTTGTCGGTATGCTCTTCCTTTGTAATCCTTTGTAAACCTTTTGTACTTCAATTGCACGATGAGCCTTGTAGTGAAAATAGTGAAATAAAGAAAGAAAGGTTTTGAACTTAGTCAAATGAGTGTGCAGGGCGTTTTGGAAGGGATATGAATACGGGTTTTTGTGTAAGATTATTGATTCATGAATTAGTTGAGATGAAGGAATAGCACAGGCAAATAGAATAGGAGAATTTATGGTCAGAATGGACTTATGGGAACGTAGACAAGACTGTACCAATATAACTTTAATTTGTAAATACGCACACACACGCACATGCACACACTCGCACACGTACACACACACACACACACACACACACACACACACACACACACACACACACACACACACACACACACACACACGCTATATTGTATATGGACCCTCCTGCGTGAGGGTAATCACGGGTTGAGCACGTGATTCCATTCCAAAGGGAATAACACACACATGCATTGATCGTCAAATTGGTAAGTTACTATTCTTACTAAGATTGAATTAAAGAATTCCCAGATATTTTTTAACAAATAGTGTAAAAAAAAATAATGCACTTGACCAGGGAGTAAAACTTCAAGCTCAAGGACATCATCATCATCATCATCATCATCATCATCATCATCATCATCATCATCTCGCACGCCACGGAAGGCGAAATTGACGTGTTGAGCAATAAGGACGTAACTTGTGTTGTATTCGGTCGACGCCTCCACAATTATATTTCAAAACTCATTTCAGTGAATCATTTCCTATACATTAATGGTTTATACTTTTGATCTCCCTGCCGTCTAGTGATTTTAGTTAATGGAGTCTTGATAGATCGAATTCAATTCAGTAATGAAAATCTAATATCAATTGAGTGAAATCTACCAGAACGCCGCCCCACTGCAAAATATTACCCTTAGCCTGAGAAATACATAAATAATTGAGTAGATAAATAAATGAATAGATAGATAAATGAATAAATAAATTAATAAATGATAAATGAAGAGATAAGTAAATTATGAATAACTGAATGAATAGATATTTAAATAGATAAATTCATAAAAGTAAATAAATGAAAAATAACATTATCAAATAAGCAGATAAATAAATTAATGAATAATAGATAAATTAATGAATTAATAAAAATGAGTAAATGAAAAATGAATTATTAAGTAAGCTGTCAAATAAAGTGATAAATAAATAAATAGATAAATAAATAAATAAAAACAAATAAGCCGATAAATGAATTAATAAACAAATAGATAAATAGTTTAGTAAACAAATAAAAAGAAAAAGAAAATTTTAGGATAAATGATTAAATATAAAATGAACTAATAAATAGATAAATACTTGTAAGTAAATAAGTAAAGAAACAAGCAAGCAAAGAAAAACAAATAAACAAACAAACAAATAAATAAATAAGAATACCTGAGTTAATGGAATATTAAGCAAATCTGTGAATCAAGATGACGAAATCACAACAAAGGATTACATATTACTAAGGTGGAGCATGCCGACAGGAGACCTTTTGGTCCATAACTATATAGGCAGGATACGAAAAAATATATATAATAATAAATAAATAAAATTAAAAACAAAAATTATAATAATATAAATAATAAGATAGATAAATGCATAGGTATAGTTAAATAATAAACAAACAGGTAAATAGTAGATAATAATAAATTGATAACTAATAAAATATAATAAATGAAAATCAAGCAAATAATAACAAACAAACAGACTACCGAATCACAGTCACGATGCAAACAATATATCATCTGCGATCACAATCGGTCGGTCTGACGCTATTTTGAGAATCTTGACCAATATTTGGTAAAATTTCACCCATCCTTAACTAACCTAACCTAAACCTAGCTTAATGTAGCTTAGTCTAACCTAGCCTAACTCTAACCTAACCTAGCATAAGCCAGCATAACCTTACCTAACCCAGCTTAGTCAAGTCCAGCCTTACTTAACCAAACCTAGCATAAGTTAGCATAACCTAACCTAACCTAACATAGGCCAGCATAACCTTACCTAGCTCAGCTTAGCCAGGCCTAGCCTTACCTAACCAAACCTAGCATAAGTTAGCATAACCTAACCTAGCCTAAGATAAACATAACCTAACCTAACCTAGCTTAGCCTAGGATAGCCCTACTATCATTAAATAATTCAGACTGGAGGAAGAGTTGAATG
Source organism: Oratosquilla oratoria (assembly GCF_046742065.1). Classification (NCBI taxonomy): domain Eukaryota; kingdom Metazoa; phylum Arthropoda; class Malacostraca; order Stomatopoda; family Squillidae; genus Oratosquilla; species Oratosquilla oratoria. Next base: position 17,870,465 of record NC_134782.1, read on the forward strand.
TGTGAATATAGAAACATGTCGTCGAGAAGGTTCTATATTGACGGTTCTGTGATAAGAGTCGTCATATTTGATCTTATTTTTCTTAACACTAGATTCTTTAATTCAGCTAGCAAAAACCTTCAAAATTTTATTTTCATTACCGAACGAATGTAATGGATTAAAAAAGAAAAAGAAAAAGAAAAACGGTTTCGATTGGAATTCCTACCTTGTCGTCGGGTACAGAACGATGCGTCGTCTCTGTTAGCAGTCGACGTCCTGAGTGATCCGTCACACTTTGTGGACAAATCGAATAAAATGAAAGGGTGACGATGATTTACGACGCAACGTGAGTTGTAGCTGGAAGGCGAATGTACTGGCAACGCTATAACCACATAGAACCTCTTTCCTGGAATGTGGTGAGCGCCATAGAACCAATCAGACTCCAGAAGAGAATCATCGTCCTCAGTATCGTCTTGGTGTAGTGCAACGTCTACTTGTCTCACAAGCACTCGACATTTATATGGTGCTGTTGATGGGTGCGCTGTATCCACAACTATAGACCACAAGATACGCGCAGTGATTACTCAGTGTTGAGTTTATTAAGATAAGGTAAAGCTATATATAAATATATGTATAGTATATATTTCATTCTACGCCTAGATGTTTGGTTACTGAGCTGCGTATTTGTCTGGACAACGATAAATATGGGGGGAATTGTGTGTGTGTGTATGTGTGTGTATGTGTGTGTGTGTGTGTGTGTGTGTGTGTGTGTGTGTGTGTGTGTGTGTGTGTGTGTGTGTGTGTGTGTGTGTTCTATGCTTCTAGTGAAGGCTTTGTCCTTAAATGATGTTCCCTCTGCTGCAAAGACATCCATACCTAGCCACCCCGTAGAGCTGGGAATAGTTGAATAGTAGGAAAAATATACTAATGATGAAATGTTTTATACGTTAATAACCAGGAAGAAGAGCCTACGCCAGGAGGCGCTGAGTAGCTGCGGCCGAGGCCGTCACCTTTGTCCAATGGACTGTTGGGTGAGGTAACAGCCATTGCTGGGAATCAGAGAGGAATGTGGGTTTCGAACCCACAACCAAGCGAATGCGGGACCAGGAGGCTTCCTATGACGTCACTAGCACTTGAGTTGCTCTTGAAAGTCGACATCGAAGACTTCAGTTCTTTTCTCGAACTCGAAGACCAAACGATTCTGGTCGACTGAGGAGAATGAGAAAGAGGAGGAGGGGGGGAGGAGGCGAAGGACGAGGAGGAGGACGACGAGGAGGAGGAAAAGGACGAGGAGGAGGACGAAGAAGAGGAGGAGGTGGAAGAGGGGGAGGAGGAGGACGAGGAAGAGGACGACAAGGAGGAGGAAAAGGACAAGGAGGTGGACGAAGAAGAGGAGAATGAGGAGGACGAGGAAAAGGACAAGGAGGTGGACGAAGAAGAGGAGAAGGAGGAGGACGAGAAAGAGGAGGAGAAGGACGAAGAGGAGGAAAAGGACTAGGAGGAGAAAGAGGAAGACGAGGAGAAGAAGGAGGAGGAGGAGGATCAAGGGCCCAATTTGTACCGAATTTGTTCCTTATGTTCCAGAGAAAATAATCTGAAATAAATTACAGGATCAGATGGTTTTACGCAATAATTCAGATCATGAAGTCAGTGATAAATCCCAGAATCAGTTCAGGATTCAGACGCTTACCACTAATCACGCCGAGCAAAACGTACCTTATTGCTGAAGTGAACGAATGTGAAACTGTCGAAATTCTTCGAACGAAAGGAAAGATAATTTCAGCCGTTTTGCAAAGTGCGCACATTCACACGAAGGAAATATGTCAAATGACGAGAGGCTGTAATTTAGAGGAATCTGAGATCGGTGAAGACATAATTCAGCAACGTTTGTGGAAAAAATCCACCCCCCAGGAGAGAATAGATGGTCTCCACGAGGAGCTAAGTTGAGAGGGACATTATGGATGGTGGATGAAAGTGGAATAGGTGGGAGTGAATGCGTGCCTCAACTGGCTATCCCCCATATTAGGGGGAAGAAGCCGTTAGTATATAGACAGATGGATAGATAGATAGATAAATAGGTAGATAGATGAATTGATATTCGTATATGGATAGAAAGATAGACAGATACTCGTAGATAGAAAGATACTCGTAGATAGATAGATAAATAAATTTATATTCGTATAAAGATAGATATTCGTAGATAGATAAATTGATATTCGTATATAGATAGAAAGATAGACAGATACTCGTAGATAGATAAATAAATTTATATTCGTATATAAAAAGATAGATTCTCGTAGATAGATAGATAAATTGATATTCGTATATAGATAGAAAGATAGACAGATACTCGTAGATAGAAAGACACTCGTAGATAGATAAATTGATATTCGTATATAGATAGACAGATAGATACTCGTAGATAGATAGATACTCTTAAATAGATAGATAAAGTAGTGAACAGGTGCACAAAAAATTAAAAGCTGAGTTATGTCAGTCTGTGTTGAACAAAGTTATCGCCGGTCCTACGTTGAACAGGAAAGAAAACACTAATTCTTCATCACTGTATAAGAAATATTTGCGTTTAGCCTTTCAAACAGCCACGGAAATTTAGTTTCGAAAATATAATGAGGGTTATTTTAAGTAAACATTTTCTTTTTGATGAAACACTCACCATCATCTATTGGGAGCATATCCCGTGGCAGTGTTTGTGTGTGCGTTTTTTTTTTTTTTTTTTTTTTTTTTTTTTTTTTTTTTTTTTCAACACCAAGTTTTTTTTTTTTTTTTTTTTTTTTTTGTCACCTCACGCGCCGTCGCCAGTCTCCACAGTTTTTTGAAGAAATTTTGACTCGCGCTAGATATTTTCATTCACATCATGATACGTCACAGCAGTGAACTGGTTGATTGAAAATTCCAAATGCTGTATATCGCATTCAGACAAAAATGACTTATCATTGTAAGGATTTAAGTATTATATACCGAGCTTTATTTTCTTCTTTATTCTTCTTTTCCGTATTTTAATTTTTCCTTCTCGTTTATTTCTAGTCATTCCTTTCCAATTTTTGTGTTCTTCTTCCTCGACGACTTTCTCATCTTTTCCATCCTTATCGTCTTTTTCTTCATCAGCACCTTCCTCGTCTTCTCCTTTATGTCCCTCTTCATCATCTTTGTGTTCTTTTTTCTTCCCTTTTCTTTCTCTGCTTCCCTCCCTCTTCCAGCCTCTCTTCCTTGTCCTTCTCCTTGTCCTACTTCTCCTTCTCCTCTTCGTCCTCTTCCTCGTCCTCGTACTTGTCCTCCTCCTCCTCCTACTCCTCTTTGTCCTCCTCCTCGTCCACCTCCTTCTCCTCCATGTCCTCCTCCTCCTGTTCTCCTCCATGTCCTCCTCCTCCTGTTCTTTCTCTTCCTTTTCTTCCGATGCCGTTCTTCTGATAAACACAAACATTCCCCCATCGCACCGCATCGACTGGTATGTGACAGCCAACACGCAAAGTAGACTAACAAATCTAATCTCTCTAGGCATCCCTTTCGGCAGGTTATTTTTATGGCATGTATGCATTTATACACACACACACACACACACACACACACACACACACACACACACACACACATACATACACACACACACACAAACACACATACACACATTATATATATATATATATATATTATATATGTATATATATATGTATATATATGTACATATATATGTGTATATATATATATATATATATATATATATATATATACATGTATATGTATAAAATTGTGTTTGCGTGTGTGTGTGTGAGAGAGAGAAAGAGAGAGAGAGAGAGAGATTCACCATGGTCTTGAATCACGTGCTGTACTAGTGATCACAGGTATTACCCTACCGGATGAGAATTCAAAGCTTATGAAATCCGATCTTTGGCTAATGCTGTGAATCTACACACTCGAGGGGGACAGTAAAGGATTGTGATTTAAGTGTAATTTTCGTGCCGTGAACAGGGCGCGAACTCGGTACCCGTAGCGTAGGCGCTATTGACACTAACCGGTACATGGTATGGCTTCCCTTAGCTTGTATTTGTTTGTTATTGTTATTATTTCTTGGGGTCGAATTCCGTGTGTGTGTGTGTGTGTCCATCTGGACCCGAGCAGTTTATTTTCGTCTGTAGGTGTGCGTGTGCGTGTGTGACGCAATGACGATTTTGCCAACAGAATCAAAGGTCAGTATTGATTAAATATGTAGGAATTAGTTCTTCGGCAATCATTAAGATAATTTGTACTTTTGCGGACGCCCTGACTTGACCCATGGCAAATAAAAACTCAGAAAATGTATCTTTAGTTTTTTGTTCGTTTTTTTATACAATTTTATTGAAAAAGGGAAGGATTTTATATGTAAATTTATTAAATACTTAATAATGAAAGACACGTTTATTATGTTTGGGTGCCCACAACAAAACGCACATTTGATAATATCAATTCATCGACAGATTTTGATCTACTCGAGTTTGGTAACAACAACGACGTAGACGGAAAGTGTCGCGTGGTTACTTGTCACGGATGAAGAATAAACGAATTTCTTGATTGCTTGGGACGCTTATTTGTTTATCCAATTATTTGTCGACCAATAAACTGTGAATCAAAACAATTCCTAAAGCCTGCACCTACTTGCAAAGCGTCAAAGAATTTATATCTACTATTGTCCACGCGTTCCTATACAAGGAACTTGATGATAAAAGACACGACGTGTTTGCGCCCTGAACAGCTAAACAAACTGCGCGCGTTGCCGAAGAGTCTTGATCATTCTCAGGGTCTTTTGACTGCTGAAGAGTCTGTGTTTTCCAGACCACCACCACCCGTACCTCAACAAGGGGACGCACATCATAGATCTTATTCTGGCAAACTCGTATTGATTTTATTCAGCTGGAAGGAGACGAAATATCGAAGAGATTGGGATATCAGTTGATTGAAACTCTGGACGGGATCTTCCTTCTCTGCTGAATAAAGTCGTCACGTGATTTGCCACAGTAATATTAAATACGACAACGAGATGAAGAGTTGGTAATTCAATTCTGGGAGTATGATCACATAATCGCACATATTGTATATATGTTTTTATAAATTGACTATCGCATGGAAGTGTTGAACAATGAAAATGTTCATTGGTGACTCATTCTGAGAAAATTATTTAAGTCAACTTCTCAAGAGAGACAACTTATGGCCTGACTTGTCGCTCCGTATTAGGCATTGGTATTATAGGGGTTTCAATGACACCTCTACGGACCAGATACACGCAGTATTTTTATAGACTAAATTTCTAGTCAGCAAAGAAAGTGTAGTTACGAGAGTTGGTTTATGCTGTGTAGGCTATACATCCTGCACAGTGTGATGGAAGCGCCCTAGCTTTTTAGTAAAAGTCGCACAGCAAAGGGTTCGAATCCCTGTGGCAAACGTATTTAATTCCGTAGAGAATGTTGATCGTTCTCGCTATCCTTTTGTTCTATCACCCTCTTTATATATCAGTGACTCAGCCCCTCGCTGTTCTTTTGTCCTCAAGGCCAGAAGTCTTGATGATAGCTGACAAAATACTTATAGCGTCGTTGTTATTAAGATCTACGCCTTCTCTTCCTCCACTTATTCATCCCTCTTCCCACCTTCTTTCTCCCGTTCCTCCTTCTCCTTTTCTTCCTCCTCTTCTTACTTCCCCTCCCTCTCCTCCTCATCGTCCTCTTCCTCGTCCTATTCTTTGTCCCCTTCCTATTCCTCTTCTTCCTTTTGTTCGTAATATTCCTCTTCCTCCTCTTTTCATCCTTCTAACCTTTCCTTCTCCTCATTTAATATATATATATATATATATATATATATATATATATATATATATATATATATATATATATATTTGTGTGTGTGTGTGTGTGTGTGTGTGTGTGTGTGTGTGTGTGTGTGTGTGTGTGTGTGTGTGTGTGTGTGTGTGAATGTATATGTATATTTATCCGTGATTTCTCCCCGTCTTCTCCTTTCCTGCATGAGGAGACGGAGAGGGGGGGGGGGTCGCCAAATTTATGAAGTGGCCTTGCTGTGGATGTGCTGTGTCTTGCGGCACTGCCTCTGACCCAAGGCAGTGGACAGGATGCAGGGGTGATCCATCATCCAGGAGGTGCCAAGATATTAGGGAGGGAGGAGGGTTGAGGGGAGTGGAATATATGGGAAATGAAATGGGTTGGAGTGATTTTTATGCCTTTTTCTTTTTGGCTACCCCCCGTGTAAGGGGGAAAAAGCCTTTGGTATATGTATGTATGTATTATTGTGTTTATAAGTATATATAATCATGTATAAGTATATATAATAATGTATGTATGTATATATTGTGTGTATATAAGTATATATAATCATGTATATATACAATGGGAGTACAGCTACATAAGTTTCAGTTCTCGGCAAGACAATGGTAGTTTTCTATACGAAGGTTCTTAAATAAGATTTGATCATATATGGTAACAGGAAGGCAATAGGATTGCAACAGGCTGCAGATGGTCAACCTACCTGGCCGTCTTGAAATCCACCAGCTGGATAAAGTGCCACCGGATCGGCAGGTGGCAAAACGATTTATTTCTCTATCAGAATATGGACGCCAGATGGTTGTAAATGGTTCGTTCGGGATGGTCAGGAAACGATGAGGAAAGAGGAGGCACCTCTATCATGACGTCAGATGAAGAGCAGCTGGGTGGGTGGCTGGCTGAGTTCGGGAGAATCGTTCGTTTCCATGGGAACAGCGCGTCTGGGCCAGACGTCATCGGGAGGGCTTCGAGGTAGAGGTTCCAACGGGATATTGCTCTCAGCCCGAAGGGGGAAAGCACGCGCGCTGTCGCATCCCTCATAGTAAACTTCACAGGACATGAGATTAGATCGCGATCTGACTCCTTCGTTGATTACACTAAGGTTCCCTGACGTCTCCGGGTCCTTGGGAGAAGAGTAGAGCGCCATGGAAAAATTACATACTGTCCGTAAGTACTTTATCTATCTTTTATATTTTCCCCCTGTACTGGAATTAGGGGAAATATAGTTCGTTTCCAGAGCCATGCAGTTTTGTCAACAGAGAATTGCAGGGTTTGTGATATCCATGCTTTTGTATACATACGTGTATATATACAAAATAACCACAGGGGAAGGGAAACTTGTGGACAGTAAATACTTTCGTATATTACATCTTCAGACTAAATGACAGAGATACAGAGTTGTGTTTAAATGTAAGTATCAGGTGGCAACCATAGGGGGGAAGGGGGAGACAATACAATGTGGGGGGGTTAACCTTACCTCTATCGACCTGACCAACACATAAGGCTCAATCTGACGGAAAGATCTTGGTGACCATTTGGGTTACCAATTTATCACATTTAGAATGACCATAGCTTAAGTTTATATTTTTATCAAACGTGCCTGATATTAAGCAGGATTGTATTATATTTCTTTCTTGTAGGCTTTTTCCTTTTTGGCTAAAATTGTTGCCTTAGACCAATCAATATGATGGTTGTATAATGCTTTATGTTGCGACCCAATATGGGTGTAAAAAAAACAAACAAAGAAAAAACAAAAAAAACATCGGCTTTCCGCAACTGACAGGGCTTTGGTCTACTAGGAGTTTCTCACTTCCCTCTGCGTGGGAATGGGATGGTGAGTTTTTATTTCCTAAAGAACAAAACATCTTATACTAGACACTACCCATACATTTGGTAATCTTCAATCTACATTATATTTGATTGTTGGAAAGAAAAACCTAGTCCACGAGAAGCTATATGAGAGGAAAGCAATAGGATTCGTAATTATTTGTTGTTTATTATTATTTGCTTGATGTTCATTTATTATTAGTTATCTGTCAATTTATTATTATTTACTATTTACCTGTTTGTTTATTATTTAACTATACCTAAGCATTTATTTATTCTATTCATTATTACTTATATTATTATATTTTTCATTCATTTTTCGTTTACTTATTATTATAACTTTTTCCGCATCCGACGTAGTTATGGACCAAAAGGTCTCCTGCCGGCATACTCCACCTTTGTAATCCTTTGGATGGGCGTGGGTGCTTGCCTTGACAGGCTACCCCCCCTCTTGTAAGGGAGAAGAGACCCTTGGTATTATATAGAGACAGAAAAGAAAGAAAACTACGAAGTGGTCGACGACTTATGACCACAATCAGGACTTGACACGTCACGTGTGGACAACAAGTAAAACACTCCAGAGATGATCCTGGAAAGCAGACGTCAGAGAGAACCATCTCCCACCCTGGTGCCCGTTACTTGTCAACACACTCGCCTCCATCTGGAGGTGCAGCCCTGACGGGCTGGTACTTGATCCCCGAACTGCTCTCTATCTCGTGCTACCGGTGACAAGGAAACAGTCCCACTCTCACACAATATAGACAACAGTCGAGCGTTTCTCTCCAGAGATGGCCCAAGGACCGTTGCCAGATACTTTGGGGCTGCGGGTTTCCAGTCAGTGAGAACAGAGGTAACGAATGTTCGCTTCCTCACCATCTCACCTTAGTATGTTGCTCTTGCTGTGGCAAAACCCCTCCAGTCATTACAGTCTATGTAGATTCTCATCCCGAGCACCTCTTGTAATAAGATCCTCTTCTTCTTCTTCTTCTTCTTACAAAGGATTACAAAGGCGGAGTATGCCGACAGGAGACCTTTTGGTCCATATCTAGGTCGGATATGTAATAATGTAAATGAATAAAATACATAAATAAATGCATAGGTATAGTTAAATAACAAACAAATGAAAATCTTCTTCTTCGTCTTCTTCTTCGTCTTCTTCTTCTTCGTCTTCTTCTTCTTCTTCTTCTTCGTCTTCTTCTTCTTCTTCGTCTTCTTCGTCTTCTTCTTCTTCGTCTTCTTCTTCTTCTTCTTCTTCTTCTTCTTCTTCTTCTTCTTTGGGGTCTTTTCTACGTTTCCATTCCATCCTTCCCAGAGTCTCACGATTGTCTTGGATACCTCCGGCCTCCGCTCCAACATCCTTCTGGTTCTTATGTCTTCCGGTATTCTTTTGACATGCCCACACCATCTCCATTGATTTTCCTTTACAAGTTGATTTATGAGCCTCGTCCCTTCCAACCTCGTTTCTTAACCTGTTCCTATGTATAATTTCGCGTATTACTCGCAGGATCTTCATCTCTATCGCTCGTACCCTTACTGTGGATTCTTGTAGTTATAGTCCATGTTTGTGAGGTGTACGAATAAAAACATTGTTATTCACAGAATAGTCATAAGAACATAACATAAGAATGGAGGAGGCGACGAGAGACCATAAGGCCTACACTAGGCAGTTCCATGTATAGTCGTGTATATTTGGATTACAACCTGTTGAAGTATTTTTTCTGTTTATGCAACAAGGGCTACATAAGTTTAGTATGTGTTCCATACCTTATTATTTTTTCTAGCAATTGTGACACTGCTTCTGACCCAGGGTAGTGGGCGAGATGCAGGGATGACCCGTCATCCAGGAGGTGCCAAGATAAGAGGGAGGGAAGAGGGTGGAGGGGAGTGGAGTGTGATAGGGATGGAATGGGTTGGAGTGGTTTTTATGCCTTTGTTTTTTGGCTACCTCCCCTATATGGGGGAAAAAGCCTTTGGTATATGTATGTATGTATGTATGTATGAATATATTATTTTCTACCCAATGCGTCCCTCTACCCCCACCTTTCATTAATATTAACACGCAGGAACTTACATAAATCCACTTGATGGATTCTGCTTACGGTTGCTCAACTTACGATTTTTCAAATTTATGGTAGGTTTTGCCAGGTAAAAAAATCGCTATTTAAATGCGTGAACTATTGCTGTGTAGTAATTTGTTCCTAAGTATATGAAGTTAAAAAAGATTAGGGTCATTAACTGTTGTATCGCGTGTTGAATTCGCCACCCTATGTGTGATACCAACGTCACGGGCTAATTTTCGTTTTACAATTTTTTTTTTTTTTTTTTTTTCGATTCACGATGAATTTTTCGGAACCAAACCCGAGGAGTACTTATACATTCATTCGATTTCCTACAAAATATCAGAATTTAATTTTTACTTTGATTTATATTCACCATTTTCTCCAGTTCTTACCTTTTCCACGATGGTTCAGCAAATCCATCTGATACCAATGCAGAGCCATCCATCTTGACCTCCCTTGCCACGTATTTCATGAACATTATAAACAACAGTGGTGACAGAACATTACCTTGCCTCATTCCACAAGCTACATTAAACCATAGTTCGCTTATCTGTTGTAAAATCACCATATACACACATTAAACTTTGATTACGAAGTTCTCGTCAACTTTGTTATTATGTTATACACTGCCCGTACTTTGTGGATCGGCACAATGCCAAACGCTTTTTCTAAGTCCAGAAAATTGTAGTGTGATGCTGTGTTCCCTTTGCTTCCTTTTTATATAATCTTTCTGTTAATGATCATAGATTCCGTGGTACTTCTGTAGACTTTTGTTTCTCCTCCTCGTAATTTTTTTTTACAAATGTTACTTCGTATAATTTCAGAGGATGGTACAACAGTGAGATCCCTCAGCAGTTTTTGCAGTTTTGTCTCTCGTCTTGTGTATGGGACAGATAATTTGTTTCCTCAATCCATTTGGTGTTTTTTCCATAACTAAAGTCACCCATGAGAGTTATATATCCTAACTTTTTTTCAGTGGCTGCCTGTCTCATTTACGATTCTTTCGTAATCACCTCTTTGTTCCTATTCATTGCTAATATCGAAATCACTATTGTCTTAGGTCGCAGCAATTTCAGACAACGCTTCGGATCGCGATTTCACTTACCTTCCAAACTTGTGTTTTTTTCCACTTTTACTAATCTTCACCATGTCAATCTTCATGAAAAACTAAAGTCCATATATATATATATGGACGAGACTATAAAAGTCCATATATATATATATATATATATATATATATATATATATATATATATATATATATATATATATATATATATATATATATATATATATATATATATATATATGGACGAAACTATAAAAATAACCGACCAAGTGGGTCTGCCCCACATCTATCATAACTCTAACTTCCTCCCATTTCATTCTTTCCTCCCACTAAATCCCTAAATCCCCCCTCCCTCCCTCCCTCCCTCCCTCCCTCCCTCACCCCCATCTTATCTATCCTGCCCTCTAACAACTATTTCATATTAAATACACTAAGCCAGCTGCCTGCATCTCATTTAACGGGACCCCATGTTTCCCTCCCTCCAAATATCCGTGAACACTAAAAACTGGTTATTCCTTGACTCGGGTCGAGCTGGGTCGGGCTGGGTCGACCTGGGTCGACCTAGGTCGCTCATCTTGACACTACAACTGCCAAGGTTTTGTGTGTGTGTGTGTGTGTGTGTGTGTGTGTGTGTGTGTGTGTGTGTGTGTGTGTGTGTGTGTGTGTGTGTGTGTGTGTGTTTACCTAATTATACCATGCAGGAAAGGAGCAACGTTCGTGGAGTCCCGTCTCCTATTCTACAATTGATCATACCTAGCTTAAAATCTGGCTATAGTTCCACCTTGCTCTGCATCCTTATTTTCCAATTATCGTATTCAGGCTTGAACTCACGAATTGTTCCGGCTTGGGCTTCATCGCCCTCTAAGCTATTTCAAGTGTGTGATTCACCTTGGTCTTTGGATCACGTGCTGGGCTCGTGATCGATAGCTATTTCCCTCGCGGAAGAGAGCTCAGAGCTCGTATGACCGATCTATGGGTAATGCTGTGACCTTACACGCACACACACACCCAACTCCCCGCCCACGAGAGTTGGGGTAACGACTCGAAGCGCAGCGATACTGAAATTATTTCAGCCCTGGGCAGGATTCGAACCCGGACCGCCGTAGTGACAGTCGGGGACTCTACCAACCGCGCCACCGTGTGTGTGTGTGTGTGTGTGTGTGTGTGTGTGTGTGTGTGTGTGTGTGTGTGTGTGTGTGTCTGTGTGTGTGTATGTGTGTGTGTGTGTGTGTGTGTGTGTGTGTGTGTGTATGCACGTGTGTTTGTGTGTGTGTGTGTGTGTGTGTGTGTGTGTGTGTGTGTGTGTATGCACGTGTGTTTGTGTGTGTGTGTATGCACGTGTGTTTGTGTGTGTGTATGCACGTGTGTTTGTGTGTGTGTATGCACGTGTGTTTGTGTGTGTGTGTGTGTGTGTGTGTGTGTGTGTGTGTGTGTATGCACGTGTGTTTGTGTGTGTGTGTGTGTGTGTGTGTGTGTGTGTATGTACGTGTGTGTATGTGTGTGTGTGTGTGTATGTACGTGTGTGTGTGTGTGTGTGTGTGTGTGTGTGTGTGTGTGTGTGTGTGTGTGTGTGTGTGTGTGTATGTACGCGTGTGTATGTACGCGTGTGTGTGTGTGTGTGTGTGTGTGTGTGTGTGTGTGTGTGTGTGTGTGTGTGTGTGTGTGTGTGTGTGTGTATGCACTTGTGTGTGTGTACGTGTGCGTGTCAAGGTCGCCAAGACAACCAATCAACGGCAGTAGACACGCGCTGGGAGTAAACGTGTGCTTCCTTCAAGGCCTATGTTCTCCCCCCCCCCCACTCTCCACCTCTTCTTCCACTTCCTCCTCCTCCTCCTCCTCTTCCTACACCTCTTCTTTCAGTTTCTCCTCATCCATCTCCTCCTCCTTCTCATCTTCTTCTTCTCCTCTTCCTCTTCCTCGTCTTCCACCTTCACGTCCTTCTCCTTTTCCTCTACAACCACCTCCACCTCTTCCTCCATCAGCACCACCTCCACCTCCTTTTCCTCCTCCTCCTCCTCTTCCATTCCCTCCACCTCCTTTTCCTCTTCCTCCTCCTCTTCCATTCCCTCCACCTGCGTTTCCCCTTCTCCTCCCCCTCTTCTTCCTCCTTCACGACCTCCACCTCCTTTT
>NC_134782.1:17888348-17890848 GCF_046742065.1 Oratosquilla oratoria
CACGGGATGCGTCTGCCTGGTTATTTGCTTCAGGTTTTTTTTTTTTTTTTTTAAGATTTCCTCTGTAAAGAGAAGAGGTCAGTGGTTCCAGGAACACAGGAATCTCCTTTAACTTAACGAAATCGTCTGTTTGTCACAACAGATCCTGTACACTCCATCACACTGCTGGCTCCGGTCTTACTGAAAACACCTTCTTATCTGAAACGACAACACCACAGACCTGCTCATCTTTTGTTTCCATGACAACAAGCCTTCTGGTACTGCGGTTGTAATCGTGCTAAATATCAATGGCGGTAGAAAAGCTTTCTTCCTAAGACGAATTTCGTAGTTAAAGATCCGTCTGTCGATCCTCTTGTTAATCTGGGAAATCGCGTGTCCCAGAGAGGACATCTGGTTGCTGTGGAAGCTAACCTTGTGTTTTTGCAGTCGATCAAGCCAAAGCGAACGACTATAAGGTTGGACGATGGGTGAAAGGGTAATTGTCAACGCTTAGGCAACAGACAGTCGACGACATGACGTCACGCATAACCAGAACTCGAGAACCACACGACGGACAGTCTCCACCAATCCTCCCTCTCCACCACAAGACTACTGTTTATAACCGCGGTCAGTCGACCAGAGAGAGAGGGAGAAGTCTGTCGTTGTACGTAATTATACGGGGTAAGGAAGTTTGTCAACCACATTTGCCCTTGTCTCAGTTGTAATATTCGGTAGCAGGTTATTAGGACCGTGGTTATGTGTGCACTATACGTAGCTTCGGCGTACCTTATTTCCCTGTCTCTTGAACTTTCATTTTCTTTCGGATCGTGTGCATTGCACGCTGCAGAAGTTCTGAAAATAAATTATCGGAAAGTAACGATTTCACGGGTGGAAATGATAATTTCGTAGGCAATTTAGGATTGGCTAAAGAGAAAAGAGACATTGTTTATCAGTTAATAAAAGGAATATGCAGCGGGTGCCACCCCGTCTCTGTTCTCTATCTATTTATCGCCAAAATCTCACCACAGCTGTCATTTTCCTGGACGCTTTTCCCGAATTACAGTGGCACTTAATCAAGCGTGGATGGTCCATTGGGACTTTCTTGTCTACAGGTTCTGATTCCATCAACCATAACAGTCGGTTGAGCAAGTTGAGAAGCGTAGGAACCCTATCGGTGGGTCGTTGTGATTTTGACCGTTCTTGCGTTGACGCCGGACGGTCGTGTGCTGATGGTTTCTTGGGCGACCGGCTTCGGGTTCTCTGGAAGACATCGTGGTCATGGGGCAGCATTACGAATGTCGTCCTGTGGAGAGCTAAGGTTACTCTTGCCCACGCTGAAACTCCCTAGACGGTTGCGCAGGGTTTTATGTAAGTGTATGCCTCTGATGTTCAGTATACTACTACGCAAAGGATTTGTTTCATATCACAAGAAATCCTTGCCCAGAGTACTCTTGGACTCTGCGCCCATTCCGTTGACGTTACTGTAATCACGGCCAGGCCACGCCACTGATGATGATGATGATGATATTATTATTATTAATTATTATCATTATTATTATTATTATTATTATTATTATTATTACTATTATCATCATCATCATTATTAACAACAATAATAATACATGCATACATACATAGAAGGTGAGCCTACTCCAGGAGGCGCTTAGCTAGGACCGAAGCCGCATCTTTACCGTATGCTCTTGGACTGCTTGGACAGGTAACAGTCACTATTGGGAATCAGAGAGGAGTGCGGGATTCGAACCGACGACTAATCGAATGCGCAACCAGCACGCTTATGATTGAGCCTCCAGTGCACATACATAAACACCAAAAGGTGTCTTCTGCTTATAAGGTTTTCGGGGGCTCAAGTTAAATCACACACGTACTGTGCTTGCAACCCTACCCATCTAGAACATATTCGATGCCCTTCTGATCTTTGCATCTCGTAGATGAAGAGTCATCTCTAGCCTCGTCACACAAGAATGTAATTAGCAAAGGAAAAGCGAAACTGCACAGCACCCGCAACATGTATTTTGCAACACAGGTATGCATGGGACCGGATGTCACTACGTAACAGTAATTGCCCCTTCAGTCTCATTATTCTGCGCACGCTATTATCGTCCTTCTAACCAGGTAATTTACGTAATAAAGGGTCACTGCGCCATTGAGATTACTTTCAGAACGGAGACCTCAGATGCATACAGTCGCCTATCGCTTGGAAGAACAAAATCACCGAGGTTTGTCATTGTGCTCAATAGGTTTTGCATTCATGTTAAGAAATGAATTGTTGATCGTTCGCAATGAGATTAACGGCCTCGTCCACACGTCACGCTCTGAATTGTGACTGGAAGGGTTGCGTTACACACACGCGCGCACACACACACACACACACACACACACACACACACACACACACACACACGACTCGGTGGCGCGGTTGGTAGAGTCTTCGACTCTCACTAGGGCGGTCCGGGTTCGAATCCTGCCCAGGGCTGAAATAATTTCAGTATCGCTGCGCTTC
>NC_134782.1:17895848-17900848 GCF_046742065.1 Oratosquilla oratoria
ATCGTCATCATTATCATCAACATCATCATCAACAACAACAACAACAACAACAACAACAGCAGCAGCACCTTTTTAATCATCATTATCATATCATCACCATCGCCTTCATCATCATCGTCGTCGTCGTCGTGACTATCGTCATCACCATTGTCATTATTATACTTGTGGAGGCCCTTTATGTGTTCGATTCCTTGTATAGTATGACCAGTGACCCACACCGGTCATCCCTCTGTCCTGGAAGCACGAAACCTGGAAGTCCTGGAAAGGTTAAAGAATCTGGAAGTTCTGAAGATCCTCAAAGAAGGTCGTACCAGTCCAGCTGCTGGAACACAGTTCTGCCTTGTCTCCTTCCCCAATACACGTGGTGAGGGGGACGAATTTTCACCGGGTCGATGGGCGCCTGGGTGGATGTTTGTGCTCTGAAATGCCCTGTGCGACGCGGTAGCTTCCAAAGAATTTTGAGTTCTTCAACTATATTCCACTGTTCGCTTCAGCACAAACCACCCTCCCCTTCTGCTGGAAGTGGGAGGGGACTGGTGGCGTAATAGTTAACGTGCTAAACCGACACCCAAAAGGTTGTTGATTTTTGTCTTTTCTGGTGCAAGAGCGCTTGCATTTTCTACCGATTTTTTTTTCTCTTCTCCTTGCTTGCCCTCTGACACAAACTGAAACATTTTCCTGGAAGGGTTGGCAGGTAACTCTGGAAAACAAAAACGCTTCAGTGAAGAAAAAGACTAGGATGTTCGGATCACCTGACTTACGGGAGAAACTGACAATTATCTCTCTCAAGGCTTAGTCCAAATGTCAAATGTAGTGTTTGTATATTAGCTTGTTGGTGATGTTGTCTTATCCGAAGACGGCGTCTGTGATTGCTCCGAGAGCAGTAAGGCGGTCATTTTTTTTTTAATATTTGCTATATGTATTGCAAATGTCATTGACTCTAAGTTTGATGTGTGTGTGTGTGTGTGTGTGTGTGTGTGTGTGTGTGTGTGTGTGTGTGTGTGTGTGTGTGTGTGTGTGTGTGTGTGACAGTGCGCTGGTGGCGTAATCGGAAGCGTGCTGGTCTCGCATTCGCTTAATTGAGGGTTCGAATCCCGCAATCCTCTCCGATTCCCAGCAGTGACTTTTACCTACCCCCTACCAGTCCCTAAAACACCTAACAGGGCAAAGGTGACGGCTTCGGCCGCAGCCACTCAGCGCCTCCTGGCGTTTGTTCCTCATTTTCAGCGTGTGGCGGAATGGGATGCGTGTGAGGGAGATTTCGATGCAATAATCGAGGTCGTCGCAAGCGCGATTTGCGACTCGGCTGGCGTTACCTTCAGGCATTCATTAACCGCTGCTCCAGTGTTTGTGTAGCACGAAGGTTACGCCTATTAGTGAGCAGTGGATATTTGATGGCTGCTCTATGCACGTGAACGCGATGTCTTCGGCGTAGAATGCAGTTTGTATGTTCCCTTCGGGAGTAAGAAACGCCATGCACGTAAGGACTGAATAGTATGTATGAAAGAATGGAACTTTGTGGAACTTCTTTTGGTATGTATTTGGGGCGTGAAGTGGCTAAGGCATATTCCATGCATATTCCATGTGTGCGTGTCTACCTGGAAGGTAGTTTTCCAGCTATCGTTTCACGTTGTGTGTATTGATATGCCATATATCTTCTCCATAAGGAGCAGGCGCTGGAATGTGTCAACTATCTTGAGGAGTTTGGGGTCGTGGAAGGATATTGTGCATTGCAGTTGATTAATTAATCCATCCAGTGGTTTAAGAAGGAAATAGGCAAGAGCTGGTTTACCAATAGAGTCTTTAACGATTGGAATAGTCTTAGTAACCATGTAGTAAGCGCCGAAACTATTGGTTGTTTTTAAGAGAAGATTAGGTATCTCTATGGATGGGGATGATAGGTGGTAATGGACATGGAACTGCCTAGTGTAGGCCTTATGGTCTCTTGCAGTCTCCTTACTTATGTATGTGTTCTGAGGTTAGTGAGTGAGTAGTGCTGTTGCAACGTCGCGCCCACCGGCACCACCACCACAAGGAAAAAAATAAATAAATAAATTGTTCTCCCACGACATCGGGGGCGATTCGGAGGTCAATGATCGAGTCCGCCGACGGCCGCCAGGTTTCAGGGCACCGCCCCAAGCGTCCGCTTCACGACGCGTCGTCAGACGGCGGCCGTACGCCCTCGCCGTCTTTTCAGGATGACCCTTTGACCCGCACGTATGTGTACTGCGCGTGTATGATGGCGTGTCCTCTGTGATATAGTTCATCTCTGTGATAGCATGTATGTTACAAGCGTCCTCTGTGACACGGTTTATCTCTATGATAGCGTGTAAGTTACAAGCGTCCTCTGTGACACGGTTCATCTCTATGATAGCGTGTATGTTACAAGCGTCCTCTAAGATATGGTTCATCTCTATGATGGCGTGTATGTTACAAGCGTCCTCTGTGATACAGTTCATCTCTGTGATGGCGTGTATGTTACAAGCGTCCTCTAAGATATGGTTCATCTCTATGATGGCGTGTATGTTACAAGCGTCCTCTGTGACACGGTTCATCTCTATGATAGCGTGTATGTTACAAGCGTCCTCTGTGACACGGTTCATCTCTGTGATGGCGTGTATGTTACAAGCGTCCTCTGTGACACGGTTCATCTCTGTGATGGCGTGTATGTTACAAGCGTCCTCTGGGATATACTACATTTCGATCCCAGACTATTGTTCCTACGTTCTTCAGCTGTCCATGTACGCGCCTGTAAAGCTCAGTGCAGTGACATGAATTGTCGTATTCGGCTGTGGAGGCAATGCACAGTGAACGAATTTATACATTCCCAAACACGAACGGATTTCAGATCGACGTCGTACCTATCCTGTCGCTATTGTCAGAAGAGAATGTCCGTTTTCTTTCATCCAAGTTAATGGCAAACTAGTTTACTTGTCTTGCTGTTTGCGTTGGTTGCGTGATCGCGTACTGGTCTCGCATTCACTTAGTTGTGGATTCGAATCTCGTACTTATCTCCAACTCCCAGCAGTGACTCCAAGTTACCTGAACCAACAGTCCCCAAAGCATATAACTGTAATTTTGACTCCTTCGGCCGCAGTTACGCGTCTCCTAAAGGAATCTCCTCACCACCACATATCTTGTTGTTTGATTAATTCTAGATTGCGGCATTACTTAGCACAAGGATAAACAGTTCTTTGGTTTGTTCACTACGACTACACTCAAGGACTCTTACGTGTACTCTGTACCAAGATCTAAGAATATAAGGTCTAATCACTTCCGACCGAATTTCGAGGGAGTTGGCGCAGCGAGCCCGTGAACGTCACCTGGCTGTTCAAAGTGGGGTTAGCGGGTCCTATAGCTGTCAGTTGAAGTTGGTCCGTCGTACGAAAATGACGTCGCCTTCGCTCGCACCGCTCCAATCAATTAGTTATATTCTGACAAATATTATATAAAATATATATATAAATATATATAAAATATTATAGTTCCTGTCTATATATATGAATATATAATATATATGATATATAATATATATATATATAAAATATAAAATATTATAGTTCCTGTCTTCCTTGGCGTTTCACAGTTTTCTTCAGTGTATCACAAAGAGAAAATGGACGCATCCAAACTACGTCAGAAGCTGCGCAGAACTGACACAGCGGTTAGACCTGTTTACTTAGACCTTGCTCTGTACGTGTGGGTAATGATGTTGCACTTTGCAACAATGCAGTATAATGTTGCACAAGATCATTCGCGTTTATTCTCTTCATTTGTGTGGGTTCCCTCATGGCTTGTGTCCCTTCTTGGCCAATTGTATGTATACTTGTCACCATATATTCGTATATATATATATATATATATATATATATATATATATATATATATATATATATATATATATATATATATATATATATATATATTGTCTTACCCGAAGATGGCGTCTGAGATTGTTCTGAGAGCAGCAGTAAGACGTGTCAGTTTTTTCTAAATATCTGCTACATGTGATGCCAATGTCCATTGACTCTAAGTTTGATTGTGTGTGTGTGTGTGTGTGTGTGTGTGTGTGTGTGTGTGTGTGTGTGTGTGTGTGTGTGTGTGTGTGTGTGTGTGTGTGTGTGTGTGTGCCCACAAGCTAATTTATCTGTGTACTTCGCCGTATTACTACGTCAGCGGCGGAAGGTGGGACAGGAAACCAAGCCACCGCGCAGGTTTTTGCTCTCTGGAACAACGACGACGACGACGAGAGAGTGTCGGGCGCGTTGTGATGACGATGCCCAGGTTACCTTCCTTCTCCTTTTTTTCCTCCTCTTCCTTCTCCTTCTTTCCATGCTCCTTCTCGTTCTTAACCTTATCTTCCTCCTCTTTTTCTTATTCCTACTGTTCTTCAATTTCCTCCTCCCTAATTTCCAATATCTCCTCTACCCTTCTCTCCATCTCCTTTCCCCCACGTCACCAGATCTCCCCACCTCTCTCTTTTCTCCTTCCTCTTTCCCCTCTTAATTGATCTCTTCATCCACATCTAGTTCCTGCCATAATTGGCCTCCTTCTCCTTCTATCAGATATCCCCTCGTTCTTTCCTTCCCTCCTTCCTTCCCCTCTCCATCAACGCCCACTTTTCCCCTTCCCACTTGCCATCTCTGCAACTGCCCTTCACACGTTCCCCTACATTTGGCAACGAAGGGAAAAGTTGGTTAGGGCGAAGCGACTTCCCCCCAACCCTTCGCTTTCAAATGGAACAAGACAGGTATGGCTTCAGGTGATGTCATACAACAGAGGGACGGGGAAATGGCCTAGATCATTCTAAGCTCTCTTCAAAGGCTTAGAGTAGTATGTTCTTTGAAGAAACAAAATATATAAAGACTTTCCCCCCATAGCCAAAGAGTTGGGCAAATTTAGTCTCAAGAAACTCAACCGCCCCTATGACGTCATGTCGTCTCTGATGCGCTGTCCATCAGTGCGATCTTGCGTTTTCTTTTTAGTACAGAGATTTTTTTGTA
>NC_134782.1:17908348-17940848 GCF_046742065.1 Oratosquilla oratoria
TCGGTAACGAAACGTAAATCTGTCTAAATATTTTCTTGTTCATTCCTTTACTTTGATGTTCCACGCGGGTATCGACCTGCTTTTTATTAGTACCATGCCTCCAGCGAGGGCGGGGAAGGCAAAATATTTCTTCTCTCTAGCTCCTCCACAGTCTTTGTTCATGTTCCCACTCCCACTCTACCCAAATGCATCTCTGCAATGTAAAAGGGTAAGACGCGTTTCACTGTCGATTAACAAGGCGGACCCACCCGCATAGCGTTCCTGAGTGACTCACTAAGTGCCTCCCCAGTCAGCGCAACAAAACCTCAAGTCAACTTCTCACTTGTTCTTGGAGTAATCTTCTCTCTGATACAATTCTTGTTAAATTGAATAGCCGCTGACGTTCTGACGATCTGTGTACCTGATCACTTAAAATTGCGAAAAAAACTTTTTTTTCTCATTGTTCAATGTGGAACAGAAGTTTCCGATATTCATTTGAGAACCAGTTGTTGTCACTTGTCTGAATTGTCGTTGCTTTCTCATTGTTTTCGACTGTACGTAAGATCTTTCGACGAGCGTCCTGTACGAAATCTTTAGACCAAAATACTCCGAGTTCGAGTACATATACGCAGTATGTACACACGAGAAAAGTGACCACATTATCATGTTGTTTTTGGAGATTGCATAACAAAAGAAAAGTAGCACTTGAGTCGAACGGGGTACTCCGTAAACCTTACCTCAAATCAACCACATAGGAAGGATATAGAGGCACGTAGTTCCCACCTTTTAGGTAACTTCTTAAATGGTGGGAAAACGAAAAGAAGGGTCTGGTTATTTGTGGTCATAAGTTTTGACAGAAACGAGACATTGTCCTGTTTTTTTTTTTTTTTTTTTTTTATTTTTTTTTTTTTTTTTTTTTTTTTTTTTTTTTTTTTTTTTAAGGCTATCGACCCATAAGGGGGTCATTAAGCCTGGTGTGAAGATCTTCAGTCTCTACGTTTTTTCGTTTTCTTCTATTGCCTGTTCTTCGACACTTACAATCTGCACATAAGCGGACGACCGCAACTAGAACTTGACAAGAGCTATGCAAATACATCTTTATTTTCCAAGTATTTAATATACTTATATATATATATTGTAGTTCTGTAATAATAATAAGACTTATTTTTGTTTACACAATTATATCAACGCTACGATAACGTAAGACATGTTTGTTTAAGTTTGATATACTCGTATCACGGTTTAGAATCGTGTGGGCATCACTTCAGAGAACTCGTACTTCAGTATATCTCCCAGAGAGGAATATGTTCATCACATATCATGTATCTCAGATTGAGTTGTTTTGGAAGGAATTAGACGGGTGGTAAGAAGATTAAAAAAAAAAAAAAAAAAAGTGAAATATGATGAATAGTAAATATGGTGGGAAAAGCCAGGACGGGCAGATTCAGTAACATTCGGTGGAACAGAGGAGGAGCTCACAGAAGTCAACGTTATGTAAGTAAAGTATGGTGACAGGTGTCACTGACTGGAAACCCACACGCCTCCCTCCTCAACACCTCCTATAGATACCTTCAGGAAGAACCTTTGGACTTTTTGGTTGTCTGGGTGGTGTTAGTGTGGATCTGTTTCTACGTCACTGGAGGAGAAAGAGGAGGAAGAGCTGGAAGAAAAGGAGGATGAGGAAGTGGAGTAAGAGGAGGAAGAGGAAGTGGAGTAAGAGGAGGAAGAGGAGGAGGAAGAAGAGGAGAAAGAAGAGGAGGATAAGGAGGAAGAAGAGGTGGAGGAGGATGAGGAAGAAGAAGAGGAGGAGAAAGAGGAAGAAGAGGAGGAGAAGGAAGAAGAAAAAGAGTAGGAAAGGAGGAGGAGGAGGGAAGCAGTCACAGATTGTCAGCTGTTCTTGTGTGAAAAAGAATCTGGGTGGAAACGTTCAAAACTGATAAATACGAAATATATTGAGGCCTGTTCAGAGACTGAGTGATGTGCCCCTAAAATGAGTGTTGAGAGTTTTAGAGGTCGGGTAATTCTTTTGTGTGTGACACCAAAAGAATTTGTAGCAAAATTATTCTACTCCTGACTCTGAAGTACTCTGGCAAAAAATAATAATAATGATAATAATAATAATAATCATATAATTCACCGATAATAAACACACATTAATTCAAATTGGGATAATGTTTAAATGTTCATTTCCTATAACATTAGGAAGTAAATGTCCGTATTTTTGGCATGGAAATAGCACACAAGAAAAAATCATATGGAATTTCATATTCACAAAAAGAAATAAAGCAGTTCTTCTTTTAACATAGAATGGCAAGGCAAAATTATTGACTATCCTGTATTTCAAATTTGTACAAAAACAAATGGGAAAATGTTTGTTGAAGCCATTATTATGGAAAAATCATTTTCTTGTCCTTTCTGGTATAAAAATGGCACACAAAGAAAACTAATGAAAAATATTTAAAATTTTAATATCTTATTCATATCAGCTACCTCAGGCTTTGGAAAAATTATACAGTTTCATTTTTGATACAACAAGCTCAATATCAGACATGTTTGATGTCACCGATACTTAGATTCTGTCTTCAGGATCCAACCGGTTTCTGTATTTTGTTTTTAGGTTTACAAGCGTAGAAAAGCCATCTTCGCAAAGGTAGGTTGTTGCGAAAGGTAGCAGCATTTTAGTTACTTCCAAATGTGCAGTTTTATAAGTCTTTGCAGCTTTTGACAGCCAAAAACTTGAATGGTCACCCTTGGTCTCAAAATCCAAGCTTGTTTCACCGGTGGAACGAAGGTCAATAAGCTCTTCTATCAATCCTTCAAGCTCATCAAGCAAATCAGCCAGTTGACATTGAAAGAGATTCACAACCCAGCTCTGGGAAGTAGACAGAACCTATTCATGTTCGTTTCCCTCACTTAGCACATCCGTTAGCCCCCAAATTTTCAAAATTGTACCATTTGGGGTCATTTTTCCCCGTTCCTCGACCACTGAGTTCGAGTATAGACGGTACGGAAAAGCATTTCCCCGAAGTATATCTCGCAGGTAATCATCGTTGATTTCAAAAACTCATTTGCTTGGAGAAATGATTTAACTGAACTGAAACACTGAAGACTGTGGCAAACATCTCAGGCAGCGTTTCTCAACCTTTTTACCCTTGCGTAACCTTTAAGATAAATTGCATGTCTCAAGAAACCCCTGCACAAAAAAAAAAAAAAAAAACACATATCTTTCTCATTTTATTTTCATCGTAATAATTGGTTAGATAGGATGATGTCTATATTACAGTATTACAATAACCAAGAATATGTCGTGCGTGTTTAATTATATTACGTATATGAAATTAAATAAAAAATCAAAAGTGCATTAGCTTATCTCACTTGTTCTCGCGGAACCCTTAGGGACTTTTTGCGGAACCTTAGGGTTCCGGGGAACCCTGGTTGAGAAACGCTGATCTGAGGCAACTGAGGACCTAATAAAAGAATTTAGATTGCATCAGTTGACCATAAAAGTGTAATATTAAAAACAATAGAATTGTCTGTCTCCATTGTCACCAGTTCTCATGCATGTACAGGTTAAAAAAAAAAGATATATAGCACAGGGTCGAGTCCCTGGCTGTACCACGTTTCAATTTCTGCATGTATGCCTCCTCGAGTTTCTCGATGGTTGATGTATATGTTGTATATATATATATATATATATATATATATATATATATATATATATATATATATATATATATATAAATATATATATTTGCAGGAGTAACCATCAGACAAGATAAACTAACGAAGCCACCCTCACTCTATTTATAAAAGTCAACTAATAGCGAAAGAGGTTCTTCAGTTCAACAGTGTTCCATAAAGTCTCTGCTTCTGCCCGTCGACAGACGACTTAATTCAACTGCAGAAAGTAGCGGGGAGGGGAGGAGGAGGCATACGTTGTGGAGACGAAATGAAGCTTGTGTTCTACGTGGATGGTGCTTGAAGTAATCCGTGAGAAGTGGTACACATGCACGATGGCCTTTGAAGAGCCCAGAGAAAACCATCCTGACGTGGACACGTGACCCAGTGGCCCTTATGTCAACATGTTGAGCAAGAGTCGTGTGGAGGAAAGAACAACAGGTACAATGTGTGTACACACACACACACACACACACACACACACACACACACACACACACACACACACACACACACACACACACACACGCACACGAGTCTTAGTCTGAGTTTATTCCTGGCTGGCTGGTTTCGCAGATATGCTTTTTCAAAGGAACTAGCCAGGAATGAACTCAGACTAAGACTTTGTGTGTTTTGTGCAGGTGTAATGTTGGAGAGTGCATATTATATTATGTATATATATATATATATATATATATATATATATATATATATATATATACATATATATATATATATATATATATATATATATATATGGTGTCCCTCTGTCGCAGCCTACATCCTAACCAAATTGGAACAATGTTGATCGAAAACTTCCCCTCCCCATGTCTTCCTCCCGTCCCTCCTCCTCCTTCTCCTCTCCTCCTTCCTCCTCCCCCACCTCCACCTGCTCTGCCATTATCCCTCCCCTTTCGTCCCTTTCCCAACCCCTCACTTGTTAACTTCTCTATCCCTTTCCTTCCCTCTTCATCCTCCCATCCCTCTTCCTATTCTTTGGTGTGTAAGTCATTTTCTGTCTGTCTGTTTCTGCCTCATTCCTTCATTCTCTCTCTCTCGCTCTCTCTCTCTCTCTCTCTCTCTCTCTCTCTCTCTCTCTCTCTCTCTCTCTCTCTCTCTTTATATGCACTGTGTATCTCTGGGCACGTCAGTGGCGGTCTCATCTTTGCAAAGTCACGAAGTCTAGACCTCTGCTCGATACTGAAGAAGGGGCAAATGGAGGGTGGTGGTGGGGGTGGGGGGGTGAGATTCCAAGAAACGCGTTCAAGACATGAACTACGAGAAATTGGGTTTGAAATGTCACTTGCCGTGACGTCACGGTTTGAAGGCGTGACGTCATTCTTGGAACAGGTGACGTTTCCTGCAGAATTTCTCAAGCTTGATGTGTTTGAATAATTGTTGTTTTGATCACGGCTGCTTGGTTCTCATGAGTTTGGATACCCTTGACCTGTTCACAAGCGTTGTCGTTTTATTCACGTTTTCATTACTGATAACGTGTGACTAGTTTTAAATTTTTCATTCATTATCGAACGCAGTTTTCAGATTATTTCGTAACTGAGAACTTTATTTTCTGAATGATTCAATAATTATGATCATCGAAATAAAAACAAAAAATACCCAGAACTTTTTATCTATCCTATGTCTATGATTAGTGGGTGGCTAGAAGAAGCTACAAATAGTTACAAAAAAAGTTATAATACGTAAACGCATGAATCGAAAAATAACTGTTATTGAAATATAATTGGTTACAATGTGCGTAAATTGGTCATCGATCTAGGTGATAAAAACCAATCAGGAACAGGTTACTATATGACGTAACAGATGGGCGGAGCTTGTGAGGCAAAACTTCCTGGAACGGGACTGAAAGATGTTGTACACTGAACTGGAAGAGGAAAATCTGTTAAAAAGCCAAGTTTGGGTTAATGTCCACATACTTCCTCAGTAGAAAGTTTGTTAAAAAGTCGAGTTTGAGTTAATGTCCATGTCTGCTTATTTTACAGAATCTATACTTCTTCAGTAGAGGGAAAGTCTGTTATAAAGTCGAGTTAGAGTTAATGTCCATGTCTGCTTATTTTACAGAATCCATACTTCTTCAGTAGAAGGAAAGTCTGTTATAAAGTCGAGTTTGAGTTAATGTCCATGTCTGCTTATTTTACAGAATCTATACTTCTTCAGTAGAGGGAAAGTCTGTTATAAAGTCGAGTTAGAGTTAATGTCCATGTCTGCTTATTTTACAGAATCCATACTTCTTCAGTAGAAGGAAAGTCTGTTAAAAAGTCAAGTTAATGTCCAGGCTTGCTTATTTTACAGAATCTATACTTCTTCAGTAGAAGGAAAGTCTGTTAAAAAGTCGAGTTTGGGTTGATGTCCATGTCTGCTTATTTTACAGAATCCATACTTCTTCAGTAGAAGGAAAGTCTGTTAAAAAGTCAAGTTAATGTCCAGGCTTGCTTATTTTACAGAATCTATACTTCTTCAGTAGAAGGAAAGTCTGTTAAAAAGTCGAGTTTGGGTTGATGTCCATGTTTGGTTATTTTACAGAATCCATACTTCTTCAGTGGAAGGAAAGTCTGTTAAAAACTCGAGTTTGGGTTAATGTCTACGTCTGCTTATTTTACAGAATCCATACTTCTTCAGTAGAAGGAAAGTCTGTTAAAAAGTCGATTTTGGGGTCCACGTCTGGTTATTTTACAGAATCCATACTTCTTCAGTAGAAGGAAAGTCTGTTAAAAAGTCGAGTTTGGGTTAATGTCCATATCTAGTTATTTTACAGAATCCATACTTCTTCAGTGGAAGGAAAGTCTGTTAAAAACTCGAGTTTGGGTTAATGTCTACGTCTGCTTATTTTACAGAATCTATACTTCTTCAGTAGAAGTTAGAACCGTATTGTACTTATGGTATTTAACCATCAGATTATTTTTGTTTGTAATTACAGTTGCATGTAATTAAATTACAGCGACAAAATATGGCGACCGGAAAGAATCTGTTCCTGAACGAAACCGGAAGTAGAAAAAGAAATGAAAAATGTCGAACTTTACTGCTACATTCCTCCGCGTGTGTCGCAAGGGCAAAGGAAGATTTGACAACTTAATTTGGAGTTTTGCTTTTGCCGCATTCTACTGTCATGGTCGGTTATTGTCGTTCACATTAAATGACAGCATGAGATGTACTGATAAAAAAATCCAAAAACTTTTCGAATTCTTTCCTAGGAGATACCATTAATTCTTAATGAACAATGACCTAGATAGATTGAACCAAAATGTAATCATTGATCTAAGGTTTGAGGATAAAGGTGATTTATGTCTCATGGGAGTGCAATTTACGCAGACGATGTCATACAGGGTGTTTCAAAGAAAGTTCAAGACATTTAGCAATTATCTCCATAGGCAACCCTAACTTTGAGAATATCGTTAAAGCTAAATTGAAGTGCAACAGTTAGTTCCTTAGCATAAATAGAAATTAATTTACGCATAAGTGGGGAATGTTCTTTGGGTTTATGTTCGTACTATTATGTAGTGAGACTTTTTGTCGTCCTGTAGATAAAGACTGTAGGGCGACAACAGGACTTTCATCTACGGAATGAGAGATAGAATTGGATGAGTGGCTCAGATGCGGGAAATATTTCTAAAAACGTTCGCAGAAATTACGCTAACTTTCCACGGTCACACACACGTGTGTGTGTGTGTGTGTGTGTGTGTGTGTGTGTGTGTGTGTGTGTGTGTGTGTGTGTGTGTGTGTGTGTGTGTGTGTGTGCGTGTATTATATAATATATATATATATATATGTATATATATATTATATGTATACATATATACAGTTGGAAGGGGCAAAGGTAGCTACACGGTGTAAAACCGGCCATTGTCCTTGTTGCATACCTAATTATGACAGGCAGGGAAATAAAACCACCAACTACTGTGTGCTTTGTATAATTCCTCACTTTATTTTGTTTACAAAAACATAATAAGGTATGTAACAAAGACAATGGCCAGTTTTACCATATATGACTATTTTTGGAGGGAGTGAACATGAGGGGACGTCCTAGGATGAGGTGGATGGATGGGGTGAAAGGGGCTTTGTGGAAGAGGGGAATTTCTGTTGAGGAAGGACGGGAGAGGACAGAAGACAGGGGTGAATGGAGAATGGTTGTATATGGATGATGTTGTGATGCATGAGGTGGAATGGGCGGGGGGATGGGGGTGAGATAGTATGTGTGAGCAAAATTTGACGCAGCCCGAAGGGATTTCTCCCCGTCTTCTCCTTTTATGCATGGGGGGACGGAGAGGGGGGGTCGCCGATTTAATGAAGCGGCCTTACTGTGGATGTGCTGTGTCTTGCGGCACTGCTTCTGACCCAGGGCAGTGGACAAGGCTGCAGGGATGACCCGTCATCCAGGAGGTGCTAAGATAAGAGGGAGGGTGGAGGGGTGTGGAGTGTATTCAGGGATGGAATGGGTGGGAATGATTTTATGCCTTTTCCTTTTTGGCTACCTCCCTTGTAAGGGGGAAAAAGCCTTGTTATATGTATGCATGTATATATATATATATATATATATATATATATATATATATATATATATATATATATATATACATACATATACATACATATACATACATATATTATATATATATATATATATATATATATATATATATACATATATATATGGATATATATGGATATATATGTATATATATATATATATATATATATATATATATATATATATAAACACACATACATTGCTCGTGGCATTGTGCAATAGGAAATTGTATATATGAAGTGTGCGAACTGGCAAAGACAACAGAGCGCGGATTCGGATCCTGGCTGTGGCACACACAAAGTAATTAAATTAGTTTCGTCGGCGACTGCTGCGAGTGGGCAGCGGGCACGGTAAGGGGTCGAACCCTCGTGCGTGTTCAGGAGTGATTTCACTGCCCGATCCGCCATTCAGCCCAAGAACGCCGTTCACACGAGGAAATTGATTTGGACTCAGTTACATAACGGCAACACCACCGCCAGTGTTTACGTAAGCAGGTATTTGTATGTACATCATACATACATACATACATACATACATACATACATACATACATACACACACACATATATATATACTGTATATATATATATATATATATATATATATATACATACACATATATTATATATATATATATATATATATATATATATAATGTATATACATACATGCACATATATAATGATAAAATAAAATAACATAGGAAAAAATGTAAATAAGAACTTACGTAACATAACAATCCAATCAGACTGTTCCTTTCATAGTTCGCCATCCATAATAGAAAGAGATGAAGTATAATAGAAGGTAAAATACAATGAATAAATAGATAAATTGATAAATAAATAAATCATGAAAATGTAGCATGGGAGGGACAAAAAAGACGAACCATGGACAGGGTTCACAACACAGGATATTAACCATATATATATATATATATATATATATATATATATATATATATATATATATATATATATATATATATTATGTGTGAATGTATGTGTGTGTGTGTGTGTGTAGCCTCATATTGGCTGATAACGGTCTTCTCATATATCTCTCTGGGAAGAAACGTTGGACTGTTGTCTGCGTTGCCGTTAGTGGAAACTGGTATCTGTGGTATCGGCTTATAGTAATAGAAGAAATGCAGTCATCAGAGGTCAGCTCTCCTTTTGTGAAAAGTTCAAGGAAAGACAATGTCTTGGGTCCAGTTATGCATGGAAACTTAATTTTCTTTCATTAATATTTAGAAGAAAAAAAGTCCGTTACATATTAACGAACGAAGGTTAAATTTTCATGCATAACTTTGTTGCAATTAAGTTTCACAAGTAAATGTTGTGCGTTCTATTAAAGGAGCATTATGCGCTCGTGGGTTAAGGTAAAGGAGCTGACAAGTTTCAAGGACGGGTGGTAGGGAGACGATTCTCTCTGACGTCCATGTTGCTGGACCACCAGTTGCAAATAGTCATTATGGATCTCACTATGAGGAGGATATCTACCTGGTAACATTTAATGTCGTTCAAAACTTTAATTTAGAGAACATGTCGTCTTCAATTCTAAAAAGCCAGTATGCTTCTTCTCTCTTTCTTTGTAGACTTTGAAGTTGTCTTAGTCATGTTATTATTCCACCTGTTTGATTTGGACCTTCCGATGAGGAATTAAAGGCACTACCCTTGTAGCCTTCTTTTAAGCCTTTAGACGAAAGTCTTCGCTGCCTTCGTTGCTTTCATAAACTTCACATCTACAGTATTATTTTGGAACCGGCTTATTTGTTAAGGTCGTCTAAACTCGTTGTTCTCAACCTTTTATCCCACCGCTGACACCACTTTCACCCCCGTCACTTCCGGTTCCCGTGTCTCTCCGTAATTACTGGTTTAATTCTGTTTACTGTTCCCTTATATTGTTTTGTATTTCTTTCATTTTCAATTTCTTTCCGTCACTTTTCTTAAGTTTGTATGTCTTTCAGAAGTTCTTTTTGTAGAGACAAATAATATTTCTCAATGGGGGTGAATTAAATGTAGTTAAATTTTCTCTTCGTTTCTTCCGAATTTTACAGTTGACAATTTACACCAAGGGACTCCCCACCTGGGATCCTCAATCCACTCACTAAGTCACTTCTGCTCCGACGTCACTACCTTATCCATCCAATGATCTTTACTTTTACAAATAAGTGCCTCCCCCAAGGGCGTGACTTTTCTCCCATGTACTAATTAATATTTTCTCCTCCTCCACCCTTCTCCAATCAGAAAGACTGTTACAACGTCTTAAGCAATACTGCTTACACAAGCAATCTCGACATCGAGGCAGGAAATGGCTTAGTTTACATATTGTCACATCAGCATTAAAATCTGTACCCTAGCGGTTGTTTATAAACTTTAGACGGTGAGCGAGATTATGCAACTCCTTCGCTGCTTATGTTTACCAAATATCTAACTCGTAAAAATTAAATTCTCGCCATCTACCCCTCTATCTACCTTACATGTCTACCTTTATCTACCACCCTCTTACACAAACTGGCATCTATGGACCACAGTTTCCAAAGAGTTTCCCAAACGGATACACAAACCGAAATCTAATGTCAGTTAGTAGATGCATAACGTTTAATTCGGTATGGAAAAGCCCTGCAGAAGGTTGATAAACAACACTACATAAGTATGGGAGACATGAGGAAACAGGTTGAGAACCCTTGCTCCAAACCAGCGTTTCTCAACCAGGGTTCCCCGGAACCCTTAGGTTCCGCAAAAGTTCCCTAAGGGTTCCGCGAGAACAAGTGAGATAAGCTAATGCACTTTTGATTTTTTATTTAATTTCATATACGTAATATAATTAAACACGCACGACATATTCTAGGTTATTGTGATAATGTAATATAGACATCATTCTATCTAACCTATTATTACGATGAAAATAAAATGAGAAAAATATGGCATATATAATTTTTTTTTCTCAGGGGTTCCTTGAGACATGCAATTTATCTTAAAGGTTACGCAAGGGTTAAAAAGGTTGAGAACCCTTGCTTTAAACAATGCACATATCTGACCATCTTTTGTTGTTTGCAGAAGAGAACCCGTCCTTCCTTCGGAGACGCATCAACAATGAAGAAACGACACAGAGAGGGCTGCAACCGGAGCACACGCTTGTTCACCAGCACCACTTCGACCAGAGGCTGGAACAGGAATTGGGGACTTCAGAGCGGCAACATGATGGAGAGGAGCCGCCGCTGGTCCCAGTCCCCGACAACACGAAATTGACGGAAGACCGTAACGTGCCACAGGACGATAACCATCTTCCAGTTCAGCAGCAAGAAGAGACAAAGCATCAGGACCAGCGGCTGGAACAGCTAGAGGAACAGCAGGTGGGAGGCCAGGAGAACCAAGAGCCGGTGCTTCAACAACAGGAGCCTGAGAGGCAGGATGACCAACACCAGAATCAACTTCCCACTCAAGTCCAACAGCAGCCTGAGTCTCAGCAACCCCCGAAAACTTCAGAGGATCCACCCGTTGTCCAACTTACTCAAACTCAGACCAAAAGCGACAGCAGCAGCACCGCCAGAAATCCCGATGTGGCTTCCAAGCCGAGGAAGGAGATACCTCCGGTACCGCAACCTCATTTGAACGCCATGAAGCAGCGAACTGGATACCGGGGTTCCCCGATGTGGGACAACTTACCCGATATAAGAAACTACGCCGACTTCCTTGCCATGGGCCAGATGATCCTGAGCAACCGCATGCGGATGGAGTTCAGGCGCGGAGGACTAAAGGACATCAACTTCGAGATCGGGAAACCAGTACCACCGAAGTCGGCGCGGCGAGTGCTCCTCCTGAGCACTTGGCGGAGTGGGTCGACTTTTCTGGGTGACCTGGTTAAATCATATCCAGGTACCTTCTACAGCTTCGAGCCGCTTCACCATCTCCTCAAGAACCTTCACCTCCAGGAAGGCCCCTTGGTAGAGAACGTGACCTCGCTAATCCGGGACATCTCCACGTGCAACCTAGAACCGCATGATGAATATGTCTCCTACATGCGCAACTATACATTCCTGATAGAACACAACGCTCGCCTGTGGTCCGTGTGCCTCCGGAACCGCGACCTCTGCTTTGACAAGACCTTCATCTCGCGAATGTGCTCGCTGATGCCCGTCAACGTGATGAAGACGGTGCGGATGGGGCTACAGCCGGTCTTGCCCTTGCTCAAGGACCCCGAACTCAACATGTACGTGGTGCAGCTAGTGAGGGACCCGCGCGGATCCCTCCACTCCCGCATGAAGCTGTCTTGGTGCAAATCGAAAGCGTGCAGCGACCCCGCCACCGTCTGCAATGACCTTTTCTATGATTTACAGCTCTCCAAGGTCGTCAGTCAGCAGTTCCCTGACAGGTAGGCGAGCTATGGTTACTTATGCATTACTACTGAATAAACTTGTCCCTCAACCGGTAAGTAAACGGTTTCCGTTTGTTGTTGGAGGAGCTGATGGACTATCACTTTCTTTTTGAAGGAACTTTTCAATCACCAGCTGGGTCTTTGTAGTGATAAGGCTTTGTTGTTCCCCAAGTAAGTAGGCGTGCAGTGCTTCATCTTAAGAAGGGGAAACATCTACTCACGGACTAGAAGGGAGGGGCTGAGTAGCTATCATCGTCTTTGAAACGAATCTTGGCAACTTTTTTTTTATAAACAGCTGCCTCTGTCTTCAATCGTGAAAGAGAACGTTAAAGCTCTATTTCCGTTACTCACGAGTTGTTTTGTATTGCAGGTACAGAATGCTCCGGTATGAGGACCTGAGCATGGAGCCCGAGTCCGTAACCCGCGACCTCTTCAAGTTCCTAAACCTCTCCTACCACTCCGAAGTGGACAAGTTCGTCAAGACGCACACGTCCGTCAAAAAGAAATCGTGGATGAAAGGAGCACGGCGGGGGAACGCCTATACGACCTACAGAGACTCCAAGACAACGGCCACTGCGTGGCGAGGAGCCCTGAACTACTCGAGCGTCGCCGAGATTCAACGCGTGTGCGCAGAGCCTCTCAAACTGCTCGGCTACCGGATCTTCCAGACCGAGGAAGAATACCAAGATGAGAGCTTATCTGTGATTTTATGATGTCTGCTTCCGGGCACTATTTCGGGATGTGTTCACAGACCACAGAGAGCCTGGTGGGCAGAATGGGGCAGGAATGCCCTGGAGGGAGGGCCCACGTTCTAGTGGATCCTATAGAAGTGGACACGTGGGGAGGTGAAGACTAGAAGACTGTAGTTTGCCCGTATGGGTATGAATGGGATGAGGGTGAGGAAGATGTGGACAAGAATGAGGACGCTGGCACTGTGAGGTGGTCACTACCAGTCAGATGTCAGTAGAAAGATCCTACCATCGCGTCGGCCGGCGTCGGAAAGTTTCTATCGCCTGTCCGTTGTAGGACTGACGACAGACGCTTCTGTCTTCCCCACCCCGCGTCTTCTTGACACATGTGTGTGTGTGTGTGTGTGTGTGTGTGTGTGTGTGTGGTTTCATATGTTTTGTGTGCGTAGTGTGTCGCCAGTGATACTACTGATGAATTTAGAATCATGACAATGATTATGATTATGATGAGTATGACAAGAATTATGCCAATGAAGCTGCGGTCATGCAAACAAATGGATCCAAGGTTTTAGCTGTCGATATTGATCTTTGGAGATCAGTGTGTGTTATTTTTTTTTAATCTGATTGCACCGTGTTGGTAAAGAAACTCAATGAAGATAAGTGTGAGTTATTTTTCTTGATCTGATTGTGTTGAATTGGTAAAGAAGCAATGGAAAC
Organism: Oratosquilla oratoria; assembly: GCF_046742065.1. Taxonomy (NCBI): domain Eukaryota; kingdom Metazoa; phylum Arthropoda; class Malacostraca; order Stomatopoda; family Squillidae; genus Oratosquilla; species Oratosquilla oratoria. The sequence continues at coordinate 17,922,329 of NC_134782.1, forward strand.
CATTATGTTTTTTTTCTTGGTCCGTGTCGAATTGGGAAGGATTGTTTTAGGTATTCATTTGAGTATCTATAATTATTATTGCTTTGAGATACATGTTTGTAATAAGAATTTGTGATGAATATGTTTAGAATATTATTTAATGCATAATATTTATTTATTTTAGAATGTAAACTAAATCTTGAGGTTTTAAACTAACCTTTCATAGTGTTGAACATTGCACCACGGTAATTTTTTTCGTCTGTATTCATTTGATATTGCATGTAATCGATTGATATTTTAAATAAACGGTGTAATTGTTTATACTGTGATGGCAAGTATAGCATTTGTAAATGAGTAAAAAACTTTTTCATGGAAATGGCTAGTTAAAGATACATCGTTTTTATAAAAGCATTGGAAAGAAATATTACAAAGAAAAAATCGCCATTAGTCGCGGAGAAATTTTTGTGAAAGTGAATTTTATATGCTCTGGTGTGTCTGTCATTGTTGGTATTTGCTCTAGACTTTGCCACCAGATGGCATAATGAGGACAGCGTTGGCCGTTTGTTTGAATTCTGTGTCTGTGTGAACAGCAGGTCTGTCTGCTGTAGTTATGGTCTGGTTCAGTATCGGTGACATTGGTAATACACTGACAGGTGTGACCGTAGCTCGAAAGTCGTAGGATAGATGGCTAAAGAGTCGAGCTCCCTTAGGGCTTTTGGTAACCAGAAGTCCTACCCGGGGCTTAAGTGGTTACAGTCCTTATGGAACTGTAATGTAGTATGTATTGTGAGATGTGGTTTGTGGTTTATATCCGGAACCATGTGGTTTATATCCGGAACTGAGAAAGTTGGCAGCAGGACACCGATAAAACTATGGAACACACACACACACACACACACACACACACGCACACATACGCATACACTTGATCTAGCAACTTTGGAAGAAAGAGGAAAAAAAAAGGGGGACATGATCTGAGTGTTCAGGTTATGGAAGTAAACAAAGCTGTTTTGGTCTGAGATGTGAGAGCGTCGCGAGGTTATAGGAATAAACTGAAGATCATTTGTCTAAAAGATGTTAAGAAACACAGATTTCCATGCAAACATAAACTTCTGGAGTAGCCTAGATGATGTGGCCCAAGATACAACCATAAACGATTTCAAAATTATGTATGATTGTTGGAGAAAGAGATGGGACGACATAAGCGTAGTTCCTTTTCTGAACATTACAGATAGGCACACACACACACACACACACACACACACACACACACACACACACACACACAAACGTAAATGACAATGTGAAATGGTGTGTGCGAGTGTGAAAGTATATGAAGGATAAAATTAATTCTTTAACGGTTCTCGAAATTTCTTGGACGATTTTGGCGTTCTGGTAGCGTTTTCTATTGCGAACGGTTTGAGTCTTACATACACAGCTTTGGCAATACGAGTTACCCGTTCTCACAAATGAAGCCACTTGCTCAAGGCATTGCACAAAGGGTAGCACATCTTCAAATTTACCGGGGATGTAGTCTTGCAGTGTTTATGGAAGAGAGAGCCCACTGTAAAGACCCACGCTTCCAGTCTGAGATGTTGCTTTGATGGCGTCAGCGGATAATAGTACCAAAGTTCCACAGGAAACCAGCTGTCTTCTTGGGTTCCCACGTGAAGTTCCTTCAGCTCAGATATGTTTTGTTTATCTGAGTGGATTTAGGAAACTCTTCACGCTGCTTGATGTAGCAAGATTTTTTTTTTTTTTTTTTTCTGGTGAATGGAGTCTGGGATGCAAAAACGTTTCTTCGTATTCCCGAGAAGCTCAAAACAACTTCACTTCTTCCCTATGGGAGACTATTTTCATAGATTCATGTTCCAGCTTATCTTTCTAATCTATCTCGTGTCTTATAATCTACGAATATGTTGAGGATTCCCAAGTAACGCAATGATTCTTGATGACGCCGTTGCCATATCTGGCGACACCGTCGTGTCTTGAAGACCTCTCTATTGGACAATCCAGACAACCACACACTCGGCTTGGTTATCTGAGTTCCTTTCCGTAAATCCATTTGTTCCCGGCGATTTACAGTATATAACACAAAGGCACAAGAGTTGGAGCGATTGGAACTCATCTATTCTTTTGAAGTCGTTAAAATCTCCTTGATGGCTTGACCTAAGCGATGTGACGAAAACTAGATGTTTCGAGTTTACTTCAGTGCATTTCATATATTACTAGTTTCTAATATCAGAGCGTAAAAGAGGAATGAAACTTTTAACAAATAAAGCGAACTGCCTGCTAGGCTAAGCTAGTGAGATTGCCAAGACTTCCTCACTTGAAAGAAGTAACAAAATTATATAAGGATTCCGAAGCGATATTTATCAATCGTAACCAATTACTGTGATGTTGTGTGTTCAGCTGTCAGCAAGACCAGTGTAGACGACAAATAATATATCCTTTTCATATCACTCTACTCTTATAACATTTTTAATGGGGGAAAAATGTCGAAATGCGAAACTCTTAAGTATATATTCTCTCACCAACAGTTCTCATGGAAACACTCTTCCAAGCAATAATTAACAATGTGTTTGGTATAGTAGTACCAATATTACTTCAGAACAGAGGTCACTATAACGCAGACACTACTGTAATATTAAATTCATTACTACTGCAGATATAAGAACCATTGCAAACCTTTGGTCAATCACGAATATGTAATTACAGAGCAGGTTTTCCTAGTGTTCGAGTCGCTGTTAAAGGGTAACAGACAATTTCACAACTACCACTGCTGTAGATTCTGCCATAACTCTTCCATAACGTTTATGTCACTTTGGTATATGTCACAACACTAGTCACTGCAGCACTAGTCACTCAAGCACTAGTCACATAAAAGTTGGGCAATGGGACAAACACGTAACACAAATTTGACACAGTATTTGTGAATATTGGTCTTTGGTTGCGACAAGAAGAGCACATATCCATACGCGCATAAACTACGCCTTTGTATCACGTCTTGAGTACCATCACATTTTTCTTAATTATATTTTTCACACTGCAGGTTGTGGTCACGTGATGAGGAATTTATATCAACGACTTCATGTGCATATTTGTAAATATGATCTTCTATAATAGTATATAATCTTCAACAATAGTCCCGGATGCAACCACCACACAGTAAAACATAGAACACATCATACTACAATGCCCCATACTGGCTATCCCTAGACAAGAATACAATATCTCTTCTGTGACATGATCTCACCCAGAGGCTATCAGTGGTTTCCTGGAGGCCGTGGGTCTTCTGCAAGAGAGACCAGGGGCAACGGATTGATTGATATACAAAAGTACTTGTCTCGGGACTGTCTATCACACGCCTTATTTATGTATCGTTGTGTCTTGTCATCAGTACACCGTTTAATACTTGCTGGGTTAGATTTGTGTGCGAGATACTATGAAAGCGATACTTTACGAGCCCATGTGGGTTACGTGAAGTTGGTATGTGAGGTTTCTTTTTAGAATTAATGTTTCAATTACATTAGAGATGGTGGAGTGGAGTAGGTGCGGTAAGGGGCTGGTTGTTCTGGTAGTTTGGTCTGGAAAGTGGGCTTATGGTCTTTTCCGAAATTGATGAAGAGGTGTTGTGGATCAAGACGATATTGAACACAATGCCATCACCTAAATGGATATTGGATTTAGGTGGTTCAGATGATGGTTTGGAATCTTCTAAGATCCTTGCGTGTTCATTAGGTTCTTGATAGCATCTGCTTTTGTTAGAGAAATGTAGGTTAACATGTATCTGGGATTATGCTCTTTCTGTCATCTATTATCTTGATGTTCTCTGTTCTTATAGATTTAAAGCTTATTTTGAAATAGTGGTTGTGTAGTACAATATTGCTTAGTTGTTTGGAAAATGATATCTCAATCTGGCAATTTTCATAGTCTCGCGGATGGAAGAAAAGCTAGCTCTCTAATTTTTATAATTTCTTGATGAAAACTCAGTGTTTTGCATCATATACCATATTTGTGTCTATCTTTCTCCCAGTTTTTGCTTTCTTGTTCTGTAACAACTTTTGTCATTTACTTTCTTCGTGGTTGTAGATGTTTCAGGTCCTGTTCTTTTGAATCGTTATTATTTTTTTTTTTTCTAAGCCTGACTCTTTTCTTTGTCTCCTTCACTGGCCGTTAAGAGGGTGTCGATGGTCTGGTAGCTCAATTGGAATTGTGCTGGTCTCGCATACGCTTAGTTGTGGGTTCGAATCCCGCACTTATCTCTGATTCCCGGTAGTGGCTGTTACCTGCCCCAACAGACCATAAACCGCATAGGGCAGATGTGGCGGCTTCGGCCGCAGCTTCGCGCCTCCTGGCGTATGCTCTTCACTTTTTATTTTCCATGTGATCTCCCCTCCAACTTCACCAATGGACTGAAACTGACCCAACTGGAAGTTCCTTCCTCGTTATGTACTCAGTTCTTTGTCTGTCCTTCCTGTCACCTTTACGGACGGGTTAAGACTATATTAATCCTGTCTGTCTTTTCCTCAGACGCATTTGTATCCCCCTGTCCTCGTCCACCACCAGTCCTGCCCACACAAGTTCCACCCATTTCCTCTTACTCCCGAGTCCCATCGTCAACTACCATTCTCACCCGTAGTTCCCGTCTCACACATACTCCTCTCCAACCGTACCCACTTCAGACCTATCTCCCCAACCTCCAGCTATTTTCAGCGTTGTTTTCGAGTCCGTCCAGACATTTTGTAAAGACCTAAGCCGACTGTACCCTAGGCCTAGTCCAAGGCTACCATCGAAGCTGCCCAGATTCGTCGTTAAATGGGTTCTGCCCACGTCCCTGGCACCACTGCCTCTGTGAGCGTTTTTCCTGACCTCATGGGCCAAACCAGGAGGGTTTCCATCCATATCTCTTCACCCCCTTCCAGACACCGTTCTGGGTCTTCCCAGTTCCTCAGACTCCATTTCCAGGAACAGGCACCTTCTGGGCGCATTCTCTCTGGAAACAGCATTCCAGACAGAGGTTATTTTCACCGAGTATAGTGAAGTATCTGATTCCATGTTACAAACATGATTTGTTTTTATCTTGTTCTTGTCTTAAAGTTCCTTGGTATGTTTGACACTGCCTACATAAATGCGTGCGCATGTGCACACACGCACACACACACACACACACACACACACACACACAATGAGAATATACAGCAGTGGTGTGGTTTCCTCACAAAATGAAGATTAAAAACAAAATTGAAAGAATATCAAAAACAGCGACCGAATTTTATGCCAACTTTGCAGATAAACCATACAAGGAGCGATCAGAAAATTTGAAACTGCCATCATTAAAAGAAAAAAGAAAGAAGTGACATGATTTGCTGGTTTGGGTTTAGAGGGCCTCAAGAGGACATAGGATCAAATTGAAAAAGGCCAAATGTCTGAAAAAATATATATTTTCCTGTAACGATTCGTCTATGAATAGCCTAGTGGGTGATGAGAACCAAGCTACAAACGAATTTAGAGCTAGGTATGATCGACGGAGAAAAAGGGACGGTATTTCACGAGCAAAGGTACTTTCTTTTGACTACAATTAGGTAAACATAACTAGATAAGCGCGCGTGCGCACACACACACACACACACACATTATCCTCTGCTTAGCACTTATGTGACCTGCCACCCAACCTTTTTTCAGTGACTCCGTTTCAAACTTATCAAGTAAATTCACCTTATAGCGTTCACTGCAATGTGTTAACGACCCAAGGTTCCTCTGAAAGATTCATAGTTTCTTTCTGCCATCAATGGATTAGATGTTTGTTTTGGCTGTAGACAGACGATTTTATCAAGCCTTTGGGAACAACCGTTTGCATAGCAGAAAGGTTAATGTCTGGATGAAATCTCGTATGTGCCTTTGCCGTACTCTTTCTCATCAAAATGCTCAACTTAATGAGAGTCCGTTTCTTTCTTCTTACATCGACCTCCCCAATTATGTGTCTTCGCTAAGGGAAATCGTCTGGAGTATTTGCATGAACAGAACTTCATAAAATATGCGCTTGAATGTGTGCTAGGAAGCGTTGCGCAATTTCCTCAAGACTTACTCTCTTGTTCCTACCGATCCAGTGACAAGACGAAGTCGAGACGACTGGAGATGGGTTGGAATGCAGTGGACGATCAACAACGTTTACGTGTCTTGCTGTGCCCTATTTGCGTTCCGAAACACTTTGCTGTTACGTCTTTCTGCCCGTAATAACTGGATGAACCGACAATAACGGTCACTGGGCAAGAGACAAATGCCGTAGAAAACGGAAGTATCTATCTACGCGGGGAATTGGGTGGGGGATAATACTCTTCGAGAAAATGTTAATTTGTGACCATAAAAAAACAAACCGTTATCACCATCAATACCTGTCATATTGGGAAAATAAGTGAATTTGAAAATCCTAAACGTGTGGGTAATAATTTTCTTAGTTGATAATGTTGACTCTCGGTGTTGTCGTACGAAATCGAATATTCAACAGGATAACAAAATCAAATTAAACCAATAAGAACGATATCAGTGAAATAAACACTTTATAAATGTTTGACATTATACTTGTATAAGGTTTATGTACGATAACATTAAACTTTTATACTATACAACGAAATAGACATAAAATGTATTCCTGTGCCTAATTCACATAAGCGTAATAATTCTGACATATCAAAATTGAATCATTATAGGAAATTTGATTACGAAAACTATTCGCATCCGCTAATTATGACAATTTATTCTTTTACATTATGTTATGTAATGTTGAAATATGAAAGACAAATGCGTGTCAAGATGGTGAGGTAAACACAGAAAACGGCTGCAGTTGTTATTCTCTAACATTTCTTCTTTAATAAGGCATTATCACACTGGGCTAATTTTCCTCCGACTGTTGGAGAATCTTATATGCTGGGGGAGAATAATCTTCCTCCAGCATATCAAATGACATTATATGTAAATTATTGAGAAAACAAAATAGTTTGCCCATAGAGATTTCACGGCTCTGGAGGTGTGCTGTACCGCCGATTAATCGGAGGTTGGAGAAAGAATAGCCCAGTGTGATACTCCTTTAACCACGACTTCATCAGCGATACGGAAACCGTATGTCTACCGACTTTTCGCCGTGTGCCGTCCAAAACGCGACGTCGTGCTCTCAAATAACCATGGATGTTTATGGACACTTTTATACGTGTCCGTGACGTGTGAAAGCGTCCATAGACATCCACAGTTATTTGCGAGCACGACGTCGTGTCGTGGACGGCGCACGGCGTAAAGTCGATGCGTGTGAAACGAGCCTAAGATGTCAGATATTGTGATCCTCGCGTCGATTTGAAAGCAACTTTGCAAGCACTTGTTCCAACATGCACGTTCCATTGCACATACTTTTATTATCTTTAGCATCTATCGCGAATGGCGCGAGAGTGGCATTTAGTAAATATAACAAAAATCCCTTTCTGCATTTGATACAAACATACCACAGTAACAATTTCCGGTTAAACTGCATTTACGTTTCTTTCTGTGACCTCAGTGCCCTTCTACTGTCCTGAAGAGTATTGTTGGAATAGGACATTAACAGTTAAGTAAGTTAACCAAGAAGTTAACTTTGTTACACAGCTAACTCACTATTAGTTTATTCAGTTAAGAACAGATAATTTGAAAGAAGTACAATATTCAAAGGAATCATAAAAAACATCACGAACATAAAGTAATAAAAACACAAACGAATAAATATATGAATAACAAGATAAACAAACATAAACAAACAATAAATCAATAAAATATATTTCCATTCTCGTGTTGATTTTATGTACTCGTGTATTTTAAATCTCAAACATTCTCCGACAAAATTTCGACATTCCATTTTCCAATAGCCCAGTCGGTTTCTGTTTGCTTAGGACTATGTTCAAAATAACTCAAAGAAAGTCTCCATCTCTCATTCTATGTGAACCACGTTCCTTTAAAAAACTCGATTCCTTTCAGTTTAATGGGAAGATGTGTTCACAAACACACGCACACAGACCCACACACACATAAACACACTTATAGATATAATTGGAAACCAAGGATATTGATGTTGGATCTGTACATAAATTTGAGGCTAGGTATAATAGAAACTAGAGGATAGGAAACGGGACCCTACGAGCGTTGCTCCTTTCCTGTATACTTCAATAAGGTTACATATAGATACGCGCGCTCACACACACACACACACACACACACACACACACGGGTAAAATACACATGCGCTTTTGTATTGAGTCTGTGAATCTGCTTCTAATGATCTATTGGCCCAAGTTTCACTGATCGAACCCACGGCCTCACAGAAGCCGGCAACGGTCCTGACCTCTCCGGGAGGGATGTGGGGTTCTTTTCATATCACCAGCCAATAGTAGGAGAAAGGGAGCAGTCGGCGGTTGGGAGCTCCCCGTTTGTGATAAAGTTGTGGGCAAATAGGAGAATTAATTTAGGAAGAGTATGGACTCTGTCTAGGAACCGAATGCCAGCACATCGGGTGGAGCTGAGGGGTCTGACAACAGGCACTGGGGAGATCATTCTCTCCGACGTCCGTCTTGCAAGACCATCAATTACGTCCTATCTGCGTCCAGTTTGCGCCCTTACAGAGGCGCTTTCCAGTAATATCCGTTGCCTCGATATTCACTGACTCGAAACCCGCAGCCCTGAAGTGGTTGCCAACGGTCCTTTATGCCCTCCCATATATCCCTCATCGAACAATCTTTAAACCGTTGTTTGTGTTGTAGTATAGTCTGGGGCTGTTTCTGTACCACTGGCTCAAAGTAGTAGGAGGTTGTCAGTTTCTGTGAAATAGGAAGAAAACTCCATTGAAACTGCCGAGCCAGACGACCGAGTGGTAGCCGCCTCTCAGGGTTGCATTTCCGTATGGATGTGAGAGGATTGCCGGGGTTTTGAAAATTGGAAACAGGAAGACGAGTTCTCCCAGTCATCAGGACCACCTCTAGCAAATACCTTATCATTGGTCTCCGGTACTTTCCATTGTGTAAATAATTGATTTGCGATGTTATTGTAAAGTAACACATTTCCATATAATTTATAAGAATTTCTCTTTTCCACTGAATGCAAATATAAAGACATTATATAAAACTACTTTGTTTCCCTTGCCAGGCATCAGAAATGTAGATTAGATGTGTGTATAGGGAGTTCATTTCTCCTCTTCTGTTCCATAGCAAGATCAATTCCCTTCCGAAAGTTCTACAGCTGTAACTGTACAGTATATATACATGTACATATATGCATATATATGCGTGTGCGTACTTTATACATATATCTGCATAATATATATGTATGCATGTATGCATTTTGTGTGCGTGTCATATATTTTAGAAATGCAATAGTGTCGACCCTTTTTGATGTTGACGACATGACGTCATATCTGTGTTGTAGCTGCCACCAAAGCGGAGCATTGCTCATATTGTGCGTCCCCCCACCCTTTTATTCAAGATTGGCGCCTTATTACCTGGCCACAGAAATGGGTCCCTTGTCTCCATGTTTTCCCCTTTGTTCATTGTGTGATATTCTCCACTGTTGGATCACATCTCTCTTGTACAGACCATTCTTGCATTGTATTCCCTTGAGACACACAACCGTGACCGAAATGTCTGTGAATGTTACCCAAGACTCCATAGTGACGTGTCACCCCGGATACTCTTAGATTTCTTCATTACTAAACAACCACGATTCACGAAAGAACATCTAAAGCTTTAAGCTGGGAACTATTTCCCACCCATTCCCGAGGGGCTAGACCTTCCTCACCTGTCTGGGGATCCATCCTAAGGAAGGTCACCATCGCCTACGGCACGAGCAATAAAGAAAACAACATAACGCAGCAACTCTGCATCCCCTCCCTGTTCCGTGACACCTCTCCATGAACAGAGAGATGAGGCATCTTCCAACATCCAGAAAAAGTCTGCTATGACCACGCGGTGGCAATTGCCCTCTCCATACCACCCCTCAATGAAGAAAATTATCTCCGCCGCTGAAGAAATTGAATGGCCTTAGCCATTGGCCACTGTTCTTATGCCACTGCGATATTGCATTCTCGGATCTGCCCCTTTCTACTTGCTCCCATCCTGAACCATATCAAGATGTGGACCCTGATTTGAATCACCCAAGATCTTTTGACTTAAATAATACTGGTGACCCTTCCCTGGCTGCGCAGCACCTTGCCTCAGCTAAATGAATCTATGAAATAGAACTGGAATCGAGAAATCAGTATAGCATTCCAGCGCCTCTCAAACCTTGCTGATACCCCAGTCTAAATTAAACATCATTGCAACGGTTAACAAGAGCGTGGAAGTATTTAGCATTCCACACTACAGGACACCTCAGAGACAAAGTTTTTAAAAAGAATTCTCGGATGAAAGAGTGATAAGAGTATACAGAACAAGGGGGAAATAACAAAGGTGTAAGGAACTTAATGCCGTAGTGATTTCAACTTTGACCTACCACAACTGGTATTATCCAGCAAGAATTGTTCACATATTCTCCTGTTATTCTCCTATTAACATCTACACAAACGGCTTCCGCACTGACCTCGGAGTGGGTTATACATCAGTGTCCCCCAGAAACAGAATTCGAATCCATACTTCCTTTTGCTTGAAACTTCACCGCCGAAATGTTTACCATTCTCGAAGTTTAATACATTTTTCACGTCCTCCCCTTCCTCAACAAGTATAATGATCCTACTCATGAAGTGCTCTGGAAGCACTTTCAGCCCTCCACTCCCACCACACATTGATCGATAATATCCACTCATGGATTCTCCGAATATCCTTCCACTGCTGGGTACTATCACATGTTGGCATCCCCGGCAACGATCGAGCCGACAAGGCAACTCGGGATGCGGCATCATTCTCCTTTGACACCTCCACCTCACTGTGTGCAACAGCCTACTATCCCAGCCTTCGGTCTACACTGCAAAACATGTGGCAAAATGCTGAGAGGAACACCCGACTTAGCTCTTGAAGACAATCCTGATATACACCCATGAGCTTCTTTCCATTAGCGTAACCGACGCTTTGAGACACCATTGGTGTACTTAAGATCGGGGCACTCTCGTCTCAACCACGGTCATTTCGTGCATGATCAGAAACGACCCTCCCACCTATCCATGAGATAAGCCCCCCTTACTGTACTACACTACTACAATCTCCTACTTACATACTCCCTACAATCAATCTACTTTCCCACTCAAACAACTATCATACTACACCTTATTAAAGGAGAGTCATTATTCAGTATCTTTGTTGAGAAAGGACGCCTTTCCAAACTATGACTGTCCCGTATCATATACACCTTCAAATGTGACAACATTCCCATAGCCTATGAACACCGCACCAACCTCCTACTAGCTAAAACAACACCATAAATCTAGAATATAACTTGATGGCGGCATGATATTGTTCATAAGGACAAAAGCACTGGTAAATTGTAGATGATATTACTACAACTACTACTACTACTACGGTACTACTGTTCCCTCTCTAAGGGTGTGTCTCATTCCGCGTGAAATTATTTGTATTTTTGTATAAGTAAACCTATTCATAAAGACACTAGTTTTACTTGCCCTTGTTAACTAATGACATGAAAAGAATTACAATTCGATTTTGTGAAGCACAGAAATTATTTATGTTTATCAGTGATGTTGCCTAGGAAGGAGTGGAAAGGGCAACTTTGTAAAGATCTGGGATTGGTAGACAAATGCCGATGTCTACCCAAATCGAATGGTACAAAAGGGAAATTCATCTACATCAATCTACTCAAACCCCAAACCTTTAAAGTGGGCCCTACACAGTCAATATTATTGCGCAATATTTTGTTGTACAATATTATTGAGGGTGTAGGGATGGTATTGAACAGGCACAAATATTTGGCCTGTACATTTGATATCTTATGTACATTGTGTCATTCTTCAATACCATCCCTATACTGTCGATAACACTGTACAGTATGGTATATTGCGCAATAATATTGATGGTGTAGGGCCCGCTTAACAGTCTCATTCATCCTATCTAGTGTCCAACCTAAACAAACCCCCAACAAATCTGTAATTAAAAGGTTGGAGAATAAAAAAAAAAAAAAAGAGTATTTACAAAATGGGCAGGAAGAGATTTTCAAACAGATGCCTAGTCAAGCCAACTTTATCAATTTTTGTTTCAGTAACTAAGGAGGTTATTTTGCATAAGACAACTTATTACTATGGATTTGTGCAACCTCTGCTGGGCCAATTTTTCTCAATGAATTAGTTTATTTAGCAGAACGAATCTTTGCTCACGTTTCAAGCAAGAACAACACTACGTGAACCAAGGAACACACAATGAATATCTCGGGTAAGTAGCCACTCATATTTATGCTTTTCTGTTTACAATCTTAGTGTTAATCTAGATATTTCAACATTATCAAATAATGTTAATTTTCTAAATGAATAGATCAAGATGTCTGTAATACACAAAAGCCCTTTGCTTTGCTTGTTTCCCTTCGAAGTGGTTAACCTGCATTCATACACACACACACACACACACACATACACACACACACACACACAAACCAATTTATATATATATATATATATATATATATATATATATATATATATATATATATATATATATATATATTATATACATGCATGCATACATACATACATACATACATACATACATGCATGCGTACATACATGCATACATATAATCATGCATGCATACACATACATATATGCATGCATGCATGCATGCGTACATACATATAAAAAGCATGCATATATACATACATGCATACATACGTACATAATGCATACACATATGCATGCATACGCACATACATGCATGCATATATATATGCATGCATGCATATATACATACATACATATATGCACACATGTATACATACATGTATGCATACATACATACATGCATACATGTATGCATACATACATACCTACATGCATATATACATACATATATATACACACATGCATATAAATACAAAAACCTCAAAAGGGTGGCAATCCAAAGCATATTCTTGTCTCGTGTCTTCGCGGGACAAAAATAAGAAAGACACGGGGGGACGGGGAGTGGGAAGGGGGGGAGGGGGGTTAAGGGGGTCACAACTCTCATCCTTTGGCACCCTATTAACACCTTTTACGACTCATATGGAAAGACGATAGCGATATTTTTCTCCCCCATGTAAGGGGTCTAATAAATATTGTATATGGAATAACCACCTAAAAGATGCTTTAGGCAGTGAAAGGAATCGTTGAAGACGTTAGGAAATTAGTTTCATTCGTATCTTTTTGAAAAGGTTTTGTGTCAGTTTTAAAATTAAGTCTTGTAGTTTCACGATTTTGTAAGGATGTCAACATCCTTTCAATATGGTGACAGTGATAATTTCCCTTTTTTTCTACCTGCAGTACTGACTTCTTACCGAATCTACAAAAAGAAAAAGGTTACATAATCTACAACGACAAGTATAAACAAGTACACTAATAACGCGAAATCATGTCACTATTTACACTGACATTACAAAATCATGGCACTGCAGGAGCGATACATCAAGGTTTGATCTCCTAATCGACAATGCACACCTTACGCAATCTGCGTCTGCAGCGTGAATGCAACGGGCATCTTTCGTTCTTCCCGTGCAACAGTACTCTAAATAGCCCCCTGTCCCTTGATCGCGGGTGGGTTCTCGATACGTTACGCAACAGACGCTCGCTGGCTCCGCCTTGGTCTCAGGGAGCGAAGTCTGAGAGACGGAGCGGCGTGAGGATTATGCAACCAGAAGCATGAATAGAGTCTTCCAATAGTTTCGTAAACACATGCACGCACGATAATTTGTGTGTGTGTGTGTGTGTGTGTGTGTGTGTGTGTGTGTGTGTGTGTGTGTGTGTGTGTGTGTGTGTGTGTGTGTGTGTGTGTGTGTGTGTGTGTGTGTGTGCGTGTGTTTGCACGTGCATGCGCGTGTCTGGGGGTCACGCGCGCATGTACGGGGTGCACATGTGTGTGCGTGCGTGTGTGCACGCGTACGCGTGTGTGATTCACCATGGTCTTGGGTCACGTGTTGGGCTCGTGATCGACAGTTATTGTCCGCAGGGAAGAGAGCTCAGAGCTCATATATGACCGATTTATGGGTACTGCTGTGACCTTACACACACACACACGCACAACTCCCCGCCCACGAGTTGGAGTAACGGCTCGTAGCGCAGCAATAATGAAATTATTTCAGCCTTAGGAGGGATTCGAACCAGAACCGCCGTAGTGGCGGCCGGGAACTTTAACCACTGCCCCATCGAGTCGTGTGCATGCGTGTGTATGTGTCTGTGCATGAGTGTGTGTGTGTGTGTGTGTGTTTGTGTGTGTGTGTGTGTGTGTGTGTGTGTGTGTGTGTGTGTGTGTGTGTGTGTGTGTGTGTGTGTGTGCATGGATGTGTGTGTGTGTGTGTGTGTGTGTGTGTGTGTGTGTGTGTGTGTGTGTGTGTGTGTGTGTGTGTGTGTGTGTGTGTGTGTGATTAACCATAGCCTTGGATCACGTGCTGGACTCGTGATCAACAGCTATTACCCTCCCGGATGAGAGCTGAGAGCCCATACATGACCGATCTATGGGTAATGCTGTGACCTTAAACACAAACACGCACCCAACTCCCCGCCAACAAGAGTTGGAGTAACGGCTCGCAGCGCAGCGTCACCGATATTATTTCAGCCCTGGCGGGATTCGAACTAGGACCGCTGGAGTAGTAGCGATTACGTACGCTACCATTGCGCCGTCGAGCCATTTCTGTGTGTGTGTGTGTGTGTGTGTGTGTGTGTGTGTGTGTGTGTGTGTGTGTGTGTGTGTGTGTGTGTGTGTGTGTGTGTGTGCGTGTGTGTGAAAAACATCTGCATGCCTGTTTCAGAATTATATACTGAAGTGAGAGATTACAAAATAAAATAAAAATCCTGTCAACATGAAGAGGATTTTTTTTTCTTTTTGTATATTAGTCACTGACTGCCTGAACAGTTGGTCTATTACAAATAATAAAAGAAAATCCTAAGGTACTTCCAGCATTTGACTTAATCATCATCTAATCCACAGAGGAACCTCCACGCCAGGGCGAGCTCGCCACCAACTGTCGAGGGACCTGCTCTGCTTACGAAGAATCTTTGGATCTGGAATGGACAGTTTTATTTCTGGACAGAAATGCTTACTGGAGAGAAACCTTTGCGCCTGAGAGTGCTGTGTCCTAATTAACGCTTCTTTTGTCTTCCCCGTGGTTTGGCAGAGATGGTCTGGTACCCACTCGGCCCTCAGCCTCGCAGTTGGTCCGGGACTGTTCATACATGAACGGAGGAGGAGAGGCGGTGTCTCCGCGGTAGGATGCCATTCTTGCAGTGACAATACCCGGAGGAAACTGATGTATCTTACACACACACACACACACACACACACACACACACACACACACACACACACACACACACACACACACACACACACACCTCGTGGAGCTGTGGTTAGAGTTCTCGCATGCCACTACGGCGGTCCGGGTTCGAATCCCGCCCAGGGCTGAAATAATTTCAGTATCGCTGCGCTGCGGGTTGTTACTCCAACTCTCGTGGGCGGGGAGTTGTGTGTGTGTGTGCGTGTAAGGTCACAGTATTACCCATAGATCGGTCATACGAGCTCTGAGCTCTCATCCGGGAGGTTAATAACTGTCGATCACGAGTCTAACACGTGATCCAAGACCATGGTGAATCACATACACACAGTGATGCACTAGTCACCTCAGGTCCGAGGTGATCAGATGTCGAGGGCCATGACTCGCGTAGATAACCTCCTTCACCTCTGCACCGCGGCCAGGGTTCAAACAGACACCAAAATCCCCACGCAGTTACCAGACGCGCACGGTACCACCGAGCGACGGTGTACACTCTTAGTGCTCTGGTGGCGTAATCACAAGCGTACTGTTCTCGTATCCGCTTAATTACGAGTTCAAATCCCGCACTTCTCTCCAATTCCCAGCAGTGACTGTCACCTGCCCCAAAACAGTACAAGCGGACGATAAGGCAAAGGTAACAGTTTCTGTCGCAGCTACTTAGCGTCTCTTGGCGTAGACTCCTTACCACCACCTAGGCCACCTGGTGAGAAGTACACTGAGGTACACTGTTGCATTGACCTCTCTTCAAAATTTTCTCCAAATAACTCGGCCTGCCGTCAATACATCTTAAAAATGATTCCCCGATACTTCAAACAAGGTAGCTAAAGACCAACATCTCTGTAGTCAATTTTACCAGCTCTCCAATCACACTTTAAACTTTCTCCTCGTGTTCACACAAAACCTTCCTAAAAATAAACACTGCAATCGATCATTGATTGTTTGTACAAACAAAGACTTCGTAAGTTAGTTAATGTAATGAATGGTCGGCAGAGGAAAACTCGAAGTTGTTCTTCGTAGCATATGGAGCTCACTTCGTTGACAGGTTTCCTCATCAGGGACGGAACCCTCGTCAGTGCAGACTCTGTTGTGCTCGAGGCGAGAGCAAGTGAGCCATAATAACGAAGTGGGAACGTCTATGACTGTGACGTCACCAGACGGCTCTGTGTAGTGACGTCACACCTCAAGCCCCGCCTCTTTGTCCCTCCTGTAGTGATGATGATGTGGTTTATCGTCACACACTTCCCTCTATCGGAAGGCTACGACGGTGGCACTTACAGAGGACTTCGTAGTACGGAATTTAATGAACCATGTCCTTGGTTCAACTTCGCCGGTGGTAGGACTCGAACCGCCATCCCCACGACCGACGCCGCAAGTTACGACCCCCTTACCCGATCGGCCAGCGAACTTCTTCTCCCGAAGTGCAGTTCGTAAATTTGCTCCCGAGGATCCGGCCGCCACATCGTCTTCGGTCAAGAACATAAGAACATAAGAACATAAGAAATAAAGGAGACTGCAAAAGACTATAAGGCCTACACTAGGCAGCTCCGTATCCATCACCACCTGTCGTCCCCATCCATAAAGTTGTCTAATCGTTTTTTAAAACAACTGATAGTTTCAGCGCTTACTACGTGGTTACTAAGTTTATTCCATTCATCGACCACCCTATTTGTAAACCAATTCTTGCCTATTACCTTCTTAAATCTAAATTTGTCCAGTTTATACCCATTACTGCGAGTCCTGCCCTGTTGTTTTATTATGATGACCTTGTTTGCATCACCCTTGTTATAGCCTTTGATCCACTTGAACACTTCTATTAGATCACCCCGCACTCTGCGTCTTTCCAGAGAGTGTAAGTTTAGGTGCCTAAGCCTCTCTTCGTAAGGCAAATTTCCGAGTCCTTGTATCATTTTGGTCATTCTTCTCTGTACTGATTCTAGTGAATTTATGTCCATTTTGTAGGACGGAGACCAAAACTGTACCGCATAGTCCAGGATGGGTCTAACTATTGCTAGATAGAGTTTAATAATTACCTCTGCACTTCTATTTGTTACCGTCCTAGCAATGAAGCCTAATGCCCTGTTTGCTTTATTTCTGGCGCTAATGCACTGCTTCCTGGTTTTAAGGTCCGGACTCACCAGAACTCCCAAGTCCCTCTCGCACTCAGATTTTTCTAAAAACGTGTCATCTAAGTTGTATCTATTTTCGGGGTTGTGTAGCCCTACGTTTAACACGCTACACTTAGAGATATTGAAGTTCATTTGCCATTTCACCGACCATGTTAACAGTTTATCAAGATCATCCTGCAGAATCTGGGCGTCTTCTCCTGACCTAATTAGGCGTCCTATTTTAGTGTCGTCCGCAAACTTACTAACATCACTATTTAACCCATCGTCTAAGTCGTTTATATACATAATGAACAATAAGGGACCCAAAACCGAGCCCTGGGGGACACCGCTAGTAACATTGCCCCACCTAGATTTTATTCCATTTATGGTGACCCGCTGTTTTCTGTTACTAATCCAAGCTCTAATCCATTCTAACACTTTTCCTCCTATGCCATGGGCTTTGATTTTATTTAGTAGTCTCTGGTGTGGCACTTTGTCGAACGCTTTGCTAAAGTCAAGGTAAATAACATCGTAATTTTCATTGTTGTCTGACGCCTTATATACCTTAGTGTAAAAGGATAGAAGATTAGTCACGCATGACTTACCTTTGGAGAAACCATGCTGTGAATCACGAATTAAATTATGCCCTTCAATGTGTTCTCTGAGTCTATTTACTATTATTGATTCAAGCATCTTTCCTATAACCGACGTCAAACTGATTGGCCTGTAGTTGCATATGGTCGATCTCTCTCCCTTCTTAAAAACAGGAACAACGTTTGCCTGCCTCCAAGCAGTTGGAACAGAACCAGTGTCTACCGATTTATTGAATATTTCAGTTAACCGGTCGCAGATTTCAAATCTACACTCCTTAAGCATTCTTGGAAAAATTTCGTCCGGACCCGGAGATTTTGTAGCTTTAAGTCTGTCAATCTGCTTGATAACTTCTTCTTTACTAATGCTGATATTAGTTA
>NC_134782.1:17945848-18005848 GCF_046742065.1 Oratosquilla oratoria
TGTGTGTGTGTGTGTGTGTGTGTGTGTGTGTGTGTGTGTGTGTGTGTGCGTGTGTGTGTTTGTGCGTCTGTCTGTGTGTGTGTGTGTGTGTGTGTGTGTGTGTGTGTGTGTGTGTGTGTGTGTGTGTGTGTGTGTGTGTGTGTGTGTGTGTGTGTGTGTGTGTGTGTGTGTGTGTGTGTGTGTGTGTGTGTGTGTGTGTGTGTGTGTGTGTGCGTGTGTGTGTGTGTTTGTTATATGTTTGATGGACGTTTATGCACTGTATTCAAACTCAAACGTGTATACCTTCCGTATCCCTGTTTAAGAGCAAAAGTGTGCTAGAAAGAGTTGCCACATTTACGTAAGTCTCATGTCCTTCCCATTCTCTTCGAAATCCGACCCTTGGCAACAAAAGGCCATATGTAGCCATGTTGTTACCATGGAAACAATTCTCTTTCTGTCTTCCTCAGATACAGACGACTCACCCACCACCCCCCACCCCAGCCCCCCGAAGCGAGTCGTCGTCGTCGTCGTTGTCGTCTTCCCAGCGAGGGGGACCGTTTTTGAAACCTCTTCTACCGTCTTGGGCCACCTCAACGGCGACACGTTTCGATTGTGGCATTCTGTCGCGTGCCAACTGTGCCACCAGTAGTAGCAGACGTGGTACTCTTGCGAGGGGGTAACGTGTCACTGCACGGGCGCTCGTGCCAGCTAAAAGTAATCGACGGAAGACGAAGTGAGACGCAGGCAGCATGCAAGGGAAAATCTCGTCGCTTCTCGAATCACGTTCAGGTGAACGAAGCGTCTTTGGGTCGCATTCAAACACTTTAATCGGTGGCCTTAATACATAAATACATATATATATATATATATATATATATATATATATATATATATACATATATATATATGTATGTATGTATATATATAGGCTTGATGACGTTCTCTATGCCCGTACTACGTATAGGTGCGCGTACGTAAGGTGTCCCCGCGTACAAGTAAGTGGCGAGACCTTACATACAGTAGTCCGCTCCGCTCCCGGGGACGGCATCGGATGCCAGGCGGGACTCGACTATGGTGCCAAGATAGGTGGTCGTCGCCCGTTGGAGCCACGAGGTACGTCAGTATAGAGCCAAGTGTGGTGCTAGACAGGATCTATCGAAGTCGAGGAGAACGAGGGCATCTCCCGGCCGTTCTTTCGCCGCCGAGCGGGGGAACAGGTCATTTATACGAGTATATCTAGCTCGCGGCTCGTATCAACCAGCTCGCGGCCCCGCCAACCCCTGCCCGGAGAGCCAAGGTAAGATAGAATCGAGTTTGCCAAAGAAACGAAACCTGAGCGTCAGTGTTCTGAAAATAAGCTTTGAGGTCGGGTTCAAGGGGACTCGAACTTGATCAGATCATATAACCTCAACAAAAGCAAATAAGGACCATACACACACACACACACACACACACACACATTGAGAACATAGAAAGAAAAACGAGAATGAGAGAAAGATATAAAAGAGAGAGAGAGAGAGAGAGAACGTGGGTCATTCTAGAAATGTCACCATAAATTCAGAATCTCCTAGTTTGATGTAGCAAGCTCATGACCCTTGGACCAAGAAGCGAAATCCAGCTGTCATTGCAACACCTCAGGAAATCCGTTTAACGATGAATCTGATGTGCAACGTGAGTCATGTTTTCATCCTGTCGTTTGCATGGTCATGCATGTGTGTGTTTGTCTCTGAGCATATGAACATGCGTGAGAGAGAGAGAGACAGCGACAGAGAGAAATATCTTAACGCGTGAGATATTGCATAAGTTCGAAACCTGTGCCAGAGAGAAAATAAACCTTATTACACAATAATATATATATATGTATGTGTATGTATATGTATGCATAATATATGTATGTATATGCATGCATAATATATGTATGTATATGTATGCATAATACATGTATTTATATGTATGCATAATATATGTATGTATATGTATGCATAATATATGTATGTATATGTATGCATAATATATGTATGTATATGTATGCATGATATATGTATGTATATGTATGCATATTATATGTATGCATATGTATGCATAATATATGTGTGTATATGTATGCATAATATATGTATGTATATGTATGCATAATGTATGTATATGTATGCATTATATATATATATATATATATGTTTACATATATATTTATATATTTATATATATATATAAATATAGATATATATAGATATATATATGTATATATATATACTTATATATATATATACATATATGTGTGTGTGTGTGTGTGTGTGTGTGTGTGTGTGTGTGTGTGTGTGTGTGTGTGTGTGTGTGTGTGTGTGTGTGTGTGTGTGTGTGTGTGTGTGTGTGTGTGTATTGGGAGGAATACAACACCACTCAGAAACAGTGTCCTCGCGACATTTCGAACTTTGTCTGAGTTCTAACTTGAGGGTATACGATGAGAGAGCGAATAACTTCTTTTACCCTCACTCTGACACCTGGGGAGCTTACCGAGCACTAGCGTGCCAAGCTTCTTCCTCTCTCTGTTACTGTTCGCGTCCAGACACCCCACGTCGCGCCAAACTTTTCTATTACCTAAGAAAATATGTTAACTGTCTGCACATTCTATTTTTCCCTCTATAACTGAATCACCCATCCTCCCACCGCCCTCATTCTTTTCACCTTTCAATTTTAATTTTCATTTTTTTTTTCCTTGTTCAGAATCGTCGGTCAAATATCTACCCAACTTCATATTTGCTTTCCTCTGTTCTCATACATCATAATTGGGTAAATGCAAACACACACACACACACACACATACACACACACATATATATATATATGTGTGTGTGTGTGTGTGTGTGTGTGTGTGTGAGTGTGTGTGTGTGTGTGTACATACATACCTAGAGATGAGCCTGTTGTCGTGCGCTACCGGTGAACAGGAATAAGGACCGGCTTAAAAAGTAGGAGCGAGAGAAGAATAATGTCTGAAATCTCTCAATGTGACGCGGTGGAGATTACACGGAAATTCATGAAAGTAAACGCTCCATTCGGAGGATCGAGAAGCAGATTGAATAATGGATTAGTAAAAGAGGGAAGAACACCACTTGGGTTGACAACTGAGAGAGAGAGAGAGAGAGAGAGAGAGAGAGAGAGAGAGAGAGAGAGAGAGAGAGAGAGAGAGAGAGAGAGAGAGAGAGAGAGAGAGAGAGAGAGAGAGAGAGAGAGAGAGAGAGAGAGAGAGAGAGAGAGAGAGAGAGAGAGAGAGAGGAGAGAGAGAGAAGAGAGAGGGAGAGAGAGAGAGAGAGAGAGAGAGAGAGAGAGAGAGAGAGAGAGAGAGAGAGAGAGAGAGAGAGAGAGAGAGAGAGAGAGAGAGAGAGAGAGAGAGAGAGAGAGAGAGAGAGAGAGAGAGAGAGAGAGAGAGAGAGAGAGAGAGAGAGAGAGAGAGAGAGAGAGAGAGAGAGAGAGGGTGTGTGGGGGGGGGAGAAATATGAAAGACTTTTGAAAGTGGAAAAGTTGGTACAGAAAACCACACAATACTAATGAAACGTTTAAAGAAAACGTTAAAAATTAGGGTTAACCTCAGTATTTGATAAAATAAAGCGCATCACGCACTCATAGTATTTGCAATACTTAGTTATTATCTTATTCGCACGTGTACACACACACACACACACATATATATATATGTATGTATATATATATATATATACATATATATATATATATATATATATATATATATATATATATATGCTAATAAGAACACGGGCACGTGTGTTCACTTATGCAAAGTAGACCACTTGGAAAAAGAAACTAACGAAGCAGAGCGCTTTCGTATACTTTTTGCACTGAAGATGTAATATACGAAAGCGCTCTGCTTCGTTAGTTTCTTTTTCCAAGTGGTCTACTTTGCATATATGTGTGTGTGTTAATGTGTGTGTGTGTTAGTGTGTGTGTGTGTGTGTGTGTGTGTGTGTGTGTGTGTGTGTGTGTGTGTGTGTGTGTGTGTGTGTGTGTGTGTGTGTGTGTGTGTGTGCGCGTGTTTGTGTGTGTTGAATGTGTGATTCACCACCGTCCTGGATCACGTCTTAGACTCAGGATCGACAGCTATTACCCTCCCGGAAGAGAGCTCAGAGCTCATATATGCCCGATCTATGGGTAATGCTGCGACCTTACACGCACACAAACACCCGACTTCTTGCCCACAAGAGTTGGAGTGCCGGCTTGCAGTGCAGCGTTGCTAATATTAATTCACCCTTGGGTGGGAATCGAACCCGAACCGCGGGATTACCGGTTGCAAGTTGCGCCGTTGAGCCGTGTACATATATATATATATATATGTGATTCACCATGGTCTTTGGATCACGTGTTGGACTTGTGATCGACATCTATTTCCCTCGTGGAAGAGAGCTCAGAGCTCGCGTATGACCGATTTATGGGTAACGCTGTGACCTTACACGCACACACACCGCTAAATCCCCGCCCACGAGAATTGGAGTAACGACTCGCAGAGCAGCGATACTGAATTTATTTCGGTCCTGGGCGGGATTCGAACCGGACCGCCGTAGTGGCGACCGCGATCGCTACCACTACGCCGTCAAGTGTGTGTGTGTATGTGACAAGAACTGACACTGTACAAAGGTTTGCGGTTTTACACGATCTCTATCATAACAAGAGACAATATATACATTACATAGGACGCAAAAAAGTATGTTTGATACCTATGCAAACGGGCAAATCATCCAGCAATTAGGCTGAGAGATACCGAACTCTAATTGCAGTAATTAGCCAGCACAAATAAAAAAAAATCACAAAAACGAGTTTAAACGAGATTCCAGGGTACAGGCTGTGATCAACTTAATGACTTCGGCATGAACAGATGTTACTTAATGACTTGTATCACTTGCGGTGAAAGGCACAATAAGTAATAAACATTCGAATCGAAACCACTTGAAGCGGGTTTGGCATCGGCCCGAGTCTATGATTTGCCAATTCAGGAAACTGACAGGTCTTCGGCTCTGCCAGACACTAGGAGTCTCCTGAAGACGATTGAGGAGCTGGAGAGGTACTCTGTGGTACAGTGGTACTCTTAGTTCGAGGCTTCCTAAGTGCTACTATTGGTCGAATGTCTGGTGGACATCTGGGGTGGTGGGAAGTAGCGTGTACTTAAACTTACATGTGTGTGTGTGTGTGTGTGTGTGTGTGTGTGTGTGTGTGTGTGTGTGTGTGTGTGTGTGTGTGTGTGTGTGTGTGTGTGTGTGTGTGTGTGTGTGTGTGTCTCATCTTTACCTAAGTGTATTAAGGTAGATAGCTTACAGGAAATAAACCGCACCCGATGCATCCCGTCTCTTTTTTTTCTCAAGTATCCAAAACTTGACTGCTGGCTGCTTTGAAACCTCTGAGTATTCAAAATTATATCCCATATTCAAATGTCTGGACCGACCTACGATCTTGTACGTTTGTTGCAAACAGTGTATTGTGTAGCCATCTGCACGTAGAAGCAGTTCCGTTTCTTCTCAATTCCCCTTTCTGTTTGATAGGTCTTTGATTCTTCTTCACTCCCTCTCTCTCTCTTGAATCTTCAACCTTTCTCCTCTCTTCCTCCTCTTGTACACAGATCACTTCTCTTTGTCTCCGTAACGGGGAATGACGTTTGAGATTTGTGAGAACCAGTCTGAGAAAAGAAACGATTTTGCTGAATCACGATGAACTAAACAGCCACAGCTGATTTGAGACTCCTTTTGAGACAAAATCCAAACGGACTCTTATCTCTCAATCGAGACTGAAAATTCCTTCAATAGACATATACTCCGGTTGTGTCGACTCAAACGGTCTCTTAAGTTACCTCCAAATCGAGACTGAAAATTCCCTCGAGACATATACTCCAGTTGTGTCGACGGTGTTGACCTTTCTAAATCATAATTGTCTTGAACCTTTCGATCACGAACGGGTTAGACTTCAGAACAGTCGCAATGCATGACAGAACGCTTCAGCCTTGGCTGAAGTTCCCGCTCAGCCAAGGTCCATCTCAGCTTTCCCTTTCCTTGATGTCTCAAGTTACACGTTTTCATTCAAGTCTGCAGTCGTCGCGTTGGTCAAAAGACACCTCACCAAAGACAGGTTTTTCAACTTTCTTTTCCGAGAAGAAAAAGGGAGCTTCCGACCAGACTAAACGTAAAAAAAAAAAAAAAAAAATAGTAATAATAATAATAATAATCACATGAAATCTATACGAATCACTTCATTGCATATTCGCATACTCATAGTGACTCACATCAGCGGTAATTTATACGCATCAGTCCTGACAACTGTGATTCCTCAACTTGGACATGCACACTTGTTTTCCAGGTGCAGAATGTCACAACCCAACTCTAAACCCTTCCTAATTAGAATATTCGTTATCATATTTAGTGAACCAGGATTCTATCCAACCATCACCAACATACCCATCATTACGAGAACAAAACCATCAGAGTGGAAATAAGGTAATTAAGGCTTGTGGGTCTAGTGATGTAATGGAATACGTCAGCTGTGGATTCGAATCCCGCATTCATCTCCGAACTCCCAGCAGTGATTATGACCTGCCCCAACAGCCTAAACGCATAGGGGCTTCGGCCGCAGCTACTAAGCGCCTCCTGGCGTAGGCTCCTCACCTTCACTTTGCGGTTGACACCATCTCGAATCTCTTCGTTATCAAACGTTCATTTGCGGCCAGGAAGTTGGTTCCGTCCTCCCTTGTCCGAAGAGACTGAAATTATAATTCTGACAACTTGATGGTAGTAACGGAGATGAAGTTTGTATCCCCTGTGCAAAAATATGCCAGACTCTTAACAAAACTTGAAGATTTTTTTTTTTTTGCAGCAGCAGCAGCATCGCATTCTGCACCTGATGTTTATAGCAACACACACACACACACACACACACACACACACACACACAATGCATTTAAAACTAGGTATGACAAATTGGAGAATATGAGATGGGCCCATCACAAGCGTTGTTCATTTCCTATATAGTACAATTAATTAAACACGCACACACACGCACACACACACACACACACACACACACACACACACACACACACACACACACACACACACACACACACACACACACACGCTCACACAAATAGTACAGATTCTGTGGCATCAGTTTAGTAGTAACATCTGTGCTTCTTAAAACTGTTGCCAAACCTCGGTTAATGTCAAACTATTGCTCACATTATAGCGGTCGTGTGGAATGCTCAGCAACTTTTCTTATATTGAACGTGGATACTTGGCACCCATTGTCATCAGCTCTTTATTTTAACCTTATTTGAATTTATAGATTTCTAAATTGCTTGGAGCAAGCGGCCATTAGACATCTTTGGCGCAGACTGCAGGTCCATTTCCGATTTTTTTTTTTTTTTTTTTTTTTTTTTTGAAGGAAGTATTAATTAAGATCACCATGTGGTAGGTCCTAAATTCATCCGAGATAGATTTCACTTTTTTCACTAAGGTTTCCCTCAAATTAATAAAATCAACTAGTTCAAGTTGGAATAGATATTAATGTCGCAAAAATGTTACGAAATTGTTAATCCTTTAAGCACGTGACGTACTTTGAAGATTTCGTTCTGGTTAAGCATATTCACTTATTATATTATTTTATATTATTTTATATTATTATTATCATTATTATTATTATTATTATTATTATTATTATTATTATTATTATCATTATTATTATTATTATTATTATCATCGTAATGCAGATCACATTGTCTCCCTTCGCACCGTAGGTCGTTTCTTTGCTTAATAACAACAGGAACAATAATAATGATAAAAATAATAACAGTAATTATGATGAAAATAATAACAGTAATTATGATAAAAATAATAACAGTAATTATGCTAAAAATAATAACAGTAATGATGAAAATAATAACAGTAATTATGATGAAAATAATAACAGTAATTATGATAAAAATAATAACTAATTTTGATAATAATAATACGTTATAATAATGATAATAATAATAATAATAATAATAATAATAATAATAATAATAATAATAATAACAATAATACACGTATATGTATTATTATTATAATTACTATTAGTACTTTTATTATTATTGTTGTTCCTGCTATCAATTAAAGCAAAGAAACAACCTACGGTGTGAAGATAGCGTTAATGTAATCTACATAAAATCGTCTGTCTTTGGCCGAACCAAAATCTCCTTATTCTAGCGTCATATTTGAACTTTAACGAAGGCAGGAATATAATAACACCTATTCAGAACCTTATTCAATTCACGGATAGTACAACTGGAGGTGAACATTTGCAGAGAAAAGGTCCAATGCAGTCTACGAGTTCCCGGCGACTTTGCCTCACCGTCGTCGCCAGCCTTGACTCATAGTGCTGGCGTTTAAACTTTCGAGTTATCAGATATCATTGCCTGTTGTACTTCTCACCCCCATTTACCCGCCCCTGGCGACTTTATCTGAAGCAGTCCTGCACGAAATACCTCCACATCCTTCGCACGTAGCGCGTGGATGAGATTTTCAACGGTTATGCGCTTCGTTGTGACGTAAAGGAACGTGGTTGGGAACGAGAGATGTCAACTCTCGACTCTGCGGCTTGGGCACGAGTGAGGGTCCGCCCTGCTGACCGAGTCTTCTGAATCCACATAGCAACATAGCCGCGCACGGGTGTTCCCCTCCTACGAACCACCAACCTGCCAC
This sequence comes from Oratosquilla oratoria, assembly GCF_046742065.1. Classification (NCBI taxonomy): domain Eukaryota; kingdom Metazoa; phylum Arthropoda; class Malacostraca; order Stomatopoda; family Squillidae; genus Oratosquilla; species Oratosquilla oratoria. The sequence goes on from NC_134782.1 coordinate 17,954,560, forward strand.
ACACGTACACGCTTCCACTTCATTAGAACAGGTAACGCCATCTAGACTCGCCTAGAACACTTTCGAATCTGGTGGATAGTTGGGTGTGTTTATTCTGCCTAGTGCCACACGATTTGATTCGGTTTCAGAGAAGCTTGTCGGCCTCAATTGGTAATGTGCAAGTACAGCTTAAAACTGGGTCCATTTCTGTGTATCTTATTTTCTTTAAAGATCTCACCAGCAGTGTCTATCTACACAGTGCTGATGGGAACATACAGATAGTTGGTGATTAAATCACTCAAGTACATAGATATATCTATCGGTTTCTGCCTCAAGTGCATATTTGTTTATCAGTATTTTAACTTTGTTTTGTTGCTGTCTTGCCTAAAACATATGGTATCATTCTCAGCCGGGCATTTTTTTCTTGTTTTCTGACGTTTGTATACTAGTTAGTCTCCTTCACATTTTTATTTATCGTTTGCAATTTTCAGTACTTTAGAGCTCCTTTCGAACAAAACGTTTTGGCATTTTCTTCAGTTGTTTAGTTTCTGAAGTGTTTTGTAAGTAATGTGAGAACTCTTGTGGCATGATCTCCAAAACGTTCTATTTCTTGTCATTTTATTGGAATGTGGTTCAAATATTCAATGTTTATCGAATAGCAGTCGAGAGTCAAGTGAATTCAATGTCATGCAAATGTTCAAGTTTAAAGGATTTTATTATTTGATTAGAGAGGAGGTATATTTTGTCTGTGATTCACAATGTTATTGGCAATATGCAAGTATTAAGAATCACCCTGTGCATACGATCGTAGGTTTATATCTTATGCCCGGAAGTTCATGACAACACCCACGCAAAACCCCGATGTCGCTAACCATTACGACCTTAACAAGACAAATGCAACCGATGCGTTAATACACATACAATCCACACCAGTATTCTTCTTTTGTCTTCTATTATATCTTCGTTGCATAGTAGATAATTACTGGGTTTTATATAATAAACGAAGTAACATCTGCTCTCAACCAAATTATATAATCATGAGTCTTCACATGAAGTTTCCACGCAAGGGTCTCACCAGTGGTAGCTTGCATTTTCTGTGTGACGTCATGCGAGTGTGAGTGTCTGCTGAATCCAACACCTGATGTAACACGTCACTCCAGAAATGTGACGTTAGTGTTATCAGTCATACGTCACCCATCGAAGTGTGATCACCGTCTGAAGTGGGATGTGTTTACTTCTTACAACTTATGGATCGCTTTTATTTTCTCGACAAAGTGCGGCAAAGTGGCTGACGAAGTGATGTTAGGTTCAGTTATAGCCTAACTTGTTCTAGAAAAAAATATATAAAAGAAAATAAGCAGTGTCAGGAAAACAAAAATTACCCCCAAGTTATTTTTCCGTTACGTTTAATTATTCGACTCATATATTCGTCTTTGGGGACATATCCCCGTCTAAAGTGTGTACCGTCATGTCGAAAGTAATCAACGTTTCTTTACTTGACAATGTCTCCCAGAAAATATTCAGTGACAGACGTGGAAAAGGAGAAAGGGTAACAGAACAGTGATGGAAAAAAATGAAAAGTGATCAACATTCTTTTTCGAGTGGAAACTAGTCTTCAGCCATAGAAGAATTCTGAGTGATTGTGTTGTAAAGTATCGTGTAATGCAACCGTGATTGGAGACATATTAATTTAGTGTATAGTGTTGGTGTGCCGCGACAAGGTTTCCTTTCCATCAATTAATTTGTTGTTCTGTGTCATATTACTGTTTCAAGGCTCCAGTTATCGCGGGAGGGAGAGGAGGAGTGGGAGGAGGAGGAGGAGAGAGAGAGAAAGAGAAGAAAGTGCATTCGGGCATGTGCCGGTCGCCGAGTACAAACTATTTTTGCATAACAGTATTTTCATTTATCCCGCAAGGTGCCACCGTTCTGTTATTGTGTTCGTATTTCGTATCGTCATTTGTTCACTACGTTTGAGCACTTTGTAACGGTGAAACGATCTCAGACAACTAATTTAGTTTTGGCAACTGATCTGCAGTGCGACCAAGGAAATTCCTTGAGTACTTTTAACCTTCGTGTGGATTATGTCACTGCCGAGCTGGTCAACCACCAATACTCGGCCATTACACGCTTACTCCAACACCAAAGGAACTTAGCAAATTGGAGTCCCCAAGAGCGGCATAACAGATATACCAATACCATATTGAAATCATTTGGTATAACGCATACCAGACGCCCCTTTACGTTTCATTGTGCCTGCGTTAAGGCACTATCATACTGGGCTGTTTTTCTTCCGACTGATGAAGCAGATTTGCATCCCGCAGATTTTGGGAAGGAATATTTTTCTTCCAGCAGTGGTTTTACGGCGGGAAAAAGTCCTGGGGGTGGACGGTATCGCCAATTAATCTGAGGTTGAAGGAAAAACAACTCAGTGTGATAGCCCCTCCAGCCAGTCGAGGCACCGATCCGTGCATTCTCGTCTCTGATGTTGATCAGTACAAATAGTATCCATGACGTTTTCACAGGTGTTATTTCGGCCATTAGTTTACCTTCACGTGACTGTACATGTCTTAAAAAATGACTTCGGCCTGTGGGATGTCATATGACTCAATAGAGGGTCGGACTAAAAGGGTTATCACACTGGGCTTCCACGGACTTCCCCAACGCCGACAGTTGAGAGTCGGTTTGATCAAAAACGACTTCGGTTATCACTTTTTATTGTTCAAATCTACAAATATTAAAATTATCTTTCCGACATATATTGCAAAGCTGAATGATGAACTAAGATTGTAAACCTGTACGAATTTTAGACAATGTTGAAATGTTCTTGGAGATTTCTGTAATCGAAGTCATGATCTAGTTATTCAAATGGAGGTTGGAGGTAGGATGTCGGAGGAAAAATAGCCCAGTGTGATAGTCCCCTAAGAGACAACGACCTTGAAACGTAGAGGCGTATCCAAGGTCGCCTGTCGTGGTCGTATCGCCAGGGTTTGTGACTCACCAAATCCGATGAATTTCGCTCCATAACACGATTACTGTGCTGGTGGCAAAGTCGAAAGCGTGTTTGTCTCGTACTCGCTCAGTCGTGGGTTCGAGTACCACACCCCTCTCCGGTTCCCAGGAGTGACTTTCCTGCTCCAATAGTCCAAACGCATAGGGTGACGGCTTCGGCCGCAGCTCTGCGCCCCCAGACTTAGGCTCCTTACCTTCTTCTATGATTAGTAAGGCCAGACGTGTATTTAGTAGGACAGTCCTACCTCTGAACACGCTTTTCCTTCTTTTTTGTGTGTGTGTCCATAAAGGATTATTTAGATTACCTTGCGTATGGGGGGGGGGGAGCCAAGGTAGGGTACCTGCACGTGGTGCTCCTGCATGGTGGACAGTAGTGCCGCGCATTTTCGAAACCCGTTAACCCCATTACCTCCATCAGGAGGTGCAACCCTGGGGGGTCGGCACTCGGTCTCCGGACTGGGCCGAAGATATCTCTTTTTATCAATTTCAACTGTATTTAATACACTTTTTCACACGTGGAAACCCGACAACCGGTGACTGCTCTCCTCTTCCCTTGCTACTTTGGGTGGTAACAAGGAAACAGTCCCACGCTGATACAGCATAGGCTAAAGTCCAAAGTTTCTTCCCAGAGAGATCGTGAAGTGGAATACACAGGTACTGGGTCTAACCCTAACGGGTCAGACACTTCCGAAAACGCTTTAGTCTCTGACGTACACTTCCGTTCTCGATAAGTAAACGCGTACGAGGCGCTCTACCGCTGTGGCGCGCTTGTTTCGACCTGACCTCACGTCTACGTGGACTTGGTTTAATTGGGTCTAACGGCGACTGATGACTGCACCCAGATCTAGCAGTCCAAGCACATCGGCCACAGGTGGCGTTTCCCGAGACCTGGCCGAAGCTTCAGAATCTTCGTTTAATCGAGCTCAGCTTGAGTTCAGACTTTGTGACATAATGAAAAGGTTTAAGTTATTTTCGTGGGTTTTTATCACTGCAGCTGGAGATACCCTCAATGAGGAGAGGAAGAGGCTTGGTACGTGCTGCAATATCAGATAAGGGGTATCGTGTAATCATATCTTGTTTTTATCTACATGCAGTGGAAGTCGTAAGCAAAACACCAGTTAATGTCTACTGTCTCACAAGGATGGGATGGAGTAGTCACAGTATGCTGCCTTAAATAGATTTAATTTTTCATCTGTATATTCATTTATTACTTTTTTGTAATGAATGAATATACTGGAGGTGTCAAGAGGGAGGGAGGAGGGTGGAGGGGAGTGGAATATATAGGAAATGGAATGGGTGGGAGTGTTTTCTATGCCTTTTTCTTTTTTGGCTACCCCCCCCCCGTCTAAGGGGAAAAAAGCCTTTGGTATATGTATGTATATTCATTCATTGTTTTATTCATCTCGTTTTGTTCGTCTTACTTATGATTTGTTTTTTCGTCTTGTTTGTCTTGTTTGTGGTCTGTTTTTTCATCTTGTTTGCTTGGTTTGACTTTTTCGACACATGAAGACACGAGAGGCGTTTGGGACGCAGAGCCGGGCCGATGACGAAGCTGAGGGTCTTCTGGCCTATTGAAACTACTCTCTCAGTGCCAATATACTCCACAGCGTCTGCCTCACAGGGCTTCTGGTGTCAGAACGGCTGCAGCGCTGAAAGCATTGCTACGGGTGCGGTATGCAGAGGTGACCTGTTGCCAGGAGACACTATTCCTCATGCGGTTAGTTTGCCTTGTGGCTGCCCACCTGTATTGCTGTCATTGCAGCTTCAAGGGGTAAATTGGACATCGCGAAGCCTTACATTTTGTACACAGCGGCAGGAGATTTTATTCAGCTAAGAGGTAGTTCATCAGGTTAAAAGACTGTTTCATCTTTGAAGTAATTAGTTAAGTTAAAACACGGTCTCACCTGAATGGAATAACTGGTGACCACATGAACGAATTGGATATCTTTAAGGGTTTTATACTGGCTGAAACAAGATGATTTCGTTCAATTTATAGGAGTCCCTGGACAGTGGAGGGTTAAGTCAAACTCTACTGTGGACTTCTTTTTTCTGTGAGCTAACTCCAGCGGCTGCTACTTATCTAGCACATATGTGATTACATATATATATATATCTTCCCCGCACTTCGCACTGTATATATGGCTGGCCTGTTGTATCTTTGATTTTCCATTTGTGCCTAGAAAAGTGATAGGTGTAGCACAAGGCAGACGACCACTCGGGAGACTCAGGTACAGATGGGCAGATGAGTAAAGAGGGGCTTGGAGCAAGTACCACCAGGAGAAGACTGAAGAGAATTTGCAGAAGATATGGCCGCCTGGAAAGGCATAGTTAAAGCGGTGAAAAGACGTCCAACCTGACAGCCACCATTTATATGTATGTATATATATGTATGTATATATGTGTATATATATATATATATATATATATATACAGTATATATATGCAAAGTAGACCACTTGGAAAAAGAAATTAACGAAGCAGACCGCTTTCGTATATTACATCTTCAGTGCAACAAGTAATATACGAAAGCGCTCTGCTTCGTTAGTTTCTTTTTCCAAGTGGTCTACTTTGCATAAGTGAACACACGTACCCGTGTTCTTATTAGCATATATATATATATATATATATATATATATATATATATATATATATATATATATATATATATATATATATATATATATATATATATATATCGTATGTATACTTTGGAGTTGCGTCACACGTGCATGACGTTTCTGTTGTGGTTTTGTCTGGCTTCAGATGTGGTAGGTCATGGACAAGGTCGTCGGTCAGTTGACCTTGGTCACGAGTCGAGGAGTCACTCGACTCCTGCCTGAGCACAGGCCCACCACACCTGAGCTACATTTGGTTAGCCGTGCGCCGTCCACGACACGACGTCGTGTTCTCAAATAACCATGGGTGCCTATAAACGCTTTCCCGCGTGAAAATGACCATAGACACCCATGGCTATCTTAGAGCACGACGTCGTGTCGTGGACGGCACACGGCGTAAAGTCGATGCGTGTGAAAAGGGATTCGTTGGAGTGTACAGGACTGATGCCACGCTTGTAATATACATTCTCTCTCGTTTCAATTAATAATTTGTAGTTTCGTGCGTGTAATTCACCACTGCCCTGGATTATGTGTTGGCCTTGTGATTGACAGCTACTACCCCCCCGGATGAGAACTCAAATCTTATATTGCCCGAGCTATAGATAATAATGTAACTTCGTACACACGCACACCCCATCAAGTCGTGTCTATGTATGCATGTGTGTGTGTATTTTATGACAATGATGGTAATCTATTGAGTTAAGAGTGATAGAGTAATACACTGATAATGTTCAATTTGAGTTAATTTTATGACTACACTAAATTTTGTGTGTGTATGTATGTGTGTGTGTGTGTGTGTGTGTGTGTGTGTGTGTGTGTATGTATGTGTGTGTGTATTACGGCGTCATTCGACTACAAAACCGCTCCTGTCACCACTAAAGCCCCAGTTACACCAAGCTTACGACCGGTTTCCGACCACCGTCGACCGAAAATCAAGCGATCGGTCGGCGACACAAAACCAATGCAAAGAATTGAAATGGAGAAAGTTAATGTGGTTGATGAAATGAAAATCTATGTACTGGGGACTATTCAGTGTGTGTTGTAATATATCTATTGATCTATCTATTTTATTACCGACATGGTACTGATAGTAAAATCCTTGTCTTAACAGATTAAACATGATCAAAATAAAGAAAATTCTACACTAAATAGTTGCACGAAATACGAACAAACAAAAAATAACTCTTCATTCACATATTCCTATCTACAAAAAATACGATGAAAACTGAAAGCAAGACAAGATTTCATTAACATGGTGTCGTATGGTTTTTATGTACTTCCTTGGATGCACTGGATGAATTTTCCATCAATGTCCTAAACACACACAAACACACACACACACACGCACCACACACACACACACACACATATACATACATACACACACACACAGCTTAGAAGTTGATATTGCCCAAGGTCAAACAATACACGAGTTCAAAAGTAAATATGATAATTGGACATCAAAGATATAGATTAAGTTGGAACTGCACATCAATAAGAGTCTTGTCATGTTAGAAAATTAGAGAATAAGGGACGGGACCCAACGAGCGTTGCCCTTTTCTGTATACATTAGTTAAATACAATCAAATCAGCCATCCTGAGTCCACTGCTGAACAAAGGCCTCCTTCATAGCATTCCATGATACACATGACCGCGCCATATAAATAAATCGATAAACAAATGAATATAATTAATAGGTAAATACACACACGTTTATTTAAAGGAAATAGGTGGGTAGGATTGAATGAGAGGGGGGGGGGCTGAGATTACGCCACTCACTGGGCTACGTGACCTAGCCTAACCTCTCAGCGAGCCCTCACTCACTACATGGGTTATCTGCCTGACTCAAGTCGTGATCGCAGAACTTACCAATATGTTGCATTCTAGCCCTAAATTGACCTAACTTCACTGTGGGCTACCTATGTAGTTTGAAGCAAAGAAACTGGGAAACACCTCAGAACTTACCTTAGGTGCTGTGAAGGAATTGTCCAACAGTCTGGCGAGCGCTGGTAAATCTTCTTGTTCTTGAAGGTTTATTTATAAAAACAAGTGATGAAGTGAGGTTTTGGGAACCTGGTGATATACGCCTGAAGGCTGTACCCATGATGATGATATGTGCTCAAAATACATAAATTATGTCTCTATTAGTACAAAAACTGAACATAAAAAATATAATTTAAGAATTGGATCATACGCCGCACCTACATCCCATTTCCATCACAACCTGGACAAAACACTAACACAACAACCACAACGTCGATAGTCTTAAAAAAATAACGCTGTAATTACGCGATTGACACAAAAATACTGTTTAGAAGAACACTGTTGTCCTTTCATAAACTACTTGGAATTCCATTTTTCACACACTAGAAAAAAAATCACAAATATTTTAGGCTAAACACACACACTCGGCACAAACCAATTCAAAACTAAGTTGGCGCCCGTCCATTTTCGTTTCCGTTATGAAGGAAAGTAGTGTGATTGGCCGAAACCATTCACAGGGTCGGTTCATAACAATTTGGTTATTGCCTGTTTGGTGCGTTCGTGAACAAGTAATAATCAAGAGACAATTGTACCTTTATAACGAAAGCCAATATTATTTTCTTTGATTATATGTGAGACATATCTCACAAATTAATTTCGTTTTTTTTAAGAGACAGTTGTCGCTATATAGCGACAGTCAAGTTTGGTATCTGTAATTGCATAAGAAAAACAGACCAGACGAATTTCGTCTTTTTCTTTTTTTCCCAGAGGAATGAATGTTCCTTAGACTCATTAATAAGGCATGATACACAGGACCTTCGTGGAGGGCGAAAAACAGATAAATACATTGCAGATTAAACGGAAATAAGTTAGTTCTGGCGTTAACCAGAATAGAATATTCAAAGGCGTACCATACTAAAAAGGTTTTTGTATTATCTGCATAAAATCGCCTGGCGACAGACACGAAAAAAATCAACATAGTCATAAAAAGGTTAATTAATTGAGGTGGAATGAACCCATTGATATCAAGGAACTTCCTTTAGAGTGAGTGTGTGTGTGTGTGTGTGATTCACCACCATTATATTAGATCACATGTTGGACTTGTGATCGACAGCTATTACCCTCCCGGATGAGAACTCAGCTCGTATATGGCTCGATCTATGGGTAATGCTGTGATCTTACACACGCACACACACACACACACACGCAAGCCCTTGCCCACCAGAGTTGGAATGTCGGATGCTGAAATTTTCAGCCCTGGGCAGGAACTCAAACACGGATCGCTGACAAGGTAGTCGAGAACGGTACTTATCAATTAGTTTTTCTTATTTATCTGTCTATCTTGTTCAAGTCTACTGCTATATATCTCGCTATCTTTGCTATATCAGTGTCTAGGCACACAAAGGTTGTGTTTTTTCCATTAATTGATGATTTGGTCGGCCGCTCCCAATGTCTTATCTATTGTGACCTTCAACACTGATAGCGTCATCGGAGGAATGCTAGTCTCACATTCGCTCAGTGATGGGTTCGAGTCCCGCACTCCCCTCCGATTCCCAACAGCGTCTGTGACCTGCCCCTCAACAGTCCCCAAAGCGCATAACAGGGCAAAGGTGACGGCTTCGACAGCTGCTACTCATCGCCTCCTGACGTAAGGTCCTCGTCCCCTGCCCCTACACCGATGGCCCTTGCCATTTTATAAGTGGACTGACTGATTATATATATATACATATACATATATATATATATATATATATATACACACACATATATATATATATATATATATATATATATATATATATATATATATATATATATATATATATATATATATATATATATATATATATATCAGCTCCTTAAGGATGAAAGGTCCCTCTCTCCCGGAACATTGCTTGCGTCTAAAGCAGTGCAGCGAGGCACAGCTTCTCCAAGCAGAATTCGACGACCGAAGTTGGCTTACCCTCGCCACTTCACCATAGAGCAGGGGTCACCATTTTTTTTTTTTTTTCACACTGGGCCCGATAACTGAGGGAACGGCAACCGTGGGCCGCATAATAATTTTGTTGGAGACAATACAATGGATACACATTTATATTCTAAGAAAAAAATTATAAAAAAAAAATCTACACTGAGGCTGGACGAGCAGATCCTGAGTGTCGTACTTAGATGACCTGACCCTGACCTGACCTTGATCTCTCCATCCACTCATCTATGAAGCAGATAAGAGAGTCTCTTCTTGTTACGTCATCCCTTCATCCATTCACACCCAGACACACTTTATCCAAGAACCCGTATGTACATAATCGTATTATCTTATGAGATTTTCCTCGTCTTCTGACTCGCATGTAATATAAAGTCATTCCATTCTGGTAGTTAATCACTTTAATATGATATCTTCAGAAAGCCTATTTGCGATAATGTATGAGAAGAAGCGTCTTAGAATATGCAGAGCTACTTAAAGAATATAAAACAATAGTTCGAGATGAAACTGATGTAATAGCAAAGTAATGACTTCACTGCTGGATAGCAGAAGTGAAAAGGATACGACAAATTTATTTAAATAGTAAATAGAATCGCCTTCTCGTATATACATTTAATCAAATATCGTGTTTCCTGAATTAGATATATACAAATTAAATGATAAATAGTATTATTCTTTATGTATGTTTCAAATATGTGGTTCACACATACATTTGTGTTGAGTGTATTCTTTATCTTGTCGTCGTTGGCAAAGCCTGCATAGACGCAGTCTGATGACGTCATAACACTCCTATCAGGACTTATCTGACGTACCATGCTGCTCGTGTTCGTGTATGTCACTACAACAAGATTTATATAAATCTATGGATGAATTAAAAAAGTGGCAGAGGTGATTTAACTATATTAATTTTATAAGAAAAAATCAACCTAACGTGGTTAAAAACTAGACCACATCTTATTCCATTTATAAAGTTTATCCAAATTTTATTGTAGTGTCTTATTGGAGTCAGTACTGTTTGTTAGCGTTTTGCATCATTAGCAGACATGTTAGATAACTTTGCGTTTCATCTGGAAGGTCGTTTATGTATAAATATATATATATATACAACACGTGATACACATGATTACTGCCAATATTAACCCTTATGACGCCTCACCCTGTGTGTCTGTCTGTGTGCGTTTGTGTTTGCGTACGTACGTGTGTGTGTGTGTGTGTGTGTGTGTGTGTGTGTGTGTGTGTGTGTGTGTGTGTGTGTGTGTGTGTGTGTGTGTGTGTGTGTGTGTGTGTGAATTCTCTTAACTGTACTCGAGTCACTGCACCTTTTAGCTTGTTCAAATCTTTATTAACTTTGTACTAAACTCTAAAATCTCTACATGTAATTTACCCCTCTACATATTCACACCTGTTTAGTTTGACTACACACATTTCCGTATTCTCTTTAATCTGGTTGTGTAAGGTTTTGTCGTGTAGTTTCAAACGTATAGAGCCCTATTTGGCGTGACGTCATGAACGTGGATGTATTTTTGCATATTTATATTCTCCTGTGAGTGACCAAGAGTGTATATGTGCCTGCATAAGTCTCTTCGTGTATATGCAGGTATGAGTATAGTAATTAATGTGTATGTATGTATTCATAACCTGCAGACAGCTAATGTGTATGTGTTACTGTTGCCTAAATACTTTGTGTGTTTATGTGCATGATTCACCAAGGTCTTGGATCACGTACTGGACTCGTGATCGATAGCTTGTTCACCTCTCGAATGAGAGCTCAGAGCTCATGTGACCCTATCTATGGGGAGTATTGTGACCTAACACACACACACAGACACACACACACACACACACACACACACACACACACACACACACCTCTCATGGCGCTGTGGTTAGAGCTCTGGCCTGCCACTACGGAGGTCCGGGTTCGACCCTCGCCCGGGGCTGAAATAATATCAGTATCGCAGCGCTGAGGGGTGTTACTCCAACTCTCGTGGGCGGGGAGTTGGGGGTGTGTGTGTGTGCAAGGTCATAGCATTACCCATAGATCGGACCTACGAGCTCTGAGCTCTCTTCCAGGAGGGAAATAGCTGTCGATCACGAGTCCAACACGTGATCCAAAGACCAAGTGAATACACACACACACACACACACACACACACACACACACACACACACGAGAAGATACTGTTGCTTTCCTCTTAGATGCCTCACAAACAGACGTGATCCTTCACTCGACGCTTCTATTTGGACTCACAGGTGGAGGGAGACAAGAAGAGTCTGTGCATCAAGTTTAGCGTCTGCCCGAAGACTTGAGTTTTCGTTTGTATGTATGTATGTATGTATGTATGTATGTATGCATGTATGTATGTATGTATGTATGTATGTATGTATGCATGTATGTATGTATGTTTGCAAGCATTGTGTGCGTGTGCGTGTAGGAGTATATATATATGCATACATACATATAGATGTTTATGTGTGTGTATGTATCTATACATATGTATACACACATGTGTATGTGTATATATAATATATGGGTAGATGGAAAGAATACAGAAGAGAGAGAGAGAAAGAGAGAGAGAGAGAGAGAGAGAGAGAGAGAGAGAGAGAGAGAGAGAGAGAGAGAGAGAGAGAGAGAGAGAGAGAGAGCTTGTTGAGTTCTAATATAATTTGAACCGCCCATAGCTATGTTGAAACACCTCAATGCTGGACATCGCTTTCATGCTTCATGCATTCCATATCTTACGGACTTGAGCGACCTCCCAAGTCACTCGACTTGGAATTAATCTCTTCTCAGACCAGAATACTGATCAATCTCAACTCCGTTTTGCTACTGCTTCTTCAATCCCTTCTATCCTACTTGGCCTCTTCGGTGTGATATTGATCCCCAAGGAGAGAAGCGCTGGTTACTGTTCTAATGCAGCGTTTCTCAACCTTAAGCGGCCCATACACGATCAATTATATTGCGCAATTTCATTGTCAATATTCTGAATTGACAATAAAATTGACCGTGTATGGACGATATATCGCCCATACACGGTCAATTTAATTGTCAATTCAGAGTATTGACAATGAAATTGCGCAATATAATTTATCGTGTATGGGGCCGCTTTAGGGTTCCCCGGAACCCTAAGAAGGAGTTTACACGCGGTTCGACAGACACGTGTTTAAAGTGATGTGTGAACGTGTGAACGGGGTATTTGGTTGTCGAACACGTTGGTTAAACCCCAAATACCCTGTTCACACGTTCACACATCACTTTAAACACGTGTCTGTCGAACCGCGTTCGACGAACCGTTAGACTGTCTAAACCCCATCTAAGGTTCCGCAAAAGGTCCCTAAGGGTTCCGCGAGAACAAGTGAGATAAGCTAATGCACTTTTGATTTTTTATTTAATTTCATATACGTAATATAATTAAACACGCACGACATATTCTTGGTTATTGTGATAATGTAATATAGACATCATCCTATCTAACCTATTATTACGATGAAAATAAAATGAGAAAGATATGGTATATGTTTTTATTTATTTATTTATTTTCTTTTTTGCCCAGGGGTTCCTTGATACATGCAATTTATCTTAAAGGTTATGCAAGGGTAAAAAGGTTGAGAAACGCTGCTTTAGTGAATTGGTGTAATGAAATGTGATCTTCATTATACTGAATTGAGGTCGTAGATGAGATAGAGGTATTTTCTTGGTATTTATGTATTGCAACCTCGTGGTAGTATATGTTAATAACTTCTCATATCACAATCCTTGTGATTAACGACTTTTTCCCGGCATACGAAACCCAGAGCTCATCTTAGAACAAATAATGAATCCCCAACTTCTTTTGTATGACCACTGGTAACCACATGTCGGGCTGTGCGGCGAATTGGGGCCCTACGTTGATAAAAGACGGGGCCCCACACCTATACGTAGGCCTATGACCGTTGGGACGCGAGAAAGTTTTGTATCAAAGATTTGGCTGATTTTGGCACCCACAGCTATGAAGGTTGCCCACCCGTGATCCAGGGTATTTTTGAAAATATCAAAGAATAATACTACCATGCTTTAGTGAGATCTTGCTCATTCAATACAATATTGCTTAAACTGATGAAAGTCTACAATGTATCTAATGCAATAACAGGATTATTTCTTTTATATGTATATATATATATATATATATATATATATACATATATATATATATATATGCATATATACATATGTGTGTGTGTGTACGTGTGTGTGCGTAAAGGTCAATTCTAGATTTCCCCCACACTGATCAGTTGTCGGATTTTCACCCACAACTACACCTAGTTGTAGAATCCCCGCCCCCCAACTGATCAACTGTACTATCCACCCTAATTAAAACAGGGTAGGTTAGGTTAGGTCAGGTTGCGATACGTTAGGTTAGGTTAGGATAGGTTATGTATCATAAGCCATAATCAGCTGTAGAATGCTGTGTTAGGTTAGGTCAGGTCTGTTTAGGTTAGATTATGTATCACGAGCCAATGAACTGTAGAATGTCTACCCTAGCGACATTTAATAATATCGCCACTCAAAGTGCGTGAGGGGAGGGATCATACAATTGATCCATATATATATATATATATATATATATATATATATATATATATATATATATATATATATATATATATATATATATATATATATATATAGTCTGTGTGTGCAGACAACCTAATTTAATCACAAATTCGCTACCTTTTGTCCACAAGCTTGCTATTTCCCGTCTTTTTAATATAGCAAGTGGCAACCCTTAACTGAACAGCCAACGCGAAGTTCCTCCTGGTTACCACATACCTTTTACGGATGTGCTCTTGACTGCTCGGCGAATTACGTATGTACCATCCTTCGCCTCTCCTTCACTTCAGATATACTCTCGCTTGTGCACCAGCATATGTGTGTGTGTGTGAAAAGCGAATAGATGTAAAGAAATTGTTAATGAAACATTCATATTATTCTCTATATTTTTCAAGTTTACACAATCAAGCAGTTGTATTGGAATTATCATAATTTTTTTTTTATAAATTAGGTATCACAGAACTAGTAATATTAGGTCCGTAATGTTGACAGATTTGTTGGATCCTAGTCTGATTTATATAACTCAACGTAACAAATTTCTCTGCTTACATAATTTAGTAAGGAGGTTATGGATAAAAAATGGGAAGAAATGGAAAAAGTTGGAAGCAATAGCACCGGCCCTGAATACCAGTGCCGTGGTTTGATGGGAAGAATCAGTACCTTGGTAGTAAAAAACGATTCTTTTTTATCTACCAGATGAAATGAAATGTAAAGACTTTTGATAATGTGTACATATACTGTAAAATTACATCGTATTATATTCCTAATATTGTGTTATTTTTCAGTGTATACGGATTGTCAGATTAAATGCGACCGATAGAATACATGATTGCGCACCACAGAACGTTTTTGTTTTCTGACACTTCATATGAGGACGTACAAAACAAGAATTAATTCATTCAGTGTCGGAAATATACACGTGGTATTTGCCAATCAAATTATATTACAATTGCATGTTCTTAAATGCAAAATAGTATGTGTTATGATTTAGATACAAGTATATAATAATAGCTATTTGGCAACAGTCTTTCCGTTGGTTACACATCACCCAGAGAATTTGACAACAAGCAGTGCGACTGTCAGCTGTTGATATAACGTACATAGCTACTTCTGCTTCTCCTTCGCCGCAAGCATGACTAAAAACGACCTCAGAGACAAGCTGGATGGAGATGAGCTTGATCTTGCTCTCCTCAACCTTTCTGAAGTACCAGTGAAGGAAATAGTGAGTGTTTTTCCATTATAGAAAATAGTATGACAACTGAGGGTGAAGATTTTGACATCTTGCGGTTTATTACCGCAGTGTCAAAGTTTGAAGAAAAATAAATGTTAGGTTGTTATTTGATTACATGATACATATTAAGCGTATATATAAGTAATCGGATATTTTTGAATGGTGTCAAGAAGCACATGACAAGATGAAGTGAGAACTTGAGTGACTGGTTTGTGTGGTTTCGAAAACTACCGTTGATCATATTCCTCTGAATGCATTTCACTTGCTAAGAGACAGAGGTAGGGACAACATAGCAGAAATAGTTGGCAGTATTATAAGGGTTTTTTGTTGGTTGATATATCTCTTTGATATCTGAGTGACATGTCTTTAGGAATGATACTGTGTACACTGAAGATTTGCTAGTCACTGTATTTGTTTGAAGTGGTCACTTTTAGTATTTTTTGGTGACTGAAACAACTTATTTGTATAGTGTTCGTAAGTTGGAATTAAAGTAATTGGTTGAATCAAAGTGGCATTACTGATATATATTTCATCATAGTAAAATTACTTAACTTCTGCCTATTCTCTTGTAAGTTAGCTGGCATCATATATGGGTGACATGTTTTGAGTATTAGTTAATGTAAAAGGACAAAATGTCTGAGGAAAATAAGACTGAAGTAAAGTTTTATGGGAATCTGGAAAATTAAGATTCTATAGCTTTGTAGGAAAGCGATTGAGGACCACATAATGTATAAACATTCCCCAACTTTAGTAAGGGTAATTACTACTGTACATGGCTATACTATAAAGAGACAGGCTCTGCTTAATATTCAATTTCCCTAAATGTTGGTATTAATTATTATGTATGCTAAAGTGATTTTGAAGCTGATTCATATACTTTAGGTAACAAAGTGAAAGTTTATGAAAATGTGTGGATATTTTTTGTCACTTAAGATAATTCATTCAAATTTAGTTAAGACAGAAGCTTTCCAAAATTAAGTGAGATCTATAGATAAAACTGGCATTAGCTAAGACTAAATATTCTTGACATTGTGTTGGTGGCCGTGATAACTGCATCTTGTCATCAGTGAGCTTATGTTTTTTAAATTTCACGGGCATATCACGAGTCTCATTATGTCTGGTTGACTGTGGTATCTCTTCATATTACATCAGTTGACATTAGTGATAATTATGTAATTTTTATGGTGTCTTATTTTAATGCTAAGATTTCACTTTCTTTACTTTTAAAAACAGCTGTGCCTGTGGTACTATCATTTATCCAAATTCTTCAAATGAATTATTAATCCTCATTTATTTATTTTATCCAGTATATATATTAATTTTTTAGGGCTTTTCAAGATCGGCAGTCATAATATGCATATCAACCTTTGATCAGTTATCTATGATGCTGTACTTATGTTAGAATTTCATTTACTTAGACCATTTAAAAAAAATTAAGCTCGTATCCAGTTAGAAGAAAAAAACTAACATGTAACAATTCTGGCACCTTCTAGCACCTGAACAAGGGAGTTCATAACGGAAAAGTAAACCAGTCATACTGGTTGATCCTTTTTATTTTATTTTGGCAGCTGTCAGACTATATAATTTTCCTATAGTGCTCCCTTTTTAGTGAAGTTATATTTCGTCACAATTAACCCCCTTCCATGCGAGATGGCCCGTTTCTTCTTTATTCTAGCTACTGTGAAACTATTTTATTCATCTGCTTGGAACTTCTTTGGTAGCAAAGGAGTTATGTCAACAGTTACTACATAGTAGGAACTGTTTGTTTTCTGAGTTTGTAAGTGTTATATGTAACGGGCACAGAAATATTGAATGGCTTTAGGATTGGTGTAGGGCGGGCAAGGGAATATTGAATGGCTTTAGGATTTGTGTATACTTTCACTCTGCCATCCCTTATATAAAGGGAGAAAAACCCTTTTGTATATATAATATGTTTTTTAAAGTATTTTGACTTATCACTGAGCTCCATACAAAAGTCTAAAATTTATTTGTTCCCAACAGGCAGCCTTACCAAGAGCTGTTAAGATTGATCTGTCAAACAATCAGCTCTCCTCACTTCCACTCTCCTTCGCCAAACAACTTTCTCACATCACACGCCTTGAACTAGGAAGTAACAAGCTGACAGAGTTGCCATCAAACTTTGGGAACCTCAAGAACCTAAGGCATTTGGATTTGTACAATAACAAGGTAATTATTTATCATGTTCCTTTGAAGAAAATAGTGTAGAGAAAGCTTATATCAATGTTTTGCAGCAGATCATTCTTTAGAGTGATGTATGATAAGATTGGCTGTAAACTCCACTCTATTGTGAGGCAGATTTGTTGTAACTGGAGAGCTAAAAACAAAATATTTGTT
Source organism: Oratosquilla oratoria (assembly GCF_046742065.1). NCBI lineage: Eukaryota > Metazoa > Arthropoda > Malacostraca > Stomatopoda > Squillidae > Oratosquilla > Oratosquilla oratoria. Next base: position 17,972,307 of record NC_134782.1, read on the forward strand.
TCATATTACCAATCTTTCGAGGGTATATGTACCTATCTAATTGTATTTACCCTATACTTGGATATTGACTGCATGGTATGATAGAAGCAATACTTTATGAACTGTTTTGGGGTGCCCATATGGACCACAACCATGTATCATTCTTCTATGTTAGAGTTTGAAATCTCTACTTGTAAAGGAATGATAATACTTCTTACTTTAGTTGTCCTATCTATGTGCTGTTCCTGGAACCTGTCCTTTACCACTCATGATCCTGCTCCTTGATCTCTGTGGAGGAGGAGGGGGATGGGGCGGAGATTCTGTTACTGGGCTTTCATGCATGTCATAAAAGATGACTAAAAGGAGGGAACTAGTGATCCCCCACTATTCATTTTTTTCCTACAAAAAGTCAGGGCATGAGAAGTTCTAGGAGGGCTCCAGGTATAACCTTAGTACCAGGGTCATTGATAATCCACCACAAATACAAAGGAAGTCCAAATCTACTTAAATAAACCAGAACAGTGAATCAAAAATAACAGATGCAGTCACAACACAGAGGACATAGAACACCTCTTACTACAATTCTCAACAGTAACAATACCTAGATGGGAGATATGAGCTTTAGTTAGTGCATACACTTCTGATAGTGACAAAAGAGAGGAGGAGAAAGATGCTTTTTTGGTTTATCTAAACAAGGGTGTAGAGTTCTTGGAGGAATATAAATGCAGTGATGTTGCGGTACAATAATGCTAGGGAGGGGGATGAGCCAATAAATCAGCATTTTCCAACCTAGGGTGCTAGCACCCTCTGGAGGTGCTGGGAAGAGGCACATACATACACTTTCCTTTATCCTTTTAGTAAAAAAAAATATATTGGGGGGTGCTGGATTGCGTAGACCTGACTACGGGGGTGCTAGGGTTGTTAAAGGATGGGAAACACTGCAGCAAAGGGTGTAGAAGGAAGGTTCAGGTTTGAGGTAAGAACTATAGTAGAGAGATGTTAGAAATATGTTTAGAAAGGGAGTTGAAGATGGGGAATATTGTGTTTAAGAAGAAAGACAAACATAAGAATATATAAGTATTGTAGGGAAGAATTGTTAAGCGGGTATTATTGGACTGTAGGGGTACCCAACATGAGGACTGGAAGACTTCTTTGTTACTGTTTTCATGGGAGTAATAATGTGGAAGTAAAGGTTTTAAATGCAGTGATTTCAAAGTAAGTTGTCATTGGAAGTATGTGGTGTGTGCAACTTTGGTTCAACACCATCTTCCCATCAGATTCAGCTACAAAACTAATAGCTTTTTGCCATTGTCAGCTTGAGGACCTGCCAGTAAGTCTCTGCCAGCTAACCAACCTGAGGTGGCTGGACGTCAAGAACAACCCACTCAATCCAAAACTGAAATCGGTGCTTGGAGACTGCCTAAACCAAAAAGAGTGTGAAATAGCCGCAAAGAACTTGATTGTGCATCTGAAGAAGGTTGAGAGTGAGTTGGAGAGGGAGAAGCAGAAGAAGCTCAAAGAGGAACGAGGTGAGTGATGAAGTGACAGTATTTTAGACAAACTTGATTGGAGTGTTAGAAATTGGATTAAACTATCATATGTTTTACAGGAAAAACAGAAATTAGTTAGTGATACTAGGTACAGTACTCTTTGAGGAACAAGTTAAGGGTCGAGTTGATTTAGCAGCAAATGAGAGGGAATTTAAACATGTATTGCTATGGTATATGTAATGGTAAATTCAGACGATTCCCAACTCCCAACATTTGTAGTGGTTAGGCCGTTAGGGGACACAAACCCCTGTGCATGTGGAATTTCCACAAATAGTTTCCAAGTCTTAGGCAAAGAAACAACCAGGAGAAGGAACCAAAATCAATTTGAACATTTCTAAGCAGTCAGAATCGTAAAAAAACAAAAAAATTAACACAATGTAATTGTACCACTGATGACAAAAATGTGAATATGTTTATCTGTAAATGTGGAACCTGCAAATGTCAGTGGTCACTTGTACAATACTTGAATGAAAAGAATAAAATTATATCATCTAAGGTATATCCTTAATCTGGAATTCTATGATTAATTAGTTGATCCAAATTAGTTTCTTTGTCTCTTCTGTACCTCTCTGTGATTTTATTTAACCCTTTGTTGCTGTGTGAATTTCCCTCAGCTGAGTAAAAATCACCTAAGTGCTGCTAGAATAAACAACTATATATACCAGCACATACAAAAAGTCATGTCAAGACTTACCCTCGCCCTATACCGATCACACACCCATCCAAAAATCCATTTACTACCCCTCTTATCTTGGCACCTCATAGATGAAGGGGAATCCCCATTGCCCCACTACACTCCTCAGGTCAGAGGCAGCACAGCAAGATGATACTTTCGAAGCATGGCCCAATGGCAGAGGAAGGGTTAAGTGTAATAGGTTCAAGGTCAAGGCTCTTGTTGTGGAAGGATTTACCTCGGACAAATAAAATTGTCTGGTGGCTGTTGCAGCTCGAAGGGTAATCTTAGAACTTTTGTAACTTAAGTTAGCTTTTGCTGATCGTTTATAAAGGCACATTTTATCTATTTTACAGACCGGGAAGCCATGAAGCATAGGCAAGAAGAGGAAGAAAAAGCTCGTAAACGTGCAGAAAAGAAAGCGGCGAAGGAAAGAAAGAAGGCAGAGGCACAGGCGCAGGCCAAACCCGTTGTTGTAAATGGAAGTGTAGCAGAGAAGGAGAAGAAGGTTGTCGAAGAGACCACAGTTGTTCCACAAAAAAAGGCAGCATCCAAGAAAAGTAAGAACGGTTACAAATGTACGATTTCCTAATGGGTCACTGTTAACCACTTCAGTACGAGTCAAATTCTCGCACGCAGCATTGGCTGTCATACAATTCATCACACTACTTGCATTATAAAATATAAAGTCACTGCTGTATTACTCTCTTTTTTATTCTGAGTAATAAAAAACCCAGAAAACGTGATCAGACCAATTCACAGAATCGGGGTAACTCGTGTACAACTAGAAAAAATATATATAATTAAGACGCCTATGCCGGCACCCTCATGACACCTACATAAGCGTCACTGTACTGAAGTGATTGACTTTGAGCCGCCACTTGTACTGAGAATACCTGGACAGTGGCTAACGATTGGTACCTGTATATAGAGGGAAAGTGGGGAATGTCTGTTGAGGAAGGAAGGGAGAACCCAAAAAATAGGGGTGAGTGGAGAATGGTTGTGTATGGATGATGCTGTGATGCATGGAAGGTTATGGGTGTGGGATGAGGGAGTATGTGTAAATGTTGTTTTGATGCAGCCAGAATGGATTTTTCCCTGTTTTTTTTTTGTTTTTTTTCCTTTCTTTCTTTCTTTCTGCACGAAGGGACAGAGAGGGAGGGTTGCCAATTAAATGAAGCTGCCTTGCTGTGGATGTGTTGTGTCTTGCTGCATTGCTTCTGACCCAGGGCAGTGGGTGAGATGCATGGATGACCCGCCATCCAGGAGGAGCTAAGGAAAGAGGGAGGGAGGGGGTGGTAAATGGGAGTGGAGTATGTGGGGGTGAAATGGGTGGGAGTGGAATTATGCTTTTTGACTTTGGCTACCTCCCTTTCTGGCATACATATATCAAAGGCTTTTTTCCCCTTTCAAGGGAGGTAGCCAAAGTCAACAGGCATAATTTCACTCTCACCCATTTCATCCCCATTTACCATCCCTCCCTCTCATCTTGGCTCCTCATGGATGACAGGTCATCCCTGCATCTCATCCATCACCCTGGGTTAGAAGCAATGCAGGAAGACACATCACATCCACAGGAAGGCTGGTTCATTTAATCAGCAACCCTCTCTGTCCCTTCTTGCAGTTGTATTGAAGTCGTTGAAAAATCCCTTGGGGAAGCATCAAAATATCATTCACACCAAACCACTCCCCACCCTCTCCTTTCCATGCATCACAGCATCATCCATACACAGCCATTCTCCACTCGTCGCTATCTTCTGCTTTTTCCTTTCCCTCCTCAACAGACATTCCCCTCTTGTTCAACACTCCTTTCATCCCATCCATCCATCCCATCCTCAATCATCCCCTCATGTTCACTCTATCCATCTCTGCCTTCCATGCTTCTTTTACCAATCTTTCTTCTTGTATATATATATATATATAAAACAGGGTAACTTTTTTTCTCTCTATTGTTGTCTTGACATCAGATTCTTGTTTCCTTGATTTTGTAGCATACTGTCCTTAATCATGGCGATATGTATGTGTTGTTAGAGAAACTGTACCAAAATATCTGTACACCACTTTTAATTATAACTTTACATTTCAGGTTCTATATCGTGCTTGGGCATCATGAATTGGATACTTTTTATCCTGCTGCTAGTTGGTTTGGGAGGCCTCATCTATGTTCACACTGAAGGAGATCTTTCAGTTGATGCATTGCTTGATGCAGTGCCTCGAATCATAAGCAATGGCGAGATACTTATTGAGGAAGTTGCTAATGCCCTATCATTTGAGACCTTGCAAGAAATTCCTTCACGATTTTACAATAATGTAATAATTGCTAATGCTGTTGCAGTCAATGAAGTCTTGATAGAATATGGTGTAGATCTTGTAGAATGGGGAAAGGTAATTTCAGAGTTCTTGTCCGAGGTGTGGCGTGCAACTTATGATATTACAACAGACGTTTACGAGTGGGCCAATGATAACTTGGACATTGAAAGTATAAAGAATGGGATCATGATGGGATTCACTTTCCTATATGAACAGCTACTTGTAGTCAAGGAAGAGCTAGGCAAAAATGAAGCATTTATGTCAGCCACGGAACCCATCCGTCATTACGGAGCGGTGATTGTCGAAACTGCCTCGGACGTCCTTGCTCCTGTTTGGGGGAGCATCTCCTGGATTTTTGTATATATTCAGGAAGAAGGACCTGGAATGCTGTCCGTCATCCAGGAACAAGCAACTTCAGTCTATACCAGCGCCAGGGACTCCATCCAGGAACTTGTCAAATAGAACAATCAGTTGTTGCCAAAATAATTGTAAAGTAAAAAAGTTGATTAGAATCACCAAGACTATTTTAAATATCTGTTAGTAAAAACTAAAATTGTCTTTCAGCCAAGTAAAGAGAGAATTTTGAGAGTTGCTTTTGGGATGCAGATTAAATTATCGGTGTTTCTCCGGTGGGATATGCCTACAAAATATTGTAGAATTGGTATATCAAAAATACTGGTAAGTCACAATGTGGTTATAATATAAAGGTATATTTGAGCTGCCAGGATATATGAAATGGACACACACACACATCTGGAACAAACTGTACAAAACAATAGTGTGCAAAAACTATACGCAAATTCAAGAGCAAACTAGACACTGCAAGATACAAAGATGGGACACCACAAGCATAGCTCCCCTTCCCGTAAGATACAAATAGGTAAATACAATTAGGTAAAATAAACACACACACACACACATTGCTTGCTAATTTATTGGCGAGTGCTGAGGGTTTCCAGTGAAACACAAATCCAAGATTAATCCTGGCTCAAAATTTGAAAGCTTCACAAACACAAGGTGTTACTCATTCTTCTGAGCAAAGGGATGGGATGAGTGTGTAAGAGTCACAGCATTGTCCATAGATCAGTCTGTACATGAGCTCCAACATCATATAAGGAGGGTAATAGCTGTTGATCATGAGTCTGTCATGTAATCCAAGACTATTGTGAATCACACACATATACGCTTGCTCACAGCTTGAAAAGCTTCCACTAATACTACAAGCTGTTACTATCCCCCTTGAGCAAAGGGAATATGTGTATAGTGAGTAAGATCACAGTATTATCCAGAAATTGGACTACAAGCCTTGAGTTGCCATCTAGGAGCGTAATAGCTGTCAATCACAAGTCCAGCACATGATCAGACTATGGTGAATCACACGCACACTCGTATAGCCAGTGCATGAATGATGTTAAATCTAATATTTATAAATTTTCAGAAGAAACTTAATTCTAAAGTCGGTTGTGGGTACCAGAAAGTTGTCACTGAATATGTCGAATATTTTGTATCATTATAGATTTCAAACAGTATTACAATGTCTGATGTCGCACCTCTTTTTGATAAAAGCTTAAAGTATTTCAAACCTATGTGAATATACATTGGGTGTCTCAGTACTTTGGGAGTTCTTCATATTCAGGATGATGTTGGAATAAAGATGGAGTTATCACACTTATTGTATATGTGGAATGGTAACTGTGGGTGTTTGATGGTGCATTGGTGAGGGATTATTGTACCTGATGCTTTTCTTCAAATGTAATCAAGGTGCCTGACAAGGTGCCACTTTTAATGATTCATTGAGTGCCAGGTCTAGATGCCTAAATAGGCATCAGTCTTGTTTAACAGTGCCGAATATTGTAGACAAGGCCTGTATCCTTCAGCGTTTGGTATGTGTGGACCAAGCCGCATGTAATGGAGAAGGGCATAAGAGTCATTTGCACTTTTGTCCATTGGCTGTCCTGGTTCTTATCAGTGCACAGCCTAGATTCATAGCTTTATCCTTTTTGATTTGCTTAACAGCATTTGAAATGGACAAAAGTACAGATTTTGATGCATATATGTTGTGGTTGATTCCAATTGTAATTGTATCTCCATCATTGCTTGATATTGCGGAGATGTTTGTGTAGGAACTTCAGGGGCCAAGAACTATCAGTGCCTGTGGATGGGTGGACAGTTGGATCAACCTGGAGACCTTTCAGTGTATGTCTGTGTGACATACGAGTTAAAAATGGGCAATAGTATTTCCTTTGCGTTTTGGTTTCAGTTGTAACTGCTTTCAAGTTGAAAGTGTGCAAACCTATGGCAAATTTCCTATTGTCAGGGAAATTATTGTACATACTCTAGTAATAAGTGAATGGAATCTCGCTACTCTAGGCAAGCCAGCTTTGTAACAAGCCACAAGAGTGTGAGAAAGTTTAAGGAGACAAATGCTCCCATGATCATCCATCTAACCTTTAAACCTACCTTGATGAAACTACACAAGCATCTTTGCAATGGATTTTGTTATTGTTAGCTATGTGGCTATAATAGTCTTTGTTTCAATAAATTATGCAAGCGTCATGGCTGACTGTGCTGTACAAAGGAATTTTGTAGCCAAAGTATTAACATTTGTTACTAAATACTGTTATTTACTATTTGGATCTGGCTACTGCCACATGGAATATTTAATAACAGTGGTTGCATCCTTGTCATTTTCTTTTATCCTTACATTGAGCAGGCTTGAAATTAAAAGCCCAGAAACAAAGCCAGAAGCCTGGAGCCATGTATCCCATTGATATAGTGATGTACCTCAAGCTGAATGAAGTTATTTGGCATTAACCAGTAAAAAAAAAAATGTATACTAAAGTCAATCACTAGCACCGACTTGGACAGCAGAAAGGAAACATTACAATCAGCAAGATGAACACAAACGATTTAGAAACTATAAAATGGAGCATTGAGAGTGATAATGAAATGCACCAAAGCCACCCCTATTGGACACCTACATAGAGAAACAAGTGCTCCCCATGAAACAACATATGAAAATGACAGGAACTCAATTCAAAGCCAGAACCCTAAACAACACGCACTTTTCACAAGTACCACCAACAGAACATAAAAACTACACCAGCAGTATACTAAAATATCTATAACACCCTAATTGTGCTCAGGACACCATCCTGCATTACGGCAGTACATACATACTATCCCTGGCCACAGACTGCTCAAGATGCAACCACTACACAGACCTTGTTCTACAATGCCCCACACAAACAATCCCCAAACAACAATACAATAAAACTTCCCTAAGTGACTTGTGGTTCCACCCAGAGACCGTTGCCATTTTACTGAAGGCAATGGAATGATTGATCACCTGGAGTTTCAATAAGTGGAAAACCCACAGCTCCACAGTAGTTGGCAGTGGTCCTCAGAACCTCCTTTAAATCTTTCTGGGAAGAATCTTTGGACCGCTATTTGTGTAGTCAGTGTGGGACCATTTCCATGTCACTAGCTTAGTTGTAGGAAGAGCAGAAAATTTCCCAGCTGTCAGCCCTCCATGTGTGAATAATTTTTTTTTTTTTTTTTTTTTTTTTTTAATATAGCTGAATTCAATAGAGATCTTAGGCCCAGTCTGGAGATGTTGGCTCCTCGGATCCACTTCCTGATGGGTTTTAAAAATGGGTAGCTTTGATGTCCATCTTGAAGGACCACTGAGGTACCAGTCACTGGTTCCTCCAGAGGCCATATGGTGATGGATAAATATGCATACCAAGGGCTTTCTCCCTTACCAGGCAGGTAGCCAAAGTCAAAAGGCATAAATTCACTCCCATCCACCACCCCTCCCTCCCTTCCATTTTGGCTCCTCATGAATGGATAAATAAAAATGCTAATAAAACAAGGAGAGCTGGGGTTGAAAAGATGGCAGAAAGGGCTGATGAAAGAGTATTGGGCTATTTTGGACACATGGAAAGAATGAGTGAAGAATGATTGGTAAAATAGATGTGAGATGCAGAGGCGGAGGGAGTGAACATGAGGGGATGAACGAGGATGGGGTGAAAGGGGTGTTGAGCAAGAGGGAAATGTCTTTTGGGCAAGGCAGGAGATGAGTGTGGAGAATAGCTGTATATAAATATACTATGATGCAAGGAAGAGAGTGGTTATGCATGAATAATATTTTGATGTAGCCCAAAGGGATTTCTCCCCATCTCTTCTTCTGCACGAGGGGACAGAGAGAGGGGTTGCTGATTAAATGTAGCAGCCTTGCTGTATTGCTTCTGACCCAGGGCAGTGGGTGGGATACAGGGATGACCCATCATCCATGAGGAACTAAAATGAGTGGGAAGAAATAGTGGTGGATGGGAGTGGGTACTTGGCTACCCCCCTTGTAAGGGGGAAAAGCCCTTGTTATATACATACTTATACAAAGGGTTCTTTCCCCCTTACAAGGGAGGTAGCTAAAGTCAAAAGGCATAATTCCACTCCCACCCATTTCATCCCAACCCACTTCACTCCCATTTACCACCTCTCCCTCCTTCCCTCTTATCTTGGCTCCTCTTGGATGATGGTCATTGCTGCATCTTGCCCATTGCCCTGGGTCAGAAGCAATGCAGCAAGACACAGCACATCCACAGTAAGGCTACTTCATTTAATCAGTGACCCTCCTTCTCTGTTCCTTCATACAAAAAAAAAAAAAAAAAAAAATGGGGAGAAACCCATCCAAGTTGCGTCAAAATATTATTCACACATAACCACTCCCATCCATTACAGCATCATCCATACACAACCATTCTCCACTCACCCCTATCTTCTGTTCTCCCTTCCTTCCTCAACAGGCACCTCACTCCTTCTCAATGATCCTTTTACCCCATTCATCCATCTTGTCCTTGGTTGCTGCCTCTTGTTCATTACATCCACTTCTGCCTTCCACACTTCTTTTACTAATCTCTCTTCACTTGTTCTTTCCATGTATCCAAACCATCCTGATACTTTTACATCAGCCCTACCTCCCAACTCCTTTTCCACCCCTGCTCTCTTCCTCACCTCGTTTCTCATTCTAACTAGCCTTGTAACCCCTACCATACTTCTCGGACATTTCATCTCAAACACATTTAAACTCTTATGCTCCATGTTTCTGCTGCTTACAGTGCTGTCAGCACATAACCCCTTTATATAATCTCTTAGTATCCATTCCCAAATGTCTATTTCTCATTACACTTTTTAATCACCCAAGGCATTTACTTGCTTCTCCCAATCTATAATTTATCTCCTCCTCCACTGCTCCCTTTCCCACCACATGCAATCACAAGTATCTAAAGCTATCCACCTCCTCCAGCCTCTCCTTTAATACTCACTTCCAAATTGCTGCCATCCTCTCCCCTTGTACATCTCATCACCTTACTTTTACCCACATTTGCCTTCAACTTTCTCCTCTTGCACACCTTGCCAAACTCTGTCACTAACTTCCTTAATCCCTCCTCTGATCCTGCTACAAGTGCAATGTCATCAGCAAATAAAAGCCAATTTATCTCCCATTTTTCTCTATTTTTTTTTAAACCATCTCCAATCCCCTGCCCATTACCCTAGCCTTTACCTCCCACACCACCCCATCCACATGTAGTCAAGTGAGCAAAGATGATATAAAAGTCCACCAGAGGTGCAGATTGAACTGTTTGTGTGCTCAGAGATTGGATTATAAAATTCTGGCTCAGAAGTCAAGCACTGGAGTATCAAGGGCGATTCAGTGCTGTAAAAACTAAAAGGTCAATGTAAGGTCAAAGGTGATGATACTACAAATTAAAATTAGAAACGCAATGATTCATATGAGATGGTAATGTTTGATGAGCTTTAAAAATTTGGTTAGGAGGGCTATATTACAGATATCATCAAGCAACTCCTTCATAGATTTGCCTGTGATTGCACTTTCTTGCTGCTCACAATGGTAACAAATGCATTCTGTTAAAATGTGTTGCATGGTGATGGGAGTTTGACATGTGCAACAGAACGGAGCCCACCGCTCATCGCCACTTTTCATCAAGAAACTGCGTTAGATATGCATGTCCAGTTCGCATTCTAGTTAGTAGTGCTCTCCCTCCTATTTGGGTGTGCTCAGAGAGAGCATGGATATCATCTGCATATGTATATATATTTTCAATAGCATCTAGATTCTGCCTGAAAATCTGGATATTCATCTGGGCTATGTGTAAATATCCAAGGCCTTGAAAGCATCAAGATTATTTGATATCTGAGATATAAGTACAGACTGATTTCACTGTCTTACCTCTTTTTATCTCCAGTCACCTCTTCCAGTTCTATTGGTTCCTCATGTTTCAACTTTGCCATAATATTCTCCACTTTTCCATTAATTTGTGCCCATTCTATTCTCTTTCTATTCTCACTCCACTAAGGAAAAATAAAAAAGAAATTTGACTGTTACTTTATTTATAAATTTTTGTTTGCATGAGAAAGATGAGCCTACAAATCCAAACACACAAGTATTGTGGGAGAATTCCTGTAGTTAGTTACTAACTGAAGTGTAATATACACATACATATACCAAGGGCTCTTTCATCCTTATAAGGGAGGTAGCCAAAGTCAAAAGGCATAAATTCACTCAAACCCATTTCATCCCTACATATTCTGCTCCCATTCACCACCCCTCCTTCCCTCTTTTCTTGGCTCCTCCTGGATGATGGGTCATCCCTGCATCCTGACCACTGCCCTGGGTCAAAAGCAATGCAGCAAGACAGCACATCCACAGCAAGGCCACTTCATTTCATCAGTGACCCCTTATGCAGAAAAAGAGATGGGGGGGAGAAATACTTTTGGGCTGCATCAAAATATCATTCACACATACTCCCTAACCTCCAATCCTCCCCCACCCACTCCCTGCCATGAATCACAAGATTATCCATACACAACCATTCTCCACTCGCCCCCATCTTCTGTCTTCTCCCTTCCTTCCTCAACAGACATCTCCCTCTTTCCCCATCTATCCATCTCATCCTTGGTCATCCCCTCATGTTCACTCCATCCACACTTCTTTTAATAATCTTTCCTCACTCATTCTTTCCATGAGTCCAAACCATCCCAATGTAATACATACATCTGATTTATTCTTTATTATTAGGTTTGAGTAAATAAATACAACTTTCATATTTCTAAGCATTTGAACTATGACTTACAATCTTATCCTTACTTTACCCATTCATTGCTTCATCTGAAATATTATATTGAAATTCTTTATATAAAGTGACACTGAAACATCACTATAAAAAAGTCCTAACTGAACTACGAGGCATCAATATCATCCTCTTCACGTTTGCGTTTGACTCCAAACATGGACTGCTGATCCACCTCCACTTTGGTGGTCACCGTTCCAGGGGTACCAGCTACACCTACTGCTCCCGCACTAGCACCAACTGCAGTGCCACCTGTGGACACCTGAATCTTAGGGGTGTTCCCACCTGACAGAACAGATCCAGGTGCTGAATAAAGGTAAAAAAATGTAAGTAATTTGTCCACTGAGATAAGAATAGGGTTCAGGAGAGGGATAGTACAAGGAATTCTTATAAATCCATGCTTTCCCAACGTACTAATCAAAACAAATATACATACATACATATACCAAGGCTTTTTCCCCTTCCAAGGGAGGTAGCCAAAAAGGGAAAGGCATAAAAACACTCCCACCCATTTCATCCCTAAATACACTCCACACCCCCTCCCACCCTTCCTCTCATCTGAGCACCTCCTGGATGACGGGTCATCCCTGCACCCTGCCCACCGCCCTGGGTCAGAAGCAGTGTCGCAAGACACAGTACATCCACAGCAAGGCCGCTTCATTTAATCGGCGACCCCCCCTCTCCGTCCCCCTTTGCATATAAGGAGAGGACGGGGAGAAATCCCTTCGGGCTGCGTCAAAATTTACTCACACATACTACCCCACCCCCCACCCCCCCCCGCCCATTCCTCCTCATGCAGTCACAACATCATCCATATACAACCATTCTCCACTCACCTCTGTCTTCCGTCCTCTCCCTTCCTTCCTCAACAGACATTCCCCTCTTCCCCAAAGCCCCCTTCACCCCATCCATCCACCTCATCCTAGGACGTCCCCTCATGTTCACTCCCTCCACATCTGCCTTCCATACCTCTTTTACTAGTCTTTCTTCACTCATTCTTTCCATGTGTCCAAACCATCCTAATATTCTTTCATCAACCCTATCTCCCAAATCCTTTTTCACCCCTGTTCTCCTCCTCACCTCCTCATTTCTCACTCTATCTAGCCTAGTAACCCCCACCATACTTCTCAGACACCTCATCTCAAACACATTCAAACTCCTTCTCTCTTCTTCTCTTATGTTCCACGTTTCTGCCCCATACAATGCTGTTGGCACAATCACTCCTTCATACAGTCTCCTCTTCGCATCCATTCCCAAATGTCTATTTCTCATTACACTCTTTAAACCACCAAGGCATTTACTCGCTTCTCTCAATCTACATTCTACCTCCACCTTCACTCCACCTTTTCCTGCTACACTTGCACCCAAGTATCTAAAACTATCCACTTCCTCCAGTCGCTCTCCCTTAATGTTCACTTCCAGTCTACTGCCACTTTCACCCCTTGTACATCTCATCACCTTACTTTTACCCACATTTATCTTTAGCTTTCTTCTATCACATACTCTCCCAAACTCTGCCACCAGCTTCCTCAATCCCTCCTCTGACCCTGCCACAAGCGCAGTGTCGTCTGCAAACAACAGCTGGCTCACCTCCCACTTTTCTCCATTTTCTTTAACCATCTCCAATCCCTGACTCACTACCCTAGCATTCACCTCTCGCACCACCCCATCCATGTATAAGTTGAACAGCCAGGGCGACATAACACATCCTTGACGAAGTCCCACCTTTACTTCAAACCACTCACTCTCTCCATTTCCAATCCTAACACATGCTCTACTACTCACATAAAAACTCTTGACAGCTCCCAAAAGCTTTCCTCCTATCCCATAAATCTGCATAACCTCCCACAGTGCCTTTCTGTCTACCCTATCATAAGCCTTTTCCAGATCCATAAAAGCCCAAAAAACATCCTTCCCCTTTCCTATAGCTTTCTCACATATCTGTCTTACCACAAAGATCTGATCTACACAACCTCTACCCGTCCTAAATCCACACTGTTCCTCACCAATTACTCCTTCTGTTCCTCTCCTAATCCTCTCAATTAAGATTCTCCCATAAGCCTTCCCTACTACACTCAACAGGCTAATCCCTCTGAAATTACTACATTCACACTTGTCCCCTTTTCCCTTGTAAAGAGGAACTATACAGGCACTACTCCAGTCCTCCGGTACTCTACCCTCTCTCCAGCAAACATTAAATAATCTCACCAACCAGTCCACCATCACTGAACCTCCCTTTTTCAGACATTCTGCATGACATCCATCCAGACCAGGTGCCTTACCTGCTTTCATCATCTTTACAACTGCCTTCACCTCATCCTTCCTTATTTCTCCTCCATTCTCCTCACTCATCACTCTCATTTTCTTCGTATTTCCCACTGCAGCTATCTTTCCCTCCCTATCCTCCTTCACATTCAGCAACTCCCTAAAATATTCTGCCCATCTTCCCCTCACTGCCATCTCTTCCATTATCAACTCTCCATCTGTACCTTTTACCTTTTCTTCCCTACTTGATTCACCTCCTCTTCCTCTCTTAATTTCTTTCCAAAACATCTTTTTATTACTTTCAAAATTTTCTGTCATACTCCTACCCCATTTCACATCTGCTCTCCTCTTTGCCTCCTTTACCTTTTGCTTTACTTCTCTTTTCTTTTCTTTGTACGTCTCATATGACTCCCCTGTCCTCTTTTGTAACCAATCTGTGAATGCTCGCTTCTTCTCTTCTACAACCTTCTTTGTTTCCTCATCCCACCATTCACTACCCTTTCTTCTATTTCCTCCTGTCCTTCTTGTTCCACACACCATCCTTGCACACTTTAAGACTCCCTCCTTGAACCATCCCCATTCCTCCTCCACACCCATCTCTGCTCTATCCTTAACTCCCTCCCACTCCTGGTATAATATCTCTATATTACATCTCTATAATAGCTGCTAAAACTATTTCACCATTTTATCAGCCTGAATAAATTCTTTCTAGATTGACTCTTAACCCATCTCCTTTGCATAAAGTATTCTGATGATATTGTTGCTCAAGATGTGCAAGTTAAATAAATGGTTGTAAAATTACAAGCAAAGAGAGAACCAAGAATGCTGCACTGCAAGCACAGTTAGACTTGTTGATTTCAATGAGCATATACAGTTCTCTAAATTACCTCACAGTGCAAAGCAATATATTTTTAACATCTTTTAAGCTTTAGAGACAGAAACTTATTGAAGGACTATAACATCATACCTGGTCCTGGAGTGACCTTAAAGACAGGCCTATTAACACTGACAATCTTCTGTGTGGGTCCCGCTGAAATAGCTGTTGCAGGTTTTTGCACTAGAGTAACATTCTGTGTGTTGCCGGTCTTGCTTGTAACCATGGAGATGGCTGGCTTAATGGAAGAAGCTGCTATCTTGACCCCTCCAGCACTGCCACTGCTAATGCTGAAGCGGTTTGCCCCTCCTGATATAGTAGATATGTTGCTTGATTTCTGTAAAGACATGTTGCTCGATTTCTGTAATCAAGAAGTATACATGTTCTTGTTATGAGCTGTAGTTTACTAGTGTTTCTATTCCTGCGAATAATGCCATGCCACTGAGGCAGTTCCGCAGACAATGCTCTCCAGTAAGGATGAGAAGAGAAGAGTGGCAGTCAAGAAGATTTTGGATACAAGACTTGAGAGAATCTGGGCATGATGAATCAGTTGGTGACAATTCCTTCAGGGTCAGAAAGATTCCTGGAATCAATCTAGATGACAAGACCCTCACTGATCTCATAGATCTGGATAACATCCAGGCTGGCAGTGAACCTCCTCTCACCTGCAGCCTCACTAATGCTCAAGTCCGAGCTTTCCTGGACAACCCTGCCAGGCTCTCACACACCCAGAGAATAGAGCGTTGTGTGCAGCAAGTGAGTGAGGCCAGCAGTCACGTGTACAGCCAGGAGATGAGGAAAGGTTACATCCAACTCAGGTGGTCAGCAAGGAGGTGATGAGTAGGAACAGAAGCAAGAAAGACATGTTCTCTATGATGAGCAGCAACAGGATTGTAGTAGTAAAACCGGTTATTGTATTTCATTATTTTGTTTTCTAAAGGAATATTAAATATATCAGTTGTATTACAATCATTCATTTTACTATTATGGATTTATTTTCATCCTATGAAATTAATCTGATGCATTTACTTTACTCTAAGTTAGCTATTTAGTGATGTTGGTAAAAGGCCAAGTATTGAATTTTCATAGAATTTCAAGTTAAAATTTACCTAGCACAATTTTTTTTTTCAAATTTGAAGATATCACATGTTTCTGCACATAAATCTACATAATTTATTCTATTCTATGAGCTGATTAAGAAAAAAAAAAAAAAAAAAAAAAAATAATAATAATAATAATAATAAAATTGCCATCCTATGACATGCCCTAATGCATAAGGTTCATGTGTACAGTTAAGATTAAAAAAAGGTTTCTTCAATGAACCCAAAAAGATATTTTCCAAAATTAATCCAATGTACAATAAATTCTTTTACACACTGGAATAAATGCCTACTCTGTGTGTGAACTAATATACAGAGTTGGGTGAATCTACCTGTATACCATTAGGTTCATGTGTATAGGAAAGATAAAAAATGTTCCTTCAATTAATCCAAAAAGGTATTTTCCAAAATTAAGCTAATGTACAATAAACTCTTTTACACACTGGAATAATGCCTACTCTTTGTGTGAACTAATATAAAGAGTTGGGCGAATCTACCTGTATAGCAAGGGCTTCTTCCCCCTCATAAGGAAGGTAGCCAAGGCATGCACCATCCACCACCCATTGTTTCCTTCTCATCTTAGCTACTGGTGGATGAAGGGTCATCCATGTCTCTTGCCCACTGTCTGGGTCAGAAGTAATGCAGCAAGACAGTGCATCTATAGCAGGGGTGCTACATTTGCAAGGCAATATAGCCTAAAGAGTCCTTGACTGTTCTATAATTTTTTTTTTTTTTTGAGTGGAGACAGGAAGTGGGTATTATAATAAAGATTTAAAAAAAAGAAAAAAAAAAAACTCTGAATACTTACTCGTACTTTGCGACTTGGTTTGAGGCGATAATTACATGCGGATAAGCAGTATCGGTCGGGTGGAAGCCGAATTCCACACTGAGGCTTGATTGGAGGTAAAGGGTTTGCATTACGAGTTCTGGCAAGGTCCAACAATAACTGAAACAAGAAAATCAGATATTCATCTCCAAGTCTGGTGCAAAGAGAACCCTCAGTCATACATGTTTGAACAAACTAAGTCTGTAAAAAAAATTGCGAGTCACAAAGAAACTTGAACAATAATTCTACTATCCTTTACTCTAAACCTACAAAACTATTTACAGGATAAAAGAAGAGAAAGACTTCCTATTTCAACTTAAAATTAAAGTTGTACCCATGCTGACTTACATCCCTTGGAGGTGGTGTGGTAAAGGATTTTTCCATCTGCATATGCACGGCCAACTTCACATCATCCAGTTCGATTGCTTTAGCTTTCTTAGCGTAATTTGAATATACTCGTGCATCATCAAGAATTTGTGAAATGTAACCTGGAAAACAAACAAGTCCCAGTTTTAATGCTAGCTCATTTGGTGACAAACTAACACTAATAACAGCAGAAATGCAGAATTTGCATGCTTTACCTAACTGGGTTCTATTCTAGTATCATACAAACCCATTTTTCACTTCTTTATTGCATTTCAAAGCTATTTTTCTATGGAAATGTTACATTAGGTTAGGGTGAGATAGATTACATCAGGTTTGAAGCTACCTTAATATAGGCTTAATGTAAGTCTCATGTTAAATATCCATGTTTGCATAAAACTGGAATTTGATCCTTAACTACAGCATACAGGAAATTAGCTGTCATACTAATTACAGACAACTGCCGGACAACTACTGTCAACTCCAATGATATTCATTGTTTTTAATTAATATTGGCATGAATAAATTCTGTGCCATATTCTACTGTGTCTGAAATTTTTATACCATTTGGCCACATATCAAGATAATCAAGTAGTGATACACTACCGACAACTCAGAGCTCGACATGAGCTTCAAGACACCATGAACTGCATCGTAGCTCAAGCTGTCAGTCAAGTCAGCATATCCAGGGCATATCTTGATATTCATGCAGCCAAATGCTTTAAAAATTACATGATACAATAAATATAGCACAAATGATTTGTGGCAATTTCAACTAAACACAATGAAATTGTCTGGGTTGCTAATATGTGCCAATAAATAGTACAACATGGAAATTAGCTATGCTTAAAGGGTCCCACCTCATTCCTTCTTTGTCTATCACAACTAGCCTTAAAACTGTTTATGGTCATGAATTGGGCTACATCATCTCCTAGGGCACTGTTTCCCAGCCCTGGGGTTGCGACCCCAAGTGGGGTCACTAAGCGTTTTTCCTGGGGTCACCAAGACATCTTGTATGCTAAATTTTTTTGTTGCAAAATGATGTGAATTCAATACAATAACCATGATGATGTTAACTTTGTCTTTTATAACCTTACATTACCTTTCTTACACATATATTTATTATACTTGTCTCCTACCTTTTACAGTCAACAACTAGTCATATATATTAATGCATATACATATAGATTTGTAGATCACCTGAAAAAAGGTTGGGAAACATTGTTCTAGGGTATTCCAATTGATGCATTTTACAAGGAAAGATTTTTTAACCCTCTTCATGAACATGGTTTTCTTAAATCTGTTCCCATGTACTTATAGTCCCCTTCTGTCTCAAAGCAAGAGATCTTTTGACATTTTTATCCACTCATTGACCTGAACACTGCACTTGATTCACTTCTTTCTCTTGACTGTAGGTCCAGTGTTTCTAGTTTCTCTTTGTACAGTTTAGTTGCATGGCTGGGTATCAATTTGGTTGTTGCTTATTAAAAAAGAAGTTTCGTTCTCACAGGAGTCTTCTGGAAGAGGCCAAACTCTGGACTTTAAACTGAATAAGTGGTGGTGGTGGTATCAGTTTGAATAAAATTATTTTATTGAATTTTAGCTTTATATTTATATAATAAATCTTGTTTATTCCATGCTTTATCTTCATTACACTCAATTCATTAACTGACTTTGAGTCTTATCACATCCTGGGGTAATGCATTCCAATTATTTACCACTCAATTACAAAATGAGTTCTTTTTATTCAACCTTGATCTATTCCTCCAGTAGGTGCTCAGATAAGGGGGAGGGGTGTGGAGTGTATTCAGGGATGGAATGGGTGGAAATGATTTTATGCCTTTTCCTTTTTGGCTACCTCCCTTGTAAGGGGGAAAAAGCCTTGGTATATGTATGTATATGTATGTATGATCTATTCCTCCTTATTTTCATACTATGTCCTATGGTTCTGCCATTTTTCCATAGTACAAAAATATATTGATATACTTCCAGATCATACACTCCAGTTAGGATCTTAAATTTTTCAACCTTCCCACCTCGTGCCCATCTATACAATAGTGTAGGTGGTCTCAGTTTCTTCAATCTCTCTTCATACCGTATATACTCGTCTATAGGTCGAAATCTTAAGGAAATTTTCTTAGGCCAAAACCTAGAGGTCGACCTATACCCAAGTAATAATCTTGTTAGGTTGAAATCCAGACATGACAAGAAAGGCTAGGAAGAACTCTTACCTTTTCTTTAGGTTCAGAAATCAAAATATTTACCTACTAGTTACTACCAGTAAACAATGGGGACATAAAATACAAGATACGTACCAAAACATGTGAAATTCCTTCTAGATACAGTAACCCCATACTGTGGTTTTACCTGTTTGTTAAAATTCTTAGCACAGGCGAGCTTATTATATCATGTATACTATTATAGTACCCATAGTTGTTTAAAAAATAATAAAATGCTGTGATATTCTCAAATTTAGGTATTTTTTTAGTTTTGACCATGGGTGCAATATAGCAATAGAAAATTAATTATTAATTTTGTAAATTAAAATGTATCAACGTAATATGCAATTTTGTGGGCGGAAGTGAAAATAGAAAATACCTTGCTACAAGCAAATATGCTAATGAACGAAGTCGGTAGCATAGGATCAGGATGCCATCTTGTCATCTGTTAATTGACGGCCTCGGTACTTCCGACAGAACCTCGCCAGGTACATTTTCTTGAAGGAATATTATGGAGTGGAGATACATGCATTCCTTCAAGCTGCAAGAACTTTGTATACCCCACAAGCTGAGAGAGTGGTTGAAAAGCCCGCCAACGTCTCTCACAACGATGACAAGGACGAGCCGGATGACATTTAATTTGCAGGTAATAATTTATTAAAACACAGGTTAGGTTAGGATAGACAAATTGATCATCCTTTCATTTCTTCGACGTCGGCATCTATCATAACAAACATGGCGTACCATTCGTCCGACACGACTTCGTTACTTACGAAATCTGTTTTAGCACCTTTTTATGTTTTTTATTTCCACTCACAAAATTGCATATTACGTTGATACATTATAATTTACAAAATTAATAATTAAATTTTTATTGCTATATTGTGCCCATGGTCGAAACTAAAAATTTACCCAAATTTAGCTTTAGTAAGTAAAGTAAGTAAACTAAGTAAGTATATGGTATATATTATTGTTACCATTACCAAAACAATGCATGGATTTCACCATCACGAAAAAAAACTGTTCAGTATTACCAACTTGTTACTGTTACAGTGACACATGGTATAATCCTAAATATTTTAACTAAAATCCACCAAAATTGTTTTCCTTGCTGTTGTCATCTTCACCACCAAACAGCTCCTCCCACTCACTTCTGTGTAGAGTATTGTCATACGGATCAACTTCATCAGCCATAGGAACATCAACATCATCTTCCTCCTCCACATTATCATTAGCCTGATCTTCCGTTTTGGAACGCACATTACTCCATTTATTAGTTTTCTCCACCCAAAAACCCCGATTTCCCACACGTCCCCCCAGATCGTTCGGAAGATGTAGGCATAAGTGCATAAATTCAATACTTAATTACTTCAAAAGTACGCATTTGCGACAGAAATTATCATGATGTACACCATCGTTCATATCACAACATAACTAGGTAGGTCAAACACCACCAGAGGCGCCACCGTCGATGAGGAGCCCAATAGCGCGTCATTTTATGCGCACGCCATGCAAACGGCCAAATTTACATACCGCCGGATATTTCATTCATACAAATGTTATACGAGTGTATTTACTACGATCGTAGTAAATTTCAAACAATTACATCATCAGTTACATGTCAGTACATAAAAACATAAGATAAACATGGCGGCTTGCATTCAGCAGTAAATCGAAAATTGGTTTATGTTTCAGCGTCAAAAATGAGCTAAATAAATTCAGAGTGAGGACAACTAACCAGAAATAACGAAAACTACAAGTCTCGCGAATTATTCTTATACCGAAATAAAGGCAGCGTAATACGGTAGAGCTGAGAAATCGGTGGTACTAATTAGTTTTTTATTCTATCGGGTCGGATTATCGGATAACAACATCAACATCCATCCCGCCATCTTATCAAACTTCACTCTATTAAGTTTCTTACTATTATGTTATTAGTGTAATAGACTTATAGTTGAATTATTTGAACTATTTTCTTTAAAATGTGTGATTTTCATGTAATTTGATCAGAGAAGTTACGTTTTTATCCTCCGTAATATTACGGACCACAGCTACGATTCGTCCTGCCCGCTATGATCACTGGTGGTATGGATCAAACTACACTATTAAGTTTGTTACTATTGTGCTATTAGTGTAATAGCTTGCATATAGTTGAATTATTCAAACTATTTTCTTTAAAATGTGTGATTTTAATGTAATTTGACGGTATTCGTAACTGTGGTGGGTAATTTTGCAAAGGATAGAAACGTAATTCTATGATCAAATTACATGGAAATCACACATCTTATAGAAAATAGGTCAAATAATGCAACCATATATTAAATTTTTATATAAAATTGTGCCTGTCAGTACAAACCGTCATTGTTTAC
The DNA here is from genome assembly GCF_046742065.1 of Oratosquilla oratoria. NCBI lineage: Eukaryota > Metazoa > Arthropoda > Malacostraca > Stomatopoda > Squillidae > Oratosquilla > Oratosquilla oratoria. The sequence continues at coordinate 17,993,989 of NC_134782.1, forward strand.
GTTTGATCGGCGCTTGGTCAGACCGCACATTTCGGCCCGATTATCTGGGAAAAAATAGGCCCGATTTCATTCCATTCAAAATGCAATATCTCGAGAACTAGGACAGCTAGATGGGTAATTCAAATTGCATTATACTCATAGCGACTTTTTACATCCCATGAGAACTACTTCAGCTCAAATATCAGGAATTCCATTTCCATGTTGACCTAGCTAACATAACATTTCTCACCAGAAACACATAAGCCACATATCAAATTCTATGGTTGGGTGAAACTATAAATTGTCCGTGTGCACTTCTAAAAAAAAATTACCCTCTAATTTTGTACTCCACTAACATGATCAAATTGGAGATTTTTAGGCCTGTGGCTCATCACCACACACATTTCCCCTAACTAACCTGCTTGGTATCCTCAGATTTTTCAGTAATACTGTAAATTATACATACAAACTTTAGTAAGAACTGTACTAATGTTAAAAAATATAAATAAATTAATAAATCAATCCGAACAGGCTCTTCGATGGGAAGTGAAAAATACACAGGAAGAGTGGGCATGCAAACCAGCAGCACCAAAGTCCAAACTTACGGTATGTAAACTCCAGCATCTGGTTGATAACCCCAGGTTCATATTCAGTGATACCCATATCTTTCAATATGGCGCTCATTACTTGAGCTTCTTTAGGTAGGGAAGGTTTAGTATCTTTTGCCATCCTTGTTTACAACTTCGCCGACCTCCACACACAATTCCCAAACTTACTCCAGCGATACTCAAAACAACTGACGTCACAACAAGTGTTGCAAATGCGGCTGATTAAAATGCGCTAAAACAGTGTAAAATCCATTAGAAGTTCCCCAAGTACATTTATTTTTCTTTTAACTTGAATATAATGTTATGCAAAAGTTGTTTCACCCATATACATACATGTATACATACGTACATACATTGATTGATTTGGTTTAACGTTACAAACTCCCTCCTATTGGGAGGCTAGGACGGTGTTCCTTGCAGTGGAATTTGTAGCGTGGAATTTAATGAACCATGCCCTTGGTTCAACATACATAACTACATACAGTACGTGTATACTTGTATATATGTATACATACATACATACATACATACATACATACATGCATACATACATACCGTACATACAGTGGCAAAGTTTCCGGCCGCCACTAAGGCGAATCCTGCTCAGGGCTGAAATAATTTCAGTATCGCTGAGCTGCGAGTCGTTACTCCAACTCTTGTGGGCGGAGAGGTGAGCATGTGTGCGTGCGTATAAGGTCACAGCATTACTCCTAGATCGGTTATACATGAGCTCTCAGCTCTCTTCCGGGAGGTAAATAGCTATCGATCACGAGTCCAACACGTGATCCAAAACCATGGTGAATCATACACACACACACATATAAATATATATATATATATATATATATATATATATATATATATATATATATATATTTTCAACCACATTAACTTTTTACTTTTAATTCCATGTCATCACGAACGAGACTGACAATGCGCTCGTCGGAGACATATACGGAAACTGATACGAAGCGAAGCCAAGGGCTCGAACCTCAGCTACAGATGTATCAGTAACAGTGACTAACCACTGCGCCATCAAGAGAGATATAAGTTGAGTACAATTTCTTATATTTGTATGTTCGAGCCACATACATATACACGAATTTTGTGCTCAACCCACCCCTGCTATGATGGTGCAATGGTAGTGTGTGCGCGTGGGCAAGTGTTATTCACTTAAGATCTGCACTGGGGACCATTCAGTGTGTGTGAATATATTATATATATATATATATATATATATATATATATATATATATATATATATATATATATATATATATATATATGCAAAGTAGACCACTTGGAAAAAGAAACTAACGAAGCAGAGCGCTTTCGTATATTACAACTTCAGTGCACTGAAGATGTAATATACGAAAGCGCTCTGCTTCGTTAGTTTCTTTTTCCAAGTGGTCTACTTTGCATAAGTGAACACACGTACCCGTGTTCTTATTAGCATATATATATATATATATACATACCTATATTCATATATGTATACATACATACGTCTTGCTTATATGTACTTTTGTACTTTATGTATATATACAAAAGCTCTGCATTGTTTTCTTTTCCTTGTGGTCAATGAGTGACCACAGAGAAAGAAAACATAATTTAACACGAGTTACCAGCGTTACTTATTAGCATATACAGACATTCTACTTCGACCAGCGTCTGTATTTTCCTCCTTTTACCCCGACATACGAATTGATATATCAGTACACCTTTCGTGAGGTCGACGAAGGACATCCTTGCTCCCCAGTGCTCTGAAATGACTCCATTTACTAGAGTATTTGTTAGAAGGTCGACAAAGTCTTCCCGTGTCAACGAACTCCTCTGTATCATGTAGTTAAACATCAACGTAATTAGTAACCTGATAGTGTTTAGGGATTTAACACAAAGAGTTATGTCCAAATGTTAACTATTATAACTTAATATTTATCAAAATAAGATGAAGTTCATCAGGGTTCAAGAAACCCTGATTTCAAACCTTCGAACCACCGCTAGCTGAAGAGTTTGCAGCTGCCTGTGTGTGACCAACGCCGCAGAATCAGAACTGAAGAATTTACCAAACAAAAGGTAAGATTAATCTATAACCGCAAGAGAACAATTAACAGTATAACAAGAGTCGATATCGAAAATTGAGAGTAATTCTCACCCACTCCCAAAGTTCTATGTCTGTGATAAGTATCTACGATTCCAAACACAAAAAATCCTCACATATTTGCTTCAGCTACCATCACTTTGACCACATCAGGCAGCATAGTCGCCTTGCCTGTGTTGGTCTACAAGTCAGGATAATCAATAAGGATAATCAAACTTCGATGTACAGTAATATATACAATATACTGTATATTTGCACAAGGACAGTGGCGGACATTCACCCCAAATCCCACGAAGAACTTCGGTGATAACAACGCCAAATTCTTCTCTTCCTTGACACTTAAGGATTATTACCTCGACCAGCAGTTACGAAATACATGGTTAGATGATGCCATGGGCAGTAGGTATTTTTAGACTTTGGTCAAAATTTTCCGAGTGTGAGAAGGCTTGGGTGATGCAAACATATCTCGCTTGCTCAGAATATAAGCATAACCTACTGGTGCTGGTATCCTGTAGGTTTATGTATGCAGTGACCGGTCCCTGCATATCATAACCAAATAATAGAGCATTAAAATACAATATTGTCCCATTCGACTTACGATTAAAACACCTGAAATAGATTAATTAGTAACATGATTGTTCTCTATTCAAAATACGGTAAAATTTTACTTTCGACCTTTGTTGGAATATAGCAATACAAAATTAAATAGTAATTTTGTAAATTAAAATGTATGAACGTAATATGCAATTTTGTGTGCGGAAATGAAAATAAAAAAAGTTGCTAAAACAGATTTCCTAAGTAACGAAGTTGTGTACTACGAATGGTACGCCATGTTTGTTATGGTAGATTCCGACGTCGGAGAAATGAAAGAACGATAAATTTGTCTAAACTAAAGTAAAGTAAACTAACCTAAACTAACCTAACCTAACCTAACCTAACCTAACCGGTAAAATTTTTACTTTCGACCATTGGAGGAATATAGCCATACAAAAGCTGAGAGAGTGGTTGAAAAGCCCGCCAACGTCTCTCACGACGACGACGACGAGGACCAGCCGGATGATATCTAATTTGCAGGTAATGATTTATTAAACACAGGTTAGGTTAGGTTAGTTTAGTTTTAGACAAATTTATCGTCCTTTCATTTCTCCGACGTCGGCATCTACCACAACAAACATGGCGTACCATTTGTCGTACACGACTTCGTTACTTAAATCTGTTGTAGCAATGTATTTTTATTTTCATTTCCGCACACAAAATTGCATATTACGTTGATACATTTTAATTTACAAAATTACTATTTAATTTTGTATTGCTATATTCAAACAAAGGTCGAAAGTAAAATTTTACCCAAAATACATTCTTGCTTTTCTCATACTTTTTGTTTTTCTTTTTTTGTCAGTACTGAAACATTTTGTAAATATTTTGTGATCGTATCCTTTATTTAGTATCATCTAATACATCTACGAATGAAGTTATAATTGAAGATGATAGATGATGAATTTTAAATAAGTTTTGCAAAGAAAAAATCCAAGGAACATAATGTCTTTTTCATGTACTTTAGCTTACGACAGTTTTCTTTCTCAGATGTAGTGTATGCAGGGATTTTACTGGAAATATTTTAGATTGTGCATTTGTGATTGTTCTATATTATTATGTTCAGGATGAAGGACGTTTAAGATATTGAAGAAAAGACATTCTTACTACAGTACAAGGAATTTTTTTTTTAAAGGAAACAAGAACAGACCATGCATATTCTACGTAGCCTGCATTAGATTCCAGAATATCTTCGTGTTATTATGTTAGTCATCGTTATCTAACTTTCAAGGTGATTTTGAAAATAACATGGAAAGAAAAAATCTTCATACATTTATTGTTGTAGTTATCTGAGACATCAACATTAATATTGTTTTATCACAAGAATGAATGAAAGCAACCATTCGAAAATGTATTTCTAATATATATATATATATATATATATATATATATATATATATATATATATATATATATATATATATATATATATATATTTCATTGGATCCCTCAAATCTTAAAAACAGTCCCTTTGAGTACGTGGTAATGTGCAGTGTCGCTTGTAACATGCACGACTGGATGAATCTATGACAGATTTATTAAATGTGCAGATTATTCAAACCTAAAATATCTACGATTTCATTTCAAAGAACATGTCGACACTTAACATAACATTTATTTCTCTGAACAGAATAAATGAAGATATCTTGAAGAAATTTTGCATTCTGTATTTCCTTATCAATCTTTCAATGTCAAATGTTTTGTTACAGACTCACGGCCTCAACCAATGACGCCTCAGAAACATCGGCGATTATTACTGTATATAAAGCTAGAAAAGCGGACGATAAGAAGTGTAAACACAAAACATTATACACATGTAAAATGAATATAAAAATCACTACTTCGACGTACGGCGTTAGAAATCTTTACACTTCTGACAAATAAATTTCCTGTTGTTTAACCAGTATGCGAGGCTATGAGACTCTTTTGATAACTTTTCTAATTCCATACAACTATTTTCATGTTCCTGCTGCCATTTCCTCCATCCGCTGTTTTATCGACGTCGAATTGTATTTTCGTGGCGTCCTTCCTCTTCTTCACAGTCTTATCACCATACTTTTATAATTTTTAGTGTCATTTTCAAATGTTCACGGTTTCTCTATAGTGCCCTCCCCTCGAAATAATAATAATAATAACAATAATAACAATAATAATAATGATATAAGAATAATCTGCAAAGAGTATTTCCATATGTCTAATATTGCCCTGTATTCATTTCATCCCTTGTATGGGACAGAATACAATATATATATATATATATATATATATATATATATATATATATATATATATATATATATATATATATATGCAGTCAACATTTTAGAGACTATCGTGGCACCTCTACAGACCAGAGTCTCGCATCATTCTTTTATTGATGGAAACTAGTAGAGAAACTACAGACAACTTTTTAACTTTTACTCTTTTAACAACTGTTATATCATCTATAACTCTTTGGTGCGATAATGTCTCCAAAGTTAGAAGCTCTGGCTATTATACCAGATATCGTTTATTTCATCCTCTCTATTCACACACACACACACACACTATATATATATATATATATATATATATATATATATATATATATATATATATCAGTCAACATTTTAGAGACTATCGTGGCACCTCTACAGACCAGAGTCTCGCATCATTCTTTTATTGATGGAAACTAGTAGAGAAACTACAGACAACTTTTTAACTTTTACTCTCTTAACAACTGTTATATAATCTATAACTCTTTGGTGCGATAATGTCCCCAAAGTTAGAAGCTCTGGCTATTATACCAGATATCGTTCATTTCATCCTCTCTATTTACACACACACATACACACACACATACACACACACTATATATATATATATATATACTATATATATATATATATATATATATATATATATATATATATATATACACACACATATATATATATATATATATATATATATATATATATACTATATATATATATATATATATGTTTGTAATATATATACAGGATATGTCACATAGACTTGTGATTGGAAATATGCGGAAAACCACAAAGAATAATAATAAACTATGGAACGAGCGCTTTCGTCTATTCAGACATTTTCTATTCAGATATCTTCAGGCATCTTCACGCTGAAGATGTCTGAATAGACGAAAGCGCTCGTTCCATAGTTTATTTTCTTTTGTGATTTTCCACACACACACACACACACACACACACACACACACACACACACACACACACACACACACACACACATATATATATATATATATATATATATATATATATATATATATTATGTACATGGCTGTAATTCTATCAAAGATTTATACTTTATCTGATGATGCCTGAGGTTACAGGTGAAATACTGTAAATATTATGTATTTCTATCTAGATATATTTCAATATGAATTCTTTTGGTAATGCTGTATTTTTTCTTCCCCACAGGGAAAGAATGTTGAATAGGAAGACAGAAAGTCTTAGGGAAAATATCATCACTGATGTGTATGCTGTGTTTGTATTCAAGAAACCCTGCTCCCCAGATTCACGTATATATATGTATATAGGTATGTGACTATGTATGTATACCTTTTATGTACCCTTTTACAGTCGCTCTTCAAACGAAGCGAATGAGTTTATATAGCATTAGAATAGAAATAACTGAGCTAGGTTTCCTGTTTAGAGGGATTTATTTCTCTAAATAGGGTGTCAAAATTCAACCATCACTGATGGATTAGTTTACGTGTTCTTGTATAAAGGTAGAAAGGAAAGGAGAAAGGAAAAGTATTTTATTGTGGATCAGTATGTTTAGATGAAGACTAGTCTTCATAAAAGAAGGTTGTATGATTTTTGAATATATATATATATGGAATACACAAGTTTTATGTTTGGTTCTGCATGTGGATAGAAAGCTACTCTATTGACTTTCGACATTATTTTCATCCTGCGGTATGTCAAGCACACCTGTACCCTCTACAAAATCAACAATAGCTAATATATGTTCTTCCGTGATGGCTTCGTTCGCGATGAAGAACTCGAGACTGGCTGCCAGTATCGACAGCCCATACATCCATAGCCTCTGGACGTTTTCCAGAAGCTCCGAAAACGTGACTTCGTTGGTGACCCCGGCCTTCCGAAGTGTGGAGACGTAAGAGTCCCAATAAACGCCTAATATCTCATACATGTGGTCTTCTAGGACAGAAGGATTGGCGCTCACGATGAGCATGATGACGATGTCTTGGACGGGGTTCCCGAAGTGACTGAGCTGCCAGTCGAGGATCTTCGCGGTCCCGGCAGACATGTTGTACATGACGTTGTTCGCCCAGTAGTCACCACTGACACACGTTCTCATGATCGTGTTCTTCTTGGGAAGTTCCAATAAATATTCACCCTTTTCAGACCACTGCAGGAACAGTTCTGCGCGTCGTGAGCCTTCGTAGAGCTTTGATAAGTGTATGAAACCCTTCTTTATGAAACTCACATAGAAGTCTAGGTTGAGGGGAGGGTCGTTTAGCAACTTCTCCATTGACTCGCTACCTTCCCTCCTTTCATATATGGCACCGCATGCATGTATTACGGCTACGCATTTCATAGACTCCCTCAGTTCTAAAAGACCCAGACCTTCCTTCGGATTGATACATTCGAATCCCTCTCGGCGAAGATTTCTCATCACAAGAGTCATGGCACTCGAAGTAATTTGCGAATAAAGAACCTCAGGAACGGGGAATTCGATCTGTATCTCCTGGAAGATCTTTCTCATCCCTTCACTGAAAGCGTATTTGTAGAACATGATCTCCCGTTCGGAGAGGGAGCTACTCTTTACTATACCTAACATGGTCTCCGCTTGGGGAAGGAACTTGAAGACCAAACCGTTATTGACTTCGTCGTCTTCACCTACGGTGTAGTCAACGTCAACATATGCCAGTTCACTTAAGTATCCTTCGCGCACCTCTGGAGTCTTCCCGTGCCATGTCCTGACCACGACCTTAGTCTTGTGATAAGAGGACAGACATTCCTCCAGCCAAGTCTTATTTAGGTCCTCAAGGCCGTTAATTGGTCTCGGCTGTAGGAATTCTTTCGACCCCATCCTTAGCTCTGATCTCTAGAAGGAATTCGAATCTGAAAAGAAACAAGCATCAATTTAAAAAATTCTAGTTTATATGGACTAAACATCTGGAAATAATGATTTAAAGGAAATTTTGAGGGACACATACGCGCTAGATATGATAACTGGAGAATAAGAGACGGGACCCCGCGAATATTGCCCCTTTTCTGTATACTACAGTTAAGTAAATACAATTACTAAGTATTTCAGCGGCTTTGACCCATCGTTTTTGGCTCATATTTCCGAAATAATCATTCACATCAGCATGGTATATTAGCACAGCCTAATTCACACCCTGCCCTAATTTTTGACGTTATAGTGCATTCACAAGTGTATTTAATTACGGTGTTTACTCTTGATATTAAGTGTGTCGTAGCCGACACCCGTGAAGTAAATCAAACAAGTGAAGTTGGGATACACGAGGTAGTTTGTGATGACGTCACGACTTCACCTGTTCGATTTACTTCACGGATGTCGGCTACGACACACTTAATATCAAGAGTAAACGCCGTAATTAAATACACTTGTGAATGCACTATAACGTAAAAAATTAGGGCAGGGTGTGAATTAGGCTGTGCTAATATATCATACTGATGTGAATGGTTATTTCGGAAATATGAGCGAAAAACGATGGGTCAAAGCCGCTGAAATACTTAGTAGATAGATACACACATACACACGTGCGCGCACACACTGTGGAGACATGGTACCGACAAGACGACGACGTGCTCCTAAGATTTTTTTTAAGCTATCGTGTGATGTGCAAAATGTATCGTACATACATACATACATACATATACCAAGGCTTTTTCCCCCTTACAAGGGAGGTAGCCAAAAAGGAAAAGGCATAAAATCATTCCCACCCATTCCATCCCTGAATACACTCCACACCCCTCCACCCTCCCTCTTATCTTAGTACAGGAAATTAGCAACTAGTGAGGGTTTAGTTGACCATATAAATACAAGCGTTTACGTTTACAGTACGAGAAATAACTGTTGTTTACATCGTTAAGAGACCATGGGATATATTTGTTTAAATCTTTCCTTGTGCTGAAAAAGGTACAAATTATATCCAAGTTGAAACTAGGAAGAAACTATGGGATATTTCCAGAATGGAATAATTCATCCGAAGATGAAGCTAATACCAATAAATAACGTTAGATATATCCTTTCTTATAAGAAAAACTGACAGACATTATAATTCCGACATACCGTTTTTCGCCACTTTCCTCATAAATCTGTCCTTTAAGAAGTCGCTCACTCATTCTAGCAGACTCTCTTTAAGTCCTATAAGTTCTAGGTTCCACATGAATCAGTGCAAGAAACCTCAACAAAAGCTTTCTCCAGACCCACATATATACAGTCCAACCCCCCATCCTTCGATTGTAGCACATCAACCACCTGCGTAAAAAATCAAGCTTGAGACGCATGACCTTCCTTTTCTGAATCCAAATTGATTGTCTGTCGCGATCTTCCTCTCCATCAAATATTTTGTTTGCATTTTGCAGTTTTCACATGCATATTAGCTATAATACTAGTCAGGAACACTGGTTTCCAATTAATGGGTTCCTCTTACTTCCTCTTATAATTTGGAACCGTATTAGCCCTTTTCCAATCCCTCGTCACTCTTCGTTCTTCTAATGAATATACAATTAGTTAATGAATCTTATCGCCAATTGTTCTCTACATTCTTTGCTTATCCAATCTGAGTGCGCGCGTGTGTTTATGTAGGTGTTTTACAAAAAAAAAGTAGTGGGATTTGAACCTAGAAGAACAGCTTCAAAAAATCACCACCCGTAATTACATTTCTGGAATTAGCTACTGCACGTCACATCTCAAGATTTGCTGTGGACTTAGTGTGTGCTTGCATGCACGTTAGTGTGTATGTGTGTGTGTGTGTGTGTGTGTGTAAGTATTTATGTACATGTGAGTATGCACGTGCTTACAAAATATCTTGTGAGTGTGCCGTCTTTGCCACCGTGTTGGACACGCTACACATTGTTACATTTGCAAAGAGAGACTACAAATTACCATGCAGACAAACCTTAATTAACCGGATGTTCGACAGACAGACGGAGAGGTCGCCCACTAGGTCAGGAAATCTGGTCGCTTCGATCTCCCTGAGTGGTTGCCTGGTTGGATGCCCCTGAGTCGATTCAGTTGTGTAACCTGATGATGGAGACATAGTAAGAATGGTGTTTGATAAAACGTGAACCTTCTTACTGTGCAGGGAGTTTCCCCTCGGCCCTGGTGGCAGCCAGGAGGAATATATAAGTTTTCAGGAACAGTGAAAGGGTTTGCTGTCATAAGACTAACCCTTTTACTGTATCTGAGGTTCCTTTCATCCGTATAGTTTTTTTCGCCGTGCGCCGTCCACGGCACGACGCCGTGCTCTCAAATAACCATGGGTGTCTACGAACGCCTGCACACGTCACGACCACGTATGAAAGTGTCCGTTGACACCCATGGTTATTTGAGAACACGACGTCGTGGCGTGGACGGCGCACGGCAAGAAGTCGCTACGTGTGAAATGAGCCTAAGGGGTCTTCCCACAGCTGAAGAGACTCTCCTGGCAGCGATAAGGAAGGGAAAGTGTGCTCATAGTAACTAGTCACTGAAGCAAACATGCTGGGTTAGGGTAAAATATAGCTATATAATATAATTATATATAATGAATAGATTAATGTATAATAGTACATATGAGCTTATCAGCTTCACTGATATCGTTCATCATATCCCTTTAGTAATGAATAATATACGTAAATTTTTTTTAGGGCCACAATGGAAATAAGCTTACATGTTTTTTTGTGTTGTCCTCGAAATTTTTGTAATTGTTGTTTCGAACTATCTGTTCTTTTCATTATCTGCACTTCATGAACATTGATTCAATGCCAAATAAAAATTATTCTTATTAATAATGATGATAATAATAATAATAATAATAATTATTATCATCATCATCATCATCATCATTTCATTCACACGCCGGGGCCAGTCCTCACGGTCTTGTCGGGCAAGCTCCCATGCAGTCACCCTTCCCACTCCAAACAACTGTCGTCAGGCTCGATCAATTTGCCTCGACTCTGGATTCTGTGGGAGAACCCTTCATCGAGGGTTGTTGCCACCCAAAAAGCTGTCGTTCTTTTCCCAGTCCACTCATACAAATTCAACCTTGGATGCTGTTGAAGTTGTACAATGTCCCGATAACAATATACATACATGCATACATACATACATACGTACATACATACATACACAAATACATATATACATATATACATATTTGCATACATATATACGTACATACCTACCTACCTACCTACATACATATACAAATACATACATATATGCATACATACATAAATACATACATATATACATACATACATACATACATGAATATACCAATTGCTTTTTCTTCATTACAAGGGAGGTAGCCAAAAACAAAGGCATAAAATCCACTCCCACCCATTCC
>NC_134782.1:18010848-18018348 GCF_046742065.1 Oratosquilla oratoria
ATGCATACAATTATTGGATTAGAAACAGAGAGAAAAAGCAAGGGGGTGGAGTTATGTTCCTGACTAAGAAGGATATAAACGTGAAAGGTGTCATATATGGAAAGAATACAGTAGAGATGATTATGATAGAAGTGGAAGACAGAGATAAGAAGAGCAGAAAATTTGTGATCAATTATGTGCCTCCGAAAACAGCCTCATGGGAGGAGAGTGAATATAAAAGTATGTTAGAGGACACAAAGATAGCATTAACTAAAATAATGGAAGACGGAGGAAGAATAGTTATGATGGGCGACTTTAATTGCAAAGAAATCTGCTGGGAAGAAATGACAGCAAAGAGTGGTGATGACTCATGGGGAAATGCTCTACTTGAGATGATTACTGACCATTCAATGACACAATGGATACAAGAGAACACTAGGTATAGAAATGAAGAAGAACCATCGAGGCTAGACTTAATAATTACATCTGAACCTAGAATAGTGGACAAGATTGAATATAAAACACCAATAGGTAAAAGTGACCACATATTGATTGAACTGGAACTTAATGAAGAAAAATATATGAAAAGAAATGAACAATATAGAAAAGGAAGAATGATGTATGAAAAAACAAACTTTGATAAAATAAGAGAATTCTTCCAACAAGAAAACTGGGAAGAAATATACAAAGAAGAAACATCAGTGGAAGAGAAATGGAATATTTTGACAAAAATTTACAAAGAAGGAGTGGAAAAGTATGTCCCAAGACAAAAACAAGAAAAAGAATATGTAAAATGCTGGTACAACAAAAGTTGTAGGGAGTTAAAAGACAAAAGAGACAAAGCCTGGACCGGATGGAAAAAAGACAGAAGACCTGAAAAATGGAAAATATATACTGATTATAGAAATGAATATGTACAAAAGTGCAGAGAGGAAAAAAGAAAATATGAAAAAGATGTTATAGAAAAGTGTAAAGATCAACCAAAACTATTCTACAGATTTGTAAACAATAAACTGAAAAACAAACAAGACTTGGAGAAATTAAGACAAGGAGGAGTTGAATACACTGAGGAAATGGAAATGGCAGAAATTATGAACAAACATTTTAAATCAGTGTTTACAAGGGAAAATATACAACTTGAAGAGATTGAGTGGAAGGAAAAAGTCCCCCCTATGGAAGAAATAGAAGTAACGAAGAATGAAATATTGACACACTTGGGTAATTTTGATGTCAGAAAATCGCATGGGCCAGATGAAATAGCAAACTGGATTCTGAAAGAATGTAGGAATGAACTGGCAGACAAAATACATAGCATAATAAGCAGTTCCTTAAAAGAAGGAAAAGTTCCAGAAGATTGGAAAAAAGCAAATATAGTACCTATATATAAAGGAGGAAATAAAGAAGAACCTACCAACTATAGACCAGTCTCTCTAACAAGTACAATAGCAAAAATATGTGAAAGAATTATCAAAAGTAGATGGGTAAAATACTTGGAAAAAAACAACGTACTAAATCCAAGGCAATTTGGATTCAGACAAGGACGATCATGCGTCACCAATTTAATATGTTTCTATTCAAGGCTAATAGATATAATACAAGAAAGAGATGGATGGGCTGATTGTGCATTTCTAGACCTAAAAAAAGCTTTTGACAAAGTACCACATAAGAAGTTGCTTAAGAAATTAGAATATGAAGGAGGAATACAAGGTAAATTGCTAAATTAGATGGAAGACTTTTTGCAAGAAAGGAAAATGAGAGTAGTGATAAGAGATCAGCACTCAAAATGGAATGAAGTAATAAGCGGTGTCCCGCAGGGAACAGTTCTGGCCCCAATAATGTTTGCTATATATATTAATGATATGGATGAAGGAATTGAAAGCTATATGAGCTTCTTTGCAGATGATGCAAAATTACTGAAAAGAGTGAAAACTGAAGAAGATTGTGAATCACTACAGAGAGATCTAAATAAAGTACAAGAATGGAGTAGGAAGTGGGAGATGGAGTTCAATACAAAAAAGTGTAGTATAATGGAATTTGGAAAAAGCAAAAACAGAATAACAGGATCATATAATTTGGGAGAAGAAGGAATAAAAAGAGTAGAAAATGAGAGGGACCTGGGAGTCATTGTTATGAATAATATGTCACCTGAGAAACATATAAATAAGATTTTTGGAGAAACTTATAATTTAATAAGAACAATCAAAGTGGCATTTACATACCTGGATGAAGAAATGGTGAGGAAAATCCTAATCACCCTGATAAGACCAAGATTGGAATATGCAGCAACGATATGGTCACCAAGTACAAAAAAATGTATAAAAAAACTTGAAAGAATACAAAGAGCAATTACTAAACTGGCACCAACACTCTCAAAACTATCATATGAAGAGAGACTACAAAAACTTAAACTACAGACACTAGAGCAAAGAAGAGAGAGAGGAGATTTGATAGCTATTTACAGAATCATGAAAGGCATAGAAATTACTGATAGAGAGAATCTGATAAAATGGGATGACAGAAATACAAGAGGACACGGAAAGAAAATAAAAAAAGACAACTATAGAAGAGATTTGAAAAAGAACAGCTTTCCTCACAGAGCAATAGACAGTTGGAACAAGTTAGATGAGAAAGTGGTGTGTGCAAAAACAATACATGAATTTAAAAATAGTTTAGATAAAATGAGATATGAAGACGGGACCTCACGAGCATAGCTCCCCTTCCCGTAAAATACAACTAGGTAAATACACACACACACACACACACACAGGCACACAAACGATCTAGATTTGGGAATGGGGATGACGTAATCCCAATGTCCAACCTTTACATTGGGCTGGTACCGAAACGATAATGGGGCTTAGGCGTATGGGCATCTCCATGGAGAATTTCTCGTAGATCCCAACAAAAAAGTCGGCTAATGTAGTGGCGTGGCTGGCTGGCTTTGAGGATTCGTGCTGTTCACAGCAGCTCTGAACACCTGCAGAACGCCAGGAGGCGAGTGGGATGGGAGGAATTATGCCCGGGAAGACTGTGACAGATTTACACAAAGTGATACTGACGTGGTGGGTGGCCTCAACGTCCGTGATGCAGATCTAGAAGGTACAGGTGCTCGCTCATGTCCGAAGGGACTATCACACTGGGCTATTTTTCCTCCAACCTCCGATTAGTCGGCGGTACCACCCACCTCCAGGAGCTTTTTCCACCGTAAAATCACTGTAGCAAACCATTTTGTTTCCTCAACATGCCCGAAGGGGCTATCACACTGAGCTATATTTCCTTCAACCTCCGATTAGTCGGAGGTACCGCCCTCCTCCGGGAGCTTTTCCCGCCGTAAAATCACTATGGGCAAACTATTTTGTTTTGTCAATAAATAATTAAATAAATAAAGATAAATAAATCAATAAATGAATAAATAAAGATAAATAGATAAATAAATAAATAAATAAATGAATGAATAAATAAATATATCATTTGATATGTCGAGGGAAAAAAAAAATCCTCCAGCAAATCAGATTCCTTCCCGAAAGTTGTGGGCAGCAAATCTGGTCCAACAGTCGGAGGAAAAATAGCCCAATGTGATAACGCCCTAATTGTCTGAGAGCAATTCTCCAGCTGTTTCGCTGCTTCAGCTGGCTTGGGCAGTGATTATTCATCCTCACAACACTGAATTTCCGCAGTGGCCAACATTCGCAGGGAGTTGGAGACAGGCCATGCTCCAAGTGATAGATGGAAGTCCTGTTTTACCCACCCCCCTCTCTCTCTCTCTCTCTCTCTCTCTCTCTCTCTCTCTCTCTCTCACACACACACACACACCATCTCTTTCTTTCTCCTTTTCTCTTGTTCTTTCTCTTTCTCTTTCACTCTCACTATCACTCCCACTCTTTCTCACTCTCTCTCTCTCTCTCTCTGTCACACACACACACACACACACACACACACACACACACACACACACACACACACACACACACACACACACACACACACACACACACTTTCAACGAACGGACGGCTTGAAGAACGTTCTGAAGAAAAGTGCAGATTGTGGATCCCAACGCAAAGAGAAGTGCCTTTTTGTATTTACAGGGTGGGGGGAAATTGCTCTTGGGGTAGTGGGAAAGTAAGGAAAGAGGAGAAGGGGAGGAATTGCTGGGGAAATGGAAGGTAATGAGGAAGTAGAGGACTTGGCCCTAACAGACCGCCGAAAAGTAAACAAGCGACCGCAAGACGAGCTGGAGGACGACGGAATGTCTAATAAGAATGTAAAGATTAGAAGTATAGATAGGAACAATACAGTAGAAAGTGATGAGAATATTTTCAAGGGATTTAAAGAGAGTGAGGGGGACACAAACCCCCCCGACTGACAAGACTAGAGAAGAAGGTTGATAAGGTGATCGAGGACTAAGAGAGTAGGTTAGGTCATATGAACACCATTTTACAAAGGGTTGAAAGATTGGAAGAACTGGAAAAGGCGAATAAAAACTTAACTGATGAAATAGAAGACCTAAAAAGACAGTTAAGAGAAGTAAAGGTGGAGAATGAGGAATTGAAGAAGAATAGTAAAGAAAACAGAGAGACAATAGCTAAAGACACTAAAAATTGGAAGAAAACCCAAGAAGGAAATAAGGTTTCATTCACTGACATAGTCAAACAGCAATTGAAAGAACATACTGAAGACTCAGTTATTAAAGTGATGAGACAAAAGGAGAATATAGTAAGAGATTTAGCAGACAAGAAGAAATGTATAATTATATTAGGAATGGAAGAGAAACACAACACAGATAGAACCACAAGAATCAAAGAGGAAAATGAAAAAGTAAGCCAATTACTAGAATCAGTTCAGGAAGATGAACCAGAAATTATGAAACAAATCGAAGAGAAATTTAGACTCGGAAAGTATAGCACAGACAAGACCAGACCAATTAAGATTAAATTCAAGTCACAAACAACGGCAGAGAATATCTTATCCAAAACAGGGAAACTAGCAACAAGTGAACAATACAAAAAGATATGGATAAAAAGAGAAATGAATAAAGAGGAAAGAGAGGAAGAAAAGCAGAAAAGACTGGAAGCTAAGGCAAAAAACGAGAACAGAACGGAGTCAGAGAAAGAGAGATTCTATTGGAGAGTAGTGAACATGAAACTAAGGAAGTTCGACATACAAAAGAAAAACATAAGGGAAACAGAGAACACAATGGAAGTGGCAGAAAACTAAGAGTGTCTTACACAAATATAGATGGATTAATAACAGGATTGAATGAGCTGAATGATTATTTGAAGGAAAAAGAACCGGACATAATGGGAATTGTAGAAACAAAATTAAAAGGCCCACTACCACCCAACAGTGTAGGACATGATGCATACAATTATTGGATTAGAAACAGAGAGAAAAAGCAAGGGGGTGGAGTTATGTTCCTGACTAAGAAGGATATAAACGTGAAAGATGTCATATATGGAAAGAATACAGTAGAGATGATTATGATAGAAGTGGAAGACAGAGATAAGAAGAGCAGAAAATTTGTGATAAATTATGTGCCTCCAAAAACAGCCTCATGGGAGGAGAGTGAACATAAAAGTATGTTAGAGGACACAAAGATAACATTAAATAAAATAATGGAAGATGGAGGAAGAATAGTTATGATGGGCGACTTTGATTGCAAAGAAATCTGCTGGGAAGAAATGACAGTAAAGGGTGGAGACGACTCATGGGGAAACGCTCTACTTGAGATGATTATTGACCACACAATGACACAATGGATACAGGAGAACACTAGGTATAGAAATGAAGAAGAACCATCGAGACTAGACTTATTAATTACATCTGAAAAAGAATAGTGGACAAGATTGAATATAAAACACCAATAGGTAAAAGTGACCACATATTGATTGAACTGGAACTTAATGAAGAAAAATATAGGAAAAGAAATGAACAATATAGAAAAGGAAGAATGATGTATGAAAAAACAAACTTTGATAAAATAAGAGAATTCTTTCAACAAGAAAACTGGGAAGAAATATACAAAGAAGAAACATCAGTGGAAAAGAAATGGAATATTTTGACAACAATTTACAAAAAAGGAGTGGAAAAGTATGTCCCAAGACAAAAACAAGAAAAAGAATATGTAAAATGCTGGTACAACAAAAGTTGTAGGGAGTTAAAAGACAAAAGAGACAAAGCCTGGACCAGATGGAAAAAAGACAGAAAACCTGAAAAATTGAAAATATATACCAGTTATAGAAATGAATATGTACAAACGTGCAGAGAGGAAAAGAGAAAATATGAAAAAGACGTCATAGAAAAATGTAAAGATCAACCAAAACTATTCTACAGATTTGTAAACAATAAACTGAAAAACAAACAGGACTTGGAAAAATTAAGACAAGGGGGAGTTGAATACACTGAGGAAATGGAAATGGCGGAAATTATGAACAAACATTTTAAATCAGTGTTTACAAGGGAGAACATACAACCTGAAGAGATTGAATGGAAAGAGAAAGTCCCCCCTATAGAAAAAATAGAAGTATCAAAGAATGAAATATTGATACACTTGAGTAATCTTGATGTCAGAAAATCACATGGACCAGATGAAATAGCAAACTGGATTCTGAAAGAATGCAGGAATGAACTGGCAGACAAAATACATAGCATAATAAGCAGTTCCTTGAAAGAAGGAAAAGTTCCAGAAGATTGGAAAAAAGCAAATATAGTACCTATATATAAAGGAGGAAATAAAGAAGAACCTACCAAGTACAATAGCAAAAATTTGTGAAAGAATTATCAAAAATAGATGGGTAAAATACTTGGAAAAAAACAACGTACTAAATCCAAGGCAATTTGGATTCAGACAAGGACGATCATGCGTCACCAATTTAATATGTTTCTATTCAAGGCTAATAGATATAATACAAGAAAGAGATGGATGGGCTGATTGTGCATTTCTAGACCTAAAAAAAGCTTTTGACAAAGTACCACATAAGAAGTTGCTTAAGAAACTAGAATCTGAAGGAGGAATACAAGGTAAATTACTAAATTGGATGGAAGACTTTTTGCAAGAAAGAAAAATGAGAGTAGTGATAAGAAACCAGCACTCAAAATGGAATGAAGTAATAAGCGGTGTCCCGCAGGGAACAGTCCTGGCCCCAATAATGTTTGCTATATTTATTAATGATATGGATGAAGGAATTGAAAGCTATATGAGCTTCTTTGCAGACGATGCAAAACTACTGAAAAGAGTGAAAACTGAAGAAGATTGTGAATCACTATAGAGAGATCTAAATAAAGTACAGGAATGGAGTAGGAAGTGGGAGATGGAGTTCAATACAAAAAAGTGTAGTATAATGGAATTTGGAAAAAGCAAAAACAGAATAACAGGATCATATAATTTGGGAGAAGAAGGAATAAAAAAAGTAGAAAATGAGAAGGACCTGGGAGTCATTGTTATGAATAATATGTCACCTGAAAAACATATAAATAAGATTTTTGGAGAAACTTATAATTTAATAAGAACAATCAAAGTGGCA
>NC_134782.1:18028348-18055848 GCF_046742065.1 Oratosquilla oratoria
CTATGCACTGAGATCTGGCCGTTAGGGCGGACCACTAGGAGTTCCCCTGTGGTGCCACATATAATCATTTTATAGTTTTATTTTATTATATAATTCTATTTTATAATTTTATAATGTTGCCTCATATGATTATATTATAATTTTTTGTCACACACCACCACTGAGATAAAAATCAAAGCAATGTTTTCTATACAAAGGTTTCGTTTCTTTAAGTGTAGATATGGCATATGTGCATGCGAGAGCGACGCTGCCACTACATCTAATCTCTGGCCCCGCCCCCCTCACACTGCATTCAGAAAACATTGCATCCACACGCACGTTCTCGCCATGGATGCCCATATGTGGCAACACCGGGAAATATCCTAGCCACGCCTTATCGGCCAATTCTCCTTGCGCTGACTATAGTAATTGAAACGGTTTGACACTTGCCTTTTACGGCAGTATCGAGTCGTGTTTGAATTAAGTAAGTCTGATTTCATTCAGTGCTTAGGAAATACATGGAGTATGAAGAATTACATAGAATATTAATGAGATTTTAAAACTGTGGTTTATGCTGAATAGCAAGGAATAATCTGTGTGCAGAGAAGGGCATCACGTACTGTGTTACATTACCCACTATGATTAGGAAACGGTGTGCTCGTATGTGTGTGTGTGTGTGTGTGAATGTGCATGTGTATAACAATAATGATAACTGATAATAGATTTATTGAGATAACAGTGCTACACTGACAATATACAGTTTGCTAATTTTAGGAATAGATTGATTTGAGTAAATAGCGTGCACTAAAGTATGGACGGAATGGCGCTGTTTTTGTAATGGTCAGTCCTCGGCCTTCTGA
Organism: Oratosquilla oratoria; assembly: GCF_046742065.1. Lineage (NCBI taxonomy): Eukaryota > Metazoa > Arthropoda > Malacostraca > Stomatopoda > Squillidae > Oratosquilla > Oratosquilla oratoria. The sequence continues at coordinate 18,029,188 of NC_134782.1, forward strand.
TGGGTGCAAGTTTGCTGTTGTGTCTTGTAGCGTGGTGTGTGCGTGCGTGTGTGTATTTACCTAGTATTTACCTAACTGTATTTTACGGGAAGGGGAGCTATGCTCGTGGTGACCCGTTTTTGTATCTCGCAAGATGAAGTTTGTTCTTAAATTCTTGTATTGTGTGTGTGTGTGTTTGTGTGTGTGTGTGTGTTCATTCGTATATATGTAAGCGAGATAGAGATATATCATACTTAAAATTCTCTGCAACATGCCTGGTCTCCATACTCTAGATAACATATTACAACCTAACTTTTTCAATGCATCCTAAAGCCCACCTGCTGTCCATGTCCCGGGAACGTATGGTATCTCGACTTCTTCGCTGAAGATTTTGCTGAAAGACACATTCCGGATGTTGGGGGACGCAGTCGGATAGCGACGTTTCCATGTCCAAGGCTTGCCAACGGCTGGGTTGCCGCTTTGCTTCAAAGACAGAACCAGAAGCAATATAATAAGAGAGTACACGAGTGGTGAAGTGCAAAAGGTGACACAATGAAAATAATCTTTGTGTTTGTTTTGTCGTGAAAGAACATTAGAACTTTGATGTTTGAAAATGTGACAAGAAGGTTAGGAAATTCATTTGCTTTTGGGAAGAAAAGTAGATGTAGAAATCACTAATAATAGGCCTTAATATTGGATGTTACCAGAATACTCACGCAAACCCAACATGAACGTTATTAAATGGTGGTTGAAGTGAAGCGGAGATTATTTGCGTGATTCACTTTCTCCTTGATACTGTCTGCATCTTTCAGAAATAAAACACCTTCCCCCACAAATAGTACCACACTGGAACTTATATTTTATAAAAAGAGACATTCAAGGAGTCGTTTTTGCACTTCAAATATCATTGTTTCTCGGGAGTAATCGGTAGCTAAGATGTGCCAAACATATTTATAACTTCTCTGTCTGATCGCACTTCCATTATTCCTGGTTCGGATATTTCCGTTTGAATATACTGTACTTTTTTCTCTAAGAAGACGCGTTGATTTTTCGAAATAATGAACCAAGAATTGTAAACAACCTAAGGAGCCAAAAAGAAAAAGAAAATACTTCCAGCATGGCCCTGAACTTACCGTGACAGCTAGACAGACGGCGAGGATGAAGACGACTTTCCCGATCATGGTAATGAACTGAAAGTTCCCTTCATCTCTTTATAACTCAATATAACATTACCTATCTACTTCCTACAATGCATTTTACTTTGCATTTCTCATTACGATTATTTTTTACTATTTTTTCGTCAGAACTCTGGTAGGCACTAGCGATAAGATAGCGTTTTTTTTTTTTTATTATATGCAATCCTCATCAGAAGTCTGGCAGACACCAACGATAAAATAGAGTTTTTCTCATTATATGTAATCCTCGTATCCTTATCTCTCTCTCTCTCTCTCTCTCACACACACACACACACACACACACACACACACACACACACACACACACACACACACATGTTATGCGCAGTTAGAATTCATTTAACCCCTCCTCCCATCCCAACATCTCTGGGATAAATCGTCATTCCTGACCCACATCACTCTGCTTGGGGGTCAAAGGAAATGCAGCGAGGCACAGCTCTTTGATAGCAGGAACTGGTTTCGACTCACCACTTCATCATATCGATTCGCAGTCTTCCATTTACCTTTTCTTTTGTACTCTCTCTTCCCAGCTCGACCGACATTCCACCTGTATTCAAAACTTTACACCACCCATCCACCTCATTCTCGGTCTCCCTCAAGTTCACTCAATTCGCCTCTGCTTATAGGGCCCAATGGGTATCATCTCGAACTCATGAGCAGATGATCATGAGTTCGAGTCCCAGGACCCACAGCGGACTTGTTATGTTGGTTCCCGAGTTCCGACAGTCATGGGCAGGCGGGGAGGTAATCCAGCATCGGTTAAAAAAAAAAAAAAGAAAAAGAAAAAAAAAAGCGGCTTACAGCAACTGACAGGGCTTTGCCCCACCAGGGGTTTCTCACTTCCCACTGCGTGTGAATGGGATATACAAATTAATTAATATAAATACATATGTCCATATGTAGCCTATATACATACAGTACACATATTCATACGTATGTGCATATATTTGCACATATATATATATTCATAAATGTATACATAAACATATCAACATATATATATATATATATATATATATATATATATATATATATATATATATATATATACATATATATATATATATATATATACTAAGGTGCGTTTATGTGCAATTTTCTTTGATTTGTTTTCTATGTGGGTGGGGAAGATCAGTCTGTAGAAAATTGAATTGATGATAGAGTATAAAAGCCATTATTATCCGTCATCACATTTATAACGCCCTGAGGGTTAATTTATCTAATCAAAGGATCAAAGGTTTCAGAATTTCATTTATATTTACGAAATGAATTTAATTTCCATCATTTCATAAGGTCAAAATAACCTCTTGTGACAAATTACGCATCTTCTTCAAGACTTATGCACTTAATCCTTTATGGCACGTTCTCATTGTGAACTGAAATAAGCGTCACGATGAAAGTTCGCACAAAAATTCAGACTAAATATACTAACTCCCTCACCTTATGGTAGGCCTCCACTAAGCATCATCCCAGTGAACTGTTTTTGGCTCTCTTTTAATTTAGCGCACTACAATTCTATTTTCTTACGCTCATTAGATACTTGTGATGCAATGATAAATGTAATGTTATACAGTATGAGAAACAACGCAGAAGTTATTCCCAGTTGATGCCCATTACTGGGAGTAATACTCAAAAGACGTATATGACAATTGACAAAAAATCGCCATAGTTAGCCCCTTCTGAAATCAAAGAGAATGAAAAAGAGAACGTAATTAGTAAGAGGTAACTATACAAGTTTATTTTGAAAAAAATAAATAATGATGACATAGCTAACATAATCTACAGCAGAGGGATGTGAGGAATAGATATCCATTGTGTTCTATTGGGATGATCTGAAAGAGAATCAAAATTAGATTTATTTTTGTCTCAAAGTTTTGATCTATAACGTAGCCTAAGCACTAAGCATTTTTTTTTGCAATGTTATCTATTTTCACGAGAACAATGTTTAAAACAAATATCTTATCTCAAAAATATACGTCGTCTGCTAGTTTGTAGAGCATTCTCTTGGTGTTAGTTCTGATGACGTCATGACTTATGTACCTACTCAAGCGTCCTGTGGTGTAACAGGCAACTCCGTCAGCGATATTGAGTTTCTGATCGTCTTTTGAGAGTAATCCCGACTATTATCATGAACCTACTACTACTATGACGCATTGGTTTTAGGTGAACGCATCCCTCTCGATCTTCCGACTACCTATCTCTACTTTTTTCGGTCGTGGTCTAGATAACTGACATCCACTACTGACAAGCCTCTCGGGTCTTTTTATATTGTTGATAGCCATGTTGTTGCTAGGCCCCCTCTTGGTCTCCTTACGATTCACCTTGCCTCTTGTAGTACTGTTTTAGCTGGCGTCTCTTCAGGCATTTTTTTTTCAAGATGACCGTACCATCAGCCTCTTCGAGTCTTGATGATGTCACTCCATTTTTGTTTATTTGTTTCGTTGTAAAGTCATTCATTTGATATTTTCGTGGGCTATTTGGTGCTTATAGCTTGGTGGAATGAATGTTGACAGTGGTCTTGTTGACTGTCCATAGCTCATAGTTGTATAGCAAAATCCTTTCTACACAAGGTTTAAAAATTCTAATTTTGAGCTCTACCCTGATTCTATTGTTGTTGAATATATGATTCAATTTCTTTATTGCATTGATTGTTGGGGTTTTTTCTTTCTTCTTTTGATGTCTTCATTGGTGTCAAGAAGGCTTCCCAGTATTTTACACTTCCTTCTTCTGTCATCTCCTCTTGTTATAATGCATTCTCTTATTTATTTTTGCTTATTTTATTTTTAGTCCTCTTTGTCTGAGTTTTGGAATAACATTGTTTTTCTCATTTTCCAGTTTTATAGTTGTTATTACTGGCTCCCCATCCAATGTCACCTGTCTTATGATTATGTCATAACCTGGTGTTGCATTGTATGTATGGTCTTTTAGTGCAGGGGATAGGTTCATGTGATAATTTTTGTTGTCTGAAGATTTGGCATATGAGTGATCAGTTTGCTCGTCCAATGCCTTTACCGGGTATAGGGTAAATAGAATTGGGCTGAGGCAGTCTCCTTGTGGTACTCCCATTTTGGTGGTGAACGGGCTCGATGTTTCATTCCCAATCCTGATTGTTAACTTTACACCCTTTACTAGTAGTTTTATCAGATGTAGTTCTGCTGGATCTAGTATAGTAGTTAGGTCCTCTATTATAGTTCTCCTCCTTTGGACATAGTCACTATAGTTATATAAAAGCTGTAGTCCTGTGAATTTTTCTGCAAGTATTTTACATGCAAAGGTGTGTTCAGTGGTTATTGTGCCCACAATGTATGCTGCTTCTTCTAACGGTATGTTCTCATCTATTTTGTTTCCTATTCTTCTTATAAGGCAGATGGTTAGATTTTTTTCTAGGCATGGATAACAAGATGATTGATCGTAGGATTGACGGGGATGCTTTTTCCTTTCATGACTTTTGTAGTGGTATTGATATTCCATCTTTGATTCCAGCAGGATATTCTCCAGTCTTTGAGGTGTCGTTTAGGATTTGTGCTATTTCTGAGGTTGCTGTCTTACCTTCATACTTCAGCTGTTCCGCTCGTATTCCACCTTCTTCAGGGCTTCTGTTATTTTTCATTGATTTTGTGGCTCCTTTTACCTCTTTTGTGGTGAAAGGTGGTTATTATTTTTTTTTTGTGTTATCTCTCTGATTCCGTCTAAGTCTTGGTTTGTGAAAGGCTCTTTGAAATTTGAACCAGAATACTCGTATCTCTCTGAAGAAAATGTCATAATGGTGCATCACTAGCCTAATTACTACTGGATAAAACTAATTATCCTTTAAACGATATGCTAGACACATTATCTTTTATTGTTGACACCGTGTATCAAAAACTTTACTACAAGTATTGCTAATACCAATCCGTTCTAGCAAGTGTTTTTTTTAACATTCATTCCTACTAAACTGTGATAATAGTGAATATATAATAAAACTGAAACTAAGTTCCAGTATAAGTCTAATAGAAGAAAATTTAGTCAATATTGTCTCTCGGAATAAAAGAAATAGTTCAAGAAAATAGAAAGTTAAATTGTTTGTGTCTGCCTGTGCGAGAACGTGGTTTTACGTAACTGGAATTTCATAACTATCAATTATGTCGATGACTTCGTCGATGCATCGACACTGCTCCAACACCCTGTCCTCCTAATTAACCAATCTTCTGCCTTGTTTTATTTTCCCTTTTGCAATATTTATTTTCTCTATGTAATTTCTTTGTTAATCACTTATCATATTTCCTAGTTTTATTTTTCTAAGGTTATTCATCTGATGTATTTTGTCAAAATTTCCATAAACGATATTTCTTCTAATTTATTGTGAGAGAATCTAACTAGATTGAGGAGAGCTAGGTTCTCCGTGAGCACGTTCAAGAGGGTAGGACTAAATTTGCTCCCCTGCGGGATCCCATTTTCCATCTTGTGGTGTGAGGACAAAAGTCTGCCTTGGGCATCCTTGGTAGTCAAGGATGCAAGAATGGCAGAAGCGCTCGCTAACTCGAATGCTTTTTCCAAATCCAGAAACACTACAATGGCAGGCTGATTACCGACCAGATCAAACAGGGTTGCCACACAGTCAGTTGCTGCCACATTCTTTTTAAAATAATACATATTGTGATGGAAGGGCCCTATACATCACAGGAAGATACTGACGACCATCCGTTCAGTGGTTTTGTCAATGCAGGACGTCATGGATATGGACCCGTAGCTGTGTGGGTCCCTGAGCTTGGAAATTGGCACTACATCCGCCTTTTTCCATTCCACAGGAAGTCGCCCCGCCTCCCAAAAAGCATTGATGAATGCCAGTGCTACCAGCATCCCAGCTAGCCTCAGTTGCCTGAGGAAGGAGTAAGGAATACCGTCACTACTCGAAACAGTATTCTCACTCGTCTTGCGAGTCCGACGGAATTGCTCGAGTGTAAAGGGACAGTCCATCAAGGCAGCTTGTGCCATGGTAGTGTGGACCATATTCTCTCTACCATGTCGGAGCAGGTGCAGTTCCTGCCTTACAGGGAGGAGGAGTTGTGCAGTGGAAGAGTGGTCCGCAAATTGCTGCGCCAGCGGCTCCGTCTGTTGTTTGGGCTTGGGGGTGGGGGACTGCACCTGTTGCCAGCCGCAATTTCCTCCAGAGGGCGCTAACGGTGATTTGGGCAGAGAAAGTGGCACATCATTTCAGCCACTTTTCTTCCCGAGCTTTGCATGTGACCGACCGCGCGTACGTGATTCCAGAGCGTAGGAAATCCAGTGCCTTGGTCGAGGGACGGATGGCGTCAAAGAAATCTACGGACATTGTTATGAATATTACATTGTTTACATTGGGAAAGCGGGAAATTTAAAACGTTGAAACTGATGCAGAAAACCTATTTAGTCGACTTCACTCACTAATCTATACTGCGAATATCATGTAGGACTGAAAAATATACTTTTGGTATCCTGTGCTCATTCTATACACAATTACAATACAAGCGCCTTAATGTAATAATGTTATTTCCATCCCATATCCACAATAGCGAACATCACAAGTACGGTAGATCAATGTCGCATGTATATGCTAGCACCTAATCAGTATGATCGAACTGATTACACTGTTTCCAGACTTCATCCACAACCGCAGCCGTTCCAACATACCAAGAAACACTTCACGTGTATTTCTCACCATAGATGCAACCTTACCAAAAAGGATTATGCCAACGTGGTGAGATGCAGAGGCTGCATCGTCCCTCAGGAAGCCTCTGTGGAGATCCATCTCAGTTACGTCAATAATGACGGAATAACTTGAAACGTTCAAACATTTTGACATTGTTTACGACCACTTCTGCTAAAAGCGCATTCCGCGTCAATTGTCACTTAAGAAAATAACTAAATGTTTGCGTTTATTTGTAATTATCTGATTCTTGTTACGTATTATCTGGCTGTTAATACATATTGTCCATCAATTATGATTATCTTTCTGGGTTTCATTAGATATAGATGTGTTTTCTAAGTTAATTTATTAATTCACTTACTCGTTTATTTTCGTTTTATTTTTACATTAGATATATGACCTTGGAGTCGCACTCACTCGGCTTCATGAAAGTTCACTGCTGGGGGTGCCCGAGCATCTGCCCCTTTGCCCTGTGCCCCAAAAATGACTTTCACAAAAATATAAAAAAATGAATGAAAAAGGATTTCCCACAGGCTTTTTCCAATTTCTTACCATTCAGAAATTATAATGTGGAAAATGGTGTTGCACCCGACTGGATAGTTGTCAAACACGAATAATACAAAAGAGTGAAGTGCCCAATTTCCAGCCCAAAGCACCTGCCCCTTACAATGTCTGTGCACGTTACTGGTTCACTATACTTCTACTGGAACGAGGGCACTTAAAGAAGATTGTTGATCACTTAACTTTTACTCTCTCGCCTTTCTGCTAAATTTCTGAAGTTTCATTTACCATTTAAAACTCCTTGACTGTCTTGTTGTGGCATAATTAATGCACACGACTTGTCCAACTGTCATTTGTCCATACTATTCTATTCACTAAGTCCTTAAACAGGACTAATGATTTCACCATAACCTGTGTGAAGGCAGGATTTAATGTTGATCCATAATGGCAGTTTGAAGGAAAAGGTTTAGAAGGAAACATTTAGCGCTGGGATGATAGATTATTATGACCACAAGCTTACAAGTGTGTGGTTATAGATGAACTTGGTTGCTATGACCAGTAGGTCATTGAAGCTTTATCTTTGTGGACAATATCGAACCGTCGTCATACCTTTGCTGGTCGTATGTTTTGAGGGTGTAGTCAAGTGTGGCTCTAATCAACTGTTTGTAGACATTAATTAGTTTTCTTCTGTTGTCTAAAGCCAATACTTGTAATTTGTTTTAGTAGGTTTATTTCTTTGTTGGATTTTGGAGTCAGATCTTTGACGTGTGGTCTGCAGGCCGTGTGTGTATCAAAAGCGAAGTTCAGAATTTTAATATTCCTTTCCAATAGAAGGTCTTATGTATTCTATTTTGCTGTTTTTTTTCATTTATTTATTTTTTTATTCATAGCCATTTGGAGTGTGTAAAGTTACTTTTGTCTTGGATGAGGCCTCTTTTCTATTGAGTTATGGCTGTCAAAATTTTACTGAAATCTCAGAGAAATCACTGACCATCACCACCTAGAGCAAAGATTCCCAAACCTTTCTATGCCAGCGATCTCTTCACTTCCAGGTGGATTCCTAGAGCCCCTCCACACCCTCAGCTCATACGCACATACAAACACACACCCTTTAATACTTTTATTTTCTACTCCAACTTTGTACTATGTAACAAAGTTTTGCATTTATCATTCCTATGTCAGTTTTATCCTCTATAAACTGCATATGTGTTCGTTTACCTTAATATTTATGACATATTTTGTCATTTAGGTTTTGTAAAAGATAAAAAGTTATTTATCATTTGCTCTTAATGCTATCTCATTGCCGTCATTCCCTCCACTCCAAGATCTTTCCACTACTCCCAGGGAAGTGGTAATGCCCACTGGGAACCAGTGTCCGAGAAGGTCATGGGTCTTAAAATAAAACAGAGGGAAAAGTGTATTCACGTAAGTGGCTACACAATTTGGGAAGGAAGAAAACAATTTATACCACAATTATATTTATTGTTACAAGATGCACAGCCATTGACAAAATAGAGATTGCATACACATTCCATGCAAGCAGTGGAACACAAAGCAGTTGACTAAGCTAGTGGAAATGACTATCTATGGGTACGCTAATGATGTGTGAAAGGTTTTCCATGAAATGCTATCCATCATGTGCACTCAGTATCAGAAGTCAATGTCAACCAATTGCCAAACCACTGGGAACATACAGTTAGAATTGTAAATAATAGTTTTTCCAAATGAAAACACCATGCCATAACAAATATGCCTAATGGTTATCTTGAATACCTGAGCTTTGACACAAGGCATTTGTGCCTAGCTAGTTCAGAGTGGGATGGCTGTGGGTCTTCTGTAAGAGAGACCAGGGTCAACAGATTGATTAATTGACAGTGGAAAATAGGTGAAATTAAACAAAATAAAATAGAAAAATGCAGCTGTTACAAGACCCTATCACAGATTTTTTGCAGCACTCTCAGACTCTAATTATGACCACATGTTCCTAGGTCAATTATTTCAGATTCCACAAACAAAACCCATGTTCAAATCACCAAAAAAGTATGGAAACCTTAAGTGTGTTAAAAAATATTATGTATGGTGCAAGATGATACACAAAAACCTACTGCTCACGTGTGAAAGAACATATTTATCATTAGGTATATTTGCGAGATACAGGTATGACCTGTCATCCAGGAGGAGGCAAGATGAGAGGGAGGGAGGGGGGATGAAATGGGTGGGAGTGGAATTATGCCTTTTGACTTTGGCTACCTCCCTTGCAAGGGAGAAAAAAACATTTGGTATATGTATGCTTTAACGTCTTGGCTTTAAACTAGGATTTCCCAAGAAACTTGCTGTTCTTCAAACAAATTCAGTAATTCTGACATACACATATTGTATCTCTTAGATAATAGATTATCTCAAAAAGCATTGAGCATCATTTGTCTGAGATTTCTTTTCATAAATCTAGAAGGACAAGTGGTCATCCTTCATTTGAGGTACATATTGTATGGAGTGAGAAATGTGGAGGTGGGGCAAAGAATAAAGATGGAATGAGAACTATTGGATATGATGGATCAGAGTGCTAAGATAGTTTGGGCATGTGGAGAGAATGAGTGAGAAAGAAACTATAAACGGGGTGTGTGGAAAGTGGATGCGAATGGATTAAACTTGAGTGGAGCACTGAGAATGGGGTGGATAGCTGGAGCAAGGGAGAGGGAGACTTTTGATGCACAAAGAATGGGATGAAAGAGTGAAAAAGATAGGGGTGGAGGAAATCTGTAAGGGGATGGCATGGTTTAAAAGGATGTTCCTCTCCTCTGCTGCATAATTTCTTCTAACAAATGAGGAGGGTAGTTGGCATACGGTGAAATAGTTTGAGCACACCAGCAGCCATTGTTGGGTCCTACTGTGGAAGAGATGTGCCTCCTTGCATTGGTTTTGATCCAAGCATTGTTGCTGGGGCCTTGGTAGTCCTTCATCCCCAAAATACGGAGATGGGAAGGGGGGGGGGGGTTAAACGAGTTTAATTTGTTCCTGATATGGGTGTGCTGGGACTCTGCCAGCCCTTTTATTAGGTAAGTAAATATGTACTACCACCAATAGTTCACCAGTTTCTAATCTTAGGGACAATATTGTGCTACAACCAAGAGGTATTGTAGGTTGTTGTTGTTGTTGTCGTTCCCTAGACTGTCTGTCCGAGCAGTCCCGTCTCCCCAAGGAATGCCACAGCCGAAACTGGGTTTTCCCACAAATCCTTTATAGAGTGTATGTTGTGCTGTGTGCATGCATGATTGTGTATAATGCAGTCTTCCATTATGTGTTGTATGGTATGGGGTGAAGTGTTACATCCTGGGCAGCTGTTCACAATGCAGTCATCCAGCCTCTTCTGGTAGCTTAGAAGTGCTGGGTGGTGGCCGCACCGCAGTGTGGCCAGGTGGACTCTGTCCTTTCGTTGGAGAGAGGATTCAGAAGGGTGGATATCAGGGGGTCTGGCATGCAGCAGTGTGTTGTCTTTCAGTGTGTTAATGGAGCGGTGAGTGATATGATTATGAATATGTTTCTGGAGGCTGGTATTTGGTGGTTGTGGAGGAAGAGAAGAGAGTATCTGTGTGTGATACAGGTCTTTGGGTGTTGTTTTAATGTTTCTTGGTGTGTGTGGGTGTTCTGCTATGTAGTGTAGCGGGTGTGATGTGTTTGTGGTGGCTGCAGCAAGTGTTTGTGTGCCTCTCATGTCGAGGTTGTCCTTGACTTTGAGGACTTGTAGGTTCATGGTGTAGGTTTAGCTAACAGAGAATGAGTACATTTAGCAGTATAGTATTCTTAAGTCATGAGAATATATATATGTGTCATGACAGAGGGTCACTGTATGGGTATTTGATTGGATGTTATGAGGTCAATAAGTTTGGGTCTTGGAGATATCCCCATGGATCAAGTCGTTCAGCATTTTTTTTTATGACTGATGACCAATCCCCACTCAAAAATGTGATCACTATCTTGCAAAATCCTTCAGTTCTGCTACCATCCTTCAATCTCTCCTGTACCACCTCTTCAGTGTGATACTGCTCCCAAGGATACGAGTGGTATTTATTACTTACGAAATAGTATGAAAATTTATATGTTGTGAGGCAATTATAGTTTGAAAAGGAGTTCTGTTTCTTGCTCCTTATAAGGGGGAAAGGGCTTCTCGTACATTATTGTCTTTAATAATTGGAAATGGGAGGGTATGTGATAATTTCACCTCCAACGATCAGAAAATCTTGATAAAACACAACACTGGAAATTGAAAATGTGAGTAATCTAAAATTCATTGGACTCTAAGGACCTTAATACTTCTTCATAAACTCCTTCTGTTGTGTGATATTCAGAGGATCCTCGTCTTCTGTACATCATAGATTTGTCATTTATTTATCATTACAACTATTTTTATCTTATTTTTTTTTTTACAATAATGACTATCTTATTGAGGGATGCTTTTGCCTGCTCCAGTGATCTTTCTGAGTGAATGAGGTAAGCATATGCAAAGTGTGTGTATGTGTGTGTGTGTGTCACCATATGATAAAGCAGTGGGGGGGGGGGGGGGTAAATCTGCCCTTGTTGGGTCCAGCTGTGGAAGTACTCTGTCTCACTGCACTGCTTAAGACCTGAGCACTGTGGCAGAGGACAGGGATGACCCTTCACCCATGAGGTGCCAAGATGGGAGGGATGATAAAAGGGTTTGGATGGGTGTTGGGTAGGTATATGCTTAGACTTGGCCAATCCCCTTATATAGTGGGGGAAGCCTTTTGGTATGTATACAAAGATACCATTAACACATTTTGTTTAACTGATGCCAAACAATTCTCTTCAGTTAAGGATAAGACCTTAAACTGACAGGGTAAAGGCTATCTCAGTTCATCTTTTTGCTATGACGATACTTGGCTAAGATTTGGTTCTTGTTAACACTACATGATTTCATTCAATTCAAGGCAAGACCTCATGCAAAGGTCCACTGGGGACACATACCTAGTTCATCTTCAGAATGTGGACACGGCTAAGGTCAGTTTCCATGGGATCATTGGTCTTTAGCAAGACAGAGCCAGGGCAATGAACTGATTGAGTGACTGGCCAAGCAAATCACATTTTCCATAGAAATACTGAACATGCTGAACTTCCTCTTCGCAAATCTTAGCCATCCTCATATTGCACACTAAAATCGTCTTCTGCACTCGTAATGATGAGAACCTTCTTAAAGGTCAAGTGAACGAGTGTTACAAGCATTCAATGCAGTGAGGTATACTTTGCCTCTATATATATATATACAACCCAAAACAGCACCACATATTCTTCAAATCTTTAATAGTTCAGACCAGTTATATCTACTTGAGTATAAGATTGGTCAATTCACTTTCCAAACTCGGAAATCTAAATTAATATCTAATGAAAAGAGTTAATTCAAAATAGATGAAACTCATATCTAATTGAAATAATAAGAAATTAATTCTAACTTCAGTTATACACATTGTACACAGAGTTCTCTCTTCTGAATCTCTAAAAATCAGAAATTTCCAATACATTAACTAAAAAGAAATATAAATATGACAATATTAGAAAGTGATTGTGGTGTCCACAATTTCCCAGATTTTGGAACTAAGGTATGAATACTGTAGACTTCAGAATTTTAGAGATTCTGAATAGATAAAACTATTTTTAGTGTGCAATGTGACAGTCAATGGCCACAATTTATATGTGATCAAATGCAAAGGACTTGTGAAGGACAAGTGACTGGAATTATGTACTGAAGTCTGGACCATGCAAGAATAATTATCAGATCAGCTGTGAATATAGTACTGCATCTACATTCAATATGTATACTGATTTAATAATTCAAACAATAGAATTAAACTATATATATATATTCATGTTGTAATTATTATCGATTGGCATTGTGAAATATGATTACAAAATACTAAAATTAGGTGTGTCAGATTGGGAAATGAGATGAAGTTAACAAATCACTATATACATAAACGAAAGGCATGCTACATTTGGTACAGTATTCATGAATATACATATGATCTGGGGTTTGGTTCACGAAAGTCTTTGAACACTGCTGCTGTCCTCACAGCAACATTGCACTTTGTGTTCCCTGTTACCTATAAAATGAAATGGAAAAAAAAATCACTTATGGCCAAGGTTAGGTAAGTAATGGCTTTGTATCTTGCGAACTGGAGGAAGGAAGGTTATGTTCTTCCTCCCTCTCCTCTTCCTCTTCGTTCTCTTCTTCCTCTTCTTCAATTGAATCGGTCATGGGGTTCCGTTCACAGTCCTGTGCTGGGTCGACATAAAACCTTCCACCTACAGAGGTACTGCTGTCTCCTGGGGTCTGTGGCAATGCTAAAGGCTGCAAACTAAACCTCTGCATGTACAAGGTGACACAGTAGATACAGAGGGTAATGAACTGGATGACTCCCAGGAAGTAGAGGTAAAAGTCCATATGGTTGTCATTGATGTTGCCAAAATCAGTTTTGTTACTGAACCAGAAGGGACCAACAGCTTGTAACAGGACTGTGCCAAGCAAAGATCCGATTCCCTCCATGGTGTAGAAAAGACCCATAATCATCCCTTGGAAGGTACGTGGGGCTGCTGAATATGCAAACTCCAAACCTGATTAGAGAAAAATTCAAAAGTAAATACAACATCTAAATAATAAGACTTAGCTCATATAATGCATACTTAGGTGTATCTTCCTCCCTCTCTCTCTCTCTCTCACACACACCTGCGTAATAACATTAATGATAGACTTACCTGCAATGCTTGCAAATGCTTCCGCAGCTCCCACAAGCATATATTGAGGAACTTGTAAGAATATGCTGATGTTCACAGCATTGTAGGTTACATTGCCCACTAACTGCTCAATGTGTGTTGAATTGCTGTAAATGCAAAAAATGCATTATTCAAGTTATTCGCTTAAATTTTCTCCATCACACAAATTGTTAAACCTAAATTTATCTAAATTTGACCATACACTGTTTCAGTTGGTGTAACAGAACTTGTACACATTTCACAAGAACATCTCCAGCCAATCAGATAGAGCAGTTAAAGCAAGTCTTCTTGTAGATCCAATTAAAAGGAATATAGGTGTTGTTAACAATGATAACAGTTGCCTTGTAAATGGATGGGGGGGGGGTGAAGGAAGTGTGTGTGAATTATTTTTTTATCCAGCCTGGAGGGATTTCTCCCAGCCTTCTTTTTTTTCTGCATGAAGGAATGGAGAGGGGGTTGCCAATTAAATGAAGCGGCCTTGCTGTGGATGTGCTGTGTCTTACTACATTACTTCTGACCTTGGGCAGTGGACGAGATGCAGGGATGACCCATCATCCAGGAGGAGCCAAGAAAAAAGGGAGGGAGGGATGGTGAATGGGAGTGTAGTACTGTATGTGGGAATGAAATGGGTGGGAGTGGATTTATGCCTTTGATTTTGGCTACCTTCCTTGTATGGGGGAAAAGGCTGTTGGTATATGTATGTATGCCTTATAAATGAAGTGGTGAGGGTAAACTAGCTTCAGTTTTCAGGCTCTGCTGTAGATGTGATGTGTCCTCAGTGTCTTGCTCCACTGCCTCTGACCCAGACAATGGATGGGGGCAAAGATGGCCTTTCATCCACACGAAGCAATTTTTTTTTTTTTATCTATTTTATCTTTTTTATCTATTTAATTAATTAATTATTATTATTATTATATACATATTTCTTATTTAAGGGGAACAAATGGGTGTTGGATGAGCCTCTTGCTATTTAAAGATAGCCTTAAGTTTCACTGACTGAGGACCTAAATCTCCCATCAATGGCTGGTAAAGTGTCCTGGGGTCCTCCCTTAGATCTTTCTGGGAAGAAACATAGGACTGCTGTCTGTATTGTATTAATGTACAGCAGTTTCTATATCACTAGCTTAAAGTAGCAAAGTTGGGGACCAGTCACTAGGCTAGTTTTCAGTTTTCCTTGTGTGAAAAGGTAGACAAAGTGAAATTGTTTCAAGTTAAATAAGTTGTTCAATGTATATAATGATGAAGTGCTGTGGGACATAATCATAAGATTGCTATATTGGGGTTTTAGAGTTGGAGAGCAAAAGTGGAGAGAAGTGGGAGATGAGCCAGTTGTTGTTTGCAGATGACACTACACTTAAGATAGAAGAGAGAACTTACTCATTCCTCCAAAGATACGTGCGATAGGATTCCAAGCCTCCTGCACTCATGACGGCCAGGAGACTGAACAGCATTCCAAGTCCTGGGTGATAAATGAATGATAACATCATATAATAATTACATTGAACCACACAAACTAATATAAAGAATTCTTTGATTTTCATGACCTGAAACTTTTATATTTTTTAGATTTAAGAAGGAAATAGGCAAGAATTGGTTTACTAATAGGGTGGTCGATGAATGGAATAGACTTAGTAACCATGTAGTAAGCGCTGAAACTATCAGTTGTTTTAAGAAATGATTAGACAACTTTATGGATGGGGATGATGGGTGGTGATGGATACGGAGCTGCCTAGTGTAAGCCTTATGGTCTCTTGCAGTCTCCTTCATTCTTATGTTCTATGCAATATTTAAGCATATTCTCTTTGTATTCTGGAAATCAAGAATGACCAAAGCAGTGTGGAAGGAGATAGGAATAACCTATCATCCACAAGGTGCTAATATGGGAAAGAGGTGAAATTGGTTTTCATGTGTATGAAATGGGTCTATGCTCCAACTCTGTCATTCCCTTTGTAATGGAGAAAGGGCTACTTAGACATTGCTACATAATTCACCAACACTCTCTGCTCCCCTTCCAGTATTCCTCCACAAGTGGAGATGTAACAGACAAAATGCAATGTGGCTCTGGTCCATAGGGGTGCCCCTTAACTCCCTAATGTATTGAATGCATACTCCAGTGTGGTATATGTACAAACAAGTTTTCACCTCTTGTATGGGAAGTGGCTGGGTCAAGGCACTTCTCAACTCCTAAGTGGAGGATATAGAAGGGGGAGTTCCCTAGTCTTCTCACTCCACTCTTTGTCACTTTCTATGACAAGGTGAAGTTGTGGTAAGGGGGAGATTTAATAAGGATGACAAAAATGGAGAGCAATGGAAGAAGAAGAAGAAGGGAAAAAAAAAAAAAAGTTTAGCATTCTTCTGTGTGTGAAGTTTCGTCTTCAAACATATAAGGATAAAATGTGACAGCAGCCAATATCCCAGTACAGGAGTATTTGTTTAACACATTAATATCTTTCGGTTTAATATCAAGAAACTCCCGCCCTATCTGGAGGCTTGGACAGTGCCCATTACAGAAGACTTTGCATCATGGAATTTAATGAACTATGCCCTTGGTCCAACTCGCCAGTGGCAGAGTTTGAATCACCATCACCTCAACCTTCATTGCAAGTAGTGATGCCCTAACCTGCTGCTTGGCCAGCAAGCATCCCTTTATTTATGGTATGAATGTATTCAGGCCCCTTGTCCACATGTTTTTGTCACTCGTCCAACTACTCATCCAACTACGAGACAAAACGCTATAAACATAAGCATGCCACATTCTGCCACAACAAAACCCGGAGGCTCCCTAGCGCACGTGACATTTCGTCCCTGCCCGTAATACTAGGTGACCTCCCCCAGTGATTAGCAAGTATTGGAACTCTAGTATAAAACTTAGATCTTTACTAGAATCTTCGGATTAATTCTTATCCCTATAGCTACTGAAGAAGGGTCTTAAACCTGAAATCGCGATCTAGCTAATATGACTACATACAGCCAAGTCATAAATTTCCTTCTTAAGGAACACAAATCCATAATAAGGTATATGGAAAATACCTTTAAGAAAATTATTAATGCACAACTAGCCATCACTTTTAATGAAACATGCATTAGAGAAAAACTCCTGCCCAAATACACTGACAACATATATATATATATATATATATATATCACACAAATGTGCTACTACATTTCTGTTTAGAAATATATATATATATATATATATATATACACTGCCGATATCACTTATCCCTCACAAAGTGAAGAAACAACAGCTATTAAAATCTACATTACAATCTACTCCAACAACAAGACTCACCAATTCTAAAGAGCATAGAGACACGGATACCCGCACGATCCAGACGGGGGTACAGCAAGCTGGTAAGGATCGGAATGGCTGCCACCAAGAACAGCTGGTTGAACAGCGTGAGCCATGCAGCAGGAACCTGAAAAGATAGGATTGAGCTTCTTCAGTGCTGTATCTCTTTATTCTGGATGCAAATTCTTGTATCATCAACTACAACAAATCACCAAAGGCAAGTATACCTTTAGAAAAAAAATTAGCATATTCTTCATGATTACCTATTTCAAGAAATACATGTTAATTCTATTTTTAGATATGTATCTTGCAGTGTGGTTATTTCTCTTTGTTTCTATGTTTATGTTGTTATAGCTAGAGGGAGTAAAATGGATGCTTATGATGAAGGTAGTGAGTAGGAGAAGCAAAGATGCTCCCCTCCCACCTCACTTTGCATGTAACAGCACATACATTAAAGTACACGAACCTCTTCAGCACAGGGTCCTACCTTCAAGTGAATAAAATGAGACAGAAATCACTAAGTGAAGAGATGCTGTGGTATTGTCAGAAAAGAGTGATTGTAGGACAGTATAGTAAAACAAGCTTTGTGTCTTTTGTACAGTGGCTGCATCTAGGGCAATTGGTGTCTGTTGCTAGGCTAATATTGTGTTAGTACATGAGAAGAAACATTGTAGAAAAACTTGCTACTGGATGACTTACGCTGAATTCTCCTTCTGAGGGTCCAACAGGTCCAGTGCCATTGCTCGAGTAGAAAGAAAAACGCATGTGAAGACCCTGGATTTGGAAGCTGGAATCCATCTGTGGGAGAGAAACCCTACTATGAGTCTTCATAATTATCATACTTGAGATCATTATACAATAGGTTCTCATTTTAAGCCAGGAATGTTATCTATCATATATATATATATATATATATAAAAGAGGGGGGTATAATCTAAGTGTGCATTTTCCTATCTAACAGTACAGTGAGTCCTCCTTATACGGTAATTCTCTATCCAGTAAATTCACAGTATATTTGGTAATTACATACATACATATACCAAGGCTTTTTCCCCCTTCCAAGGGAGGTAGCCAAAAAGGGAAAGGCATAAAAACACTCCCACCCATTTCATCCCTAAATACACTCCACACCCCTCCCACCCTTCCTCTCATCTGAGCACCTCAATTCTATTTACGGTAAGAAAAATTCACAGACACGGTATCCGCTAGATATTTTGAAGAGGAAAGAACAGGGAGAAGGTACATCTGCCATATCCTATTATTACATGTTATAATGGGTTCGGTATACAGTAATTTCAATTTGCGGTAAGCTTTTCAGGAACTCACATGTACCATATAACGAGGACTTACTGTAATTGCTTTAGATGACCCTTGCCCTTGAATTCAATTTAAGGGATTTCGTATCTAAGAGACTCCACATCTTAAGGTATTCCACATTCAAAAAGTAATTTTCGTGCTGCAGACTTTTTGAATATAGAATCCCTTAGAATACAGACTGCCTCAATAAAAATCCCATAAATCAAGTTGACTATAGTTACATACATACATATACCAAAGGCCTTTTCCCCTTTACACCGGGGGTAGCCAAAAAGAAAAAGGCACAGAAATCACTCCCACCCATTTCATTTCCCATATATTCCACTCCCCTCCACCCTCCTTCCTATCTTGGCACCTCCTGGAAGTTGACTATAGTTACCTTTCATAAACCTCAGCCTAATCTAACCTTACACCAGCACCTAAACACCACTTCCAGAACTAATACAGTATTCCCAATACAAAATTAAAATGATCAAACCATTGCTACATACATTTAAATACAACATACTATGGTTACAACTTGTACACATACAACTTTCATCATCATAACTAATTACAGTTCAAGTGATATGTATATTTGAAAATGTTTTGGTTAACTACCATAACCATATTCACCAGAATAAAGCTACTGCAGAATGTGTGGAAATGCATACGTGTCAAAAGGGCCTTCTTCCCCTTACAAGAGGGTGGGCACGTCAAGGCATACATACACGTATGTACCAAAAGGCCTCTTCCACCTTATAAGGGAGGTGGCCAGCCAAGGCATGCACCCACCCTTCACTCATCCAACATTCATTTGTTTTCCATTTTATCTTAGCCTTTTGTGGATGAAGAGCCATCCCTGATCCCCACTCACTGCCTGGGTCAGAGGCAATGCAGCAAGACGCAGCACCTCAATAGCAGGGGCCCGACAGTTGAAGTTAGTTCACCCCCACCACTTCATTATAAGGTGACCCTTCCTACTCATCCATCCATGAGTAAAATGGAGAATCTATCTCTATCCCAAGTGCTTCTTCCCCCTAATAAGGGAGGTACCTAACTCAAAAGGCATGCACCCACTCCCACCCATTCCACCACCCTTGCCCTCCTCTCATCTCGGTGCCTCATGGATGACAGGTCATCCCTGTCTCCCACCCACTGCCTGGGTCAGAGGCAATGCAGCAAGGCACAGCATATTCACAGCAAGGCTGCTTCAATTACATGGTGTCTCCCCTCTCCACTCCCTCATGCAGAAATTAGAGAAGATAGGGAAAAATCCCTTCAGGCTGTGTCAAAATATCACCCACACACAACCCCCTCTCCCATCCCTTGCTCTTTCTCTTTCTTGCTTGACAGGCATAGAAAAGAGAGAAGACAGGGAGAAAATTCCTTTGGGCTGTGTCAAAATATCATCCATACACAGGCATTCTTCATGCACACCTGCCTTCTTCCTTTCTTGCAGATAAGTCATGGAGAAATCCCTTTGGACTGTATCTACAATCCACTCAAAACCACTAATAACTATCTCTTGCCCTCTCCCTTCCCTCTGTATATATATACATATATATGTACACACATATGAATATGAAAAAACATATTTTATTACACAAGAATGATCCGGTTGACATGGTGTTACCTACCTGGAAATACACTAGCCAATAGGGAATCAATGCTATGAACACCACAAACAGCTTTCCCAAGGATCTGACATCATCCACAGCAGATTCGTGGAAGGAGCCACCATAACGCACCTTGGCCCGGTCCAGGAACTGTGGTTCTAGATGTAAGGGGCTTGAAAAAAGGAAATGAACAAGAGGCACATTAATACTTAAATAGTGAGTGCTAAAAATTTACATGATTTTAAGAAAAAACTGGATGCGGAAAGATACAACTGTGGGTCACTACAAGCATAGCTCTCCTCCCACAATATACAACTACGTAAATACAAGCTTTCCTCACTCCACCAGTCAGCTCCTCTTCTCCCAATCCAATCCCTCTCATATAGCACAATCTGTGAACCATCTCTTTTGTTGTTACCTCACTTCTCCCACTTTTTTCCATTCTCTCCAATTTCTGTGCCATTTCATTCATCCCACCTCTCCTTCGTATGTCTTTCATGTTCATTTGCCTTTGCATTTTTACTCAGTTTCCCAACACCTATTACCCATGTTCCTCCTCCCTGTTCACACCTAATCATCTTTCTCTTTGATTCTTTCATTTACAGGTATCGACAATATCTGACTGTACTGAGATACATAAAACATGTAGCACCACCTACTTGAGAGCATTGTTAGGTCTGGGAGATCTCCAATGCTGAACTTGAGCCTTTGTGGCCTCCCAGATGATGCGTGCCACGTTGCCCATGATACTGCCCTCAGGTCTGGCACAGTAGTAGCACGGGTAGAACACGACAAACAATGTCAGGGACACTCCCAGGCAGACTGTGTACCAAAAACAGAGAAAACTATGATGTCAAAAATCCCACAAAATAAACTGTTCAAAATTCAATTCTATTACACAAATAACACTCAAGTGGAATATCTTTTCTAGATTCTTTGGAGTAGCGATATGTAGGCATCTAGTTTATGCTTTTTCCTTCCTTCGACCGCTATTCAAGAGGTTGAGAGAAAAAAGTGAAATCTTACTCTTTCATCCACCATATATGCTATCTCTTTTTCCACATATATATATATATATATATATATATATATATATATATATATATATATATATATATATATATATATATATACAGTATATATATATATATACAGTATATATATATTTCTAAACAGAAATGTAGTAGCACATTTGTAAATGACACAGGAAACCCACAGTCGGAGAAAATAAACTTCGAATAAAGAAGAATCCTATATTTCGGCTATCAACTGAAGAGGGCTACAGTTGATAGCCGAAATATAGGATTCTTCTTTATTCGAAGTTTATTTTCTCCGACTGTGGGTTTCCTGTGTGTCATATATATATATATATATATATATATATATATATATATATATATATATATATATATATATATATATATATATATATATATATGTATATATGTATATATGTATGTATAACTTTATTATTATGGAAAACACAAGCAGGGAATAAAACTGATTTACTTGCTTCTTTCATAGAATTGAAAAGATTCAAGCAAATCAGTAACACTTTTAATAAAAATGACTCACTGGTAGCAATGAGGTAGCCACAGTAGAATCCATTGCTGCAGATGCCAGGACAGTCTTGCTCAATATAGCTGATGGCACTGACACCCACCAAGCTCCCGAAGTTGATGCACCAGTAGAACCAATTGAAGAAAGATCGCATCCGCTGAGGATTTCCTGTCCGTAACTGTCATGAAACATGTATCATTAGAACGAAAGATGCATTCCATGAAAGTCTTAAGACTCGCTTCAATTTCATATGTGGATTTACAGCCTTGGCATCTGGTACAAAGACTCTTTCAACATTCAACTTTTATAACGAGACCATCCAAAATCAATGGCATCATTCAGCTACCTGGCTATATAGGCCAACTGAGCTTTCCATCTCAACTCTCATCGGATTCTCCATTTCTTAAAAGATCTTACTTCGGCTCCTCCAGATAACACTGCATAATAGTATATCACTAACCTTGACATCTAACTCATCACTTGGTAACTTGTACATGATTGATACTTGGAATACTATGAAGCTTACTGAACTAAAAGACTATGATAAAATTATATAATGAAATAGAAGTATAGAAGTACAATCAGAAACAAGTTGCAATATTTACCTGTTCAGCCCCAAAAGGTGCTATGTTGCTCTTAACAGTCCCAACACCGAGACCAACAACTGTGATGGCCACATACACGGCAGTTTTGCATGGAGCTCCTGCCCTATCCTCCATCTCAATGAGGCCATCACAATCTGTGCTATCTGCACACATAATATGGAAAGTTATGTATACTTTAATATTGGCATTAAAGTTATAAAATTCATATATATATATATATATATATAGGCAGAAAAACCACTAGGAAAATAACAGAAAGGAGACCAAGCGCTTCCGTCTATTCAGAAAATGTCTGAACAGATGAAAGGGCTCGGTCTCCTTTCTGTTATTTTCCTAGTGGTTTTTCTGCATAACTGAATCACATGTGTAAACATGATTTCTTCAGCACATATATATATATATATATGAATATATATATATATATATATATATATATATATATATATATATATAAAAGGTAAAAGGTGCAGATGGAGAGATGATAATGGAAGAGAAGGCAGTAAGGGGAAAATGGGCAGAATATTTTACGGAGTTGCTAAATGTGAAGGAGGATAGGGAGGGAAAGATAGTTGCAGTGGGAAATGCTAAGAAAATGAGTGAGGAGTGAGGAAAATGGAGGAGAAATAAGGAAGGATGAAGTGAAGGCAGTTAAGGTATAGTGATGGTGGACTGGCTGGTGAGGTTATTTAATGTTTGCTGGAGAGAGGGTAGAGTGCCGGAGGACTGGAGGAGTGCCTGTATAGTTCCACTTTACAAGGGAAAATGTGGTGGGAAAGGGAGGAGTGGAGGTAGAATGTAGATTGAGGGAAGCAAGTAAATGCCTTGGGGAATTAAAAAGTATATTGAGAAATAGATATTTGGGAATAGATGCTAAGAGGAGAGTGTATGAAGAGGTGATTGTGCCAAAAGCACTGTATGGGGCAGAAACATGGAACATAAGAGAGAAAGAGTTTAAATGTGTTTGAGATGAAATGCCTGAGAAGTATGGCAGGAGATACTAGGCTGGACTGAGTAAGAAATGTGTAGGTAAGGAGGAGAGTGGGGGTGGAAAGGGAGTTGAGAGATAGGGTCGATGAAAGAGTATTAGGATGACACATGGGAAGAATGAGTGAAGAAAGATTAGTACAAGAGGTGTGGAAGGCAGAGGTGGAGTGAGTGAACATGAGGGAGCGACCAAGGATGAGATGGATGGGTAGGGTAAAAGGGGGCATTATAAAGAGGGGGATGTCTGTTGACTTATTATGATTTTGTTGGTCTACTTTACAAAATTTCACTCCAATTAATGCAAGATATTTTCAACTACAAAAAGGCCAGCCCTGACACTAAAGTATTTAAGGAACTTTGATCAAAGAACATTGGGGTGAAAAAAAGAAGTGTATCAGTTTTTATCAAAAGAGCATCATTCATTCATTCATTCAATCAATCAATAGGACTTCAGTGGAAATGGTCTCCCTTACATTCTTTGGATGCAATAAATGGACAATTCTATTCATTTCTATCTAATATATTTTTGTTTTATTCTATTTTCACTTCTCTATTTTTAATATTTTTTCTTTTGTCAGGCCTTAGTAATTTTCTACATAAAAGGAAATACAAAAACAAATTCTGTGACATTAACTTACTTGATAAAGTGCAATGTTGACCAAAGGAGCACATCTGTCGAGGAAGTTGCTTGTTGGCGATGAGAGTGAGCAGAATGTAGCCACCTATGTACATCAGGAAGCCCAGGACCATAGTCTTGAAACGACCAAGCCAAGCATCTGAAATGTACCTGCCCACCAAACAACCATCTTAGATTAAATATCCCAAACTGTGTCCATTTGTGTGGCTGCTTATATGTATGTACTGTGCATGTACTGTGATTCTTCACAGAAGAAACTTGTGGAGAGATAGTTGCCTCATCACCTCACTCTTTAGTTGCCTTCTGAAGACATGCAAGGGAACATTGGCAGCATCCTTATTCCCCACTGCAATACAGGAAAATCTCTTTATCTATCTGCATACCAAGAGGATCTTTTACCCTCATAAGAGAGATAACCATCCATCCATCCATCCTGGCCCATTCTATTCCCATCCGTCACCCATTTGTTTCCCTTCTATCTTAGTTCCTTGTGGATGAAGGGTCGTCCTTTTTTCCCACCCACTGCTTGGATCAGAAGCAATGCAGCAAGACAGTACATCCACAACAGGGCAAGTCGCTACATTTAAATGGTGACCTTTCACCCTCATTCCTTTGCAGGGAAACTGAGAGTCGAAGGTGAGCAGCAAAAGTAAAAATGCATCTCAACATTTCATGGGAGAAAATTTGACTCTGACATCACGTGTGACTTTGGTCTGTGGGGGTGCCCCAAAGTCTCTGAAGTACTGATTACATATTACCTATGCAGTCAAGAGTAAAAATGCATCTCAACATTTCATGGGAGAAGATTTGCCTCTTTGGCCCTGCTGTGGAAGAGCTGTGCTTTGCTGCCTTGCCTTTGACCAAAGCAGTTCAGTGGGGAGACAAGGTGACCTTTCATGTCCAAGCTGTCAAGATGAGAAGGATAATTAAATTTATTTTATTTGCGTACAAGTTTAAAAGCTACACTCTGCACAGACAGCTTGCTCATGTAGAGGGCTATCTGAGACTTTGGCCTTTACAATGAAGCTTTGAGAATAATAGGAAATGAATTTCAATGAGTAAACAATTTATCTGGAGAGAGAGAGAGAGAGAGAGAGAGAGAGAGAGAGAGAGAGAGAGAGAGAGAGAGAGAGAGAGAGAGAGAGAGAGAGAGAGAGAGAGAGAGAGAGAGAGAGAGAGAGAGAGAGAGAGAGAGAGAGAGAGAGAGAGATGTGCACATATACTTTCACTGTCAACATACTAGTATCTTATCTCTCTTCTATACTATCTTGATTATGTAATCTATGCACTTAATAAAGTTCTGTATCAGTACTTTCAATTAAACCTGACCATGTAGGGAGCCAAGAAAAGAGGGAGGGAGGGGTGATGAATAGGAATGAAATGGGTGGGAGTGGATTTGTGCCTTTGCCTTTGGCTACCTCCCTTGTAACAGGGAAAAAGCCATTTGTATATGTATGTACATGTAATATAAATAAATTTAATTTTAGGCATGTTCCTCTGTACCTGTGGTACAATAATGAAGAAGAATGGAGGGTAACATGGTGCAGTGAGAGTGGGAAGGAAGGAAGGAAATGGAGAGAAGAAGGGATGTATATGGAGTAGGGGGAATGATGGATAGATGAAAAGATAGGAAGGTAAAGAAGAGAAGGAAGGAGGACAGGAAGGAGGAAATAGGGGTGGAAGGATGATGGGGAGAGGGAGGGTGGAAGGAAATGAGAAAAAAGGGAAGGGATAATAGGAGGTAAAGGGAGGATGGGAGGGAGGAGAAGGGAATACGGTCTTTAGTCAATGATAACCTGTAGGAGGATGGGAGGGAGGAGAAGGGAGCTCTGTCTTTTGTCAATGATAACCCATATTTCTGTCCTTGAGGACAATACTGCACTGAAGCGTCAATCAATTCATTGCCCTGGTTATGTGTAACAGCCATCATATTAGCACACGAGTCACTCAAGGAAGAAATACGGTGCTGTTGTCTGGGTAAGGCTAAAGAAGGGCTTTGTAGGATGAGGTATTCAGTGTCTTCTGTGAGGTCCATATGTTGTCAATATCCCTTAAGGGAATGGGATAAAGGAAATAAGGCTAAGGACAAGGGAAGATATGAGAGAAGGAAGGGGGAGAAAGAAAGAAAGAAAGAGAAAGAAAAAAAAAAAAAAAAAAAAAAAAAAGGCAACTGGATAGGGGGTTGGCGTGAGAAAGGACAGAGGAACAGTGTAAGAAGGAGGGCCAGGGGATGGGAAAAGTCTGCAAAGTACTTACCCTCCAAGTAGAGCGGACATATAGGACACTGCTGCAAGAACAAACACAGCATTCATAGCTTCCAGGGTGTTCCATGCTTCAGAGCCATCCCACGGACCCTTCGGGTAGAAAGTAGAAAATAGAGTAAAATAACTGATATCATTTCTGTGTATTTGCATTTTGCACATCTGTGACATAAGGACTCTTTGACTCATTATTTTCTTTCAATCCTGGGCAACTCACTGCCTTTTTCAGAAATACAGACATCTAAAAAAATGAGTGAAGATCTATCGACAAAGGAACTAATAC